>NC_087476.1:115618487-115923174 GCF_036417665.1 Passer domesticus | reverse complement strand
TCCTGAATGGTTTTCTTCTTGTCCTCCTTGTGCTCCCTGCTTTGGGAAGCAGAGCGACGCCTGCCCCTTGCTGGCCGGCCAGGAGACCGGGAGCGAGAGCGAGATCTGCTGCTGCTCCTTCTGGAGGGAGAGCTTGAAGAAGACTGGCTCTTCCTGTGCTTGAATGATGACTGCGACTAAAAGAAAGATGGGAAGAAAGCAAAATCTTAGCTATGTCCCAAAGAACAATTTTAGAAACACGGGGGGGTTTTGTGATGAGGACTCTGGCACACATTTCTGGAGATCTGTCTCGTATTTCCTCTACTGATGCTCCACAAAGGCTGTTAAGAAAGAGCAACTGCAGAATACTCATTTTGCTGGCAATTCCCAAAGAAGCCTGTTCCAAGTCCAACTGCTGCTGGCAATTCCTGCTGAAGCTACAGAAATGAGGCTATGGGTGTAAGCTACCAAAGTGAGCACCAAGCTGTTAAGCACACCACACACAATCCTGTGCTTAGGGATGGGAATGGAGAGCTGTCTCTCAAGCCCTCAGTGGCTGCTCTCACTTCCACTGCTCAGCTTCATTAATGCATTTGACATGGCAAGGTTCATCATCCGTGTGAGGCAACACAGAGCAAATCAACACTAAAAAAACCCCAAATCAGCCTAATCATCTCATTATATCTGGTAACTAATTTCATAAATATTTTACTCCAAAAGCACTGTTTGATTTCTCTGTGAAGTCTACAATGCTGATTTCCCCATGTAAAATTTCCACAATGCAACTTTTATAATGCATAAATATTTCATGACAAAGAAAGGAACTTTCCCAGCTTGAGTCTGCTAACCTGCATACAGAAGTAACAAGTCAGAAAGACTTGAAACAGTGAAAACAGTGTCTACCTCAAGGCAGAAACATTTTGGTCCCAAAAGAGAAGGCCAGTTACTGGGCATGGACACTGCCACCAAGAAGTGACACTCCAGTTCACATAAAGACATGCAAGCTGGCTTTGAACCTCTGCAGGTTTCAGAACAGGCCATAGAAATGTACAGTGAACATTCCAACAGGGTTTTTTCCTTCTGCATTATTAATTTTCAACTGAAACTTCTATGAAGTTTTAAAGGACTTCATGAGTAACAAAAATAAAATAATAATGATAAGTAAAGAGGCAGGAATGTGATATCACACAAACCTTTCTCAAGGGTTTGTTATTGTCACAAATACAGCAAAATACCTCATGAAGCCTTTGAGGACCTAAACTAGTAAAAGCTATTTGCAGATGTTTTAAGTACGTTCTTGAAGGGCATGCACTGTTTATATTTACAGTGACATTTAACTGCATCTTCCCATTTGTTATCAGATTTTCTTGTTTAGAGATGGAAAACCACCAAATTAGTATCGACCCATTGATTACTACCTTTGTAAGGTACCCAAACCAGTTCTTTATGAAAAACCATGCTATAGAGTTCCTGAAGGATCAGACTTGGTTTTCCTCAAAAATACTACATTTTTTTGACAAACAACCATGATACTTTAATGACGGGGTCATTCTGAACTTCTGCTTGAGGTGTCACATAGGAAGAAACTTTTATTTAGCACCAATTCCTTGAAGACACAGTTAACAAAAACTTGCAAAAGTTTTTTAGTGCAAAAGCCCTAAGTTGAAGTACTGACAATCAAATCCAGGTGTACTCACCCTTATATCACTTTCCTTCAGTGCAAGTTCAGTTCCATCTTTGTACTTGACAGTATAAAGATGAGCAGCATCATCGTAGCTGGTCACTTGCACCTCGTAGTACAGGACGCTCCCCGGCCAGCGGCCCATCACCACCTCGCCATCAGCAAACTTCCGGCTGGGCATTTTCCAAACTGAGTCCCTAGGAAATAAATCACTCAGTCCACAGGGCAGCTGAACACCAGGCTTCATCTCCCCCTCCTCTCCTTCTATGAGTCTCCACTTTAAAAAGGGGAAAGGCTGTGTGACAAGAAAGCAGCAGTGATCTCTTTTCTAAATCAACAGCACACAGAAGAAACAGTCTTAAAATACAGAGAAGATTGGAGGTGCACATTCTGGAAAAACATTCAGATATACTAGACTAGTACTGAGCTATGATATCTCCATCATCAGGCAAAGCACATCTTTGACCAAAATTATATCATGAAGCTCATCTTATCTAGGGGGAAATGCAAATTACATGGTATTGAAGTGTCCTCTAACCCTTGTTTCCTGTGGTTCTACATAAATTACAGAAGTGATGATTTCTAAACATTAAACATCTCCAATCTCTCCAACACTTATAGCCACATTACAGTCTTTCTTCAATTTATTATGCCAAACACTCAAAAGTTAGGAAGCATCAGAATTTAAGCTCCTGTCTGAATATTTGTTTTTTCCACCTCTTTAACAAAAGGGCATAGTGCCTTTTCCAGGGCTCCATGGGAAAACAAAGCACAGCATCAGAGCAATAACACAGCAACCTGAAAAATGAAATTCTATCCCCCATCTGCATCATCAGGTTTTTATTTGCTATTAACAAAATGTGGTGTGACTATTCCCCTTGGTTCACCCCACCAGGTGCTGGGAAAAACCACAACTACAACTTAGAGGAAGTTGTTTGTAAGTGTAAAGTCCTGCAGCACTGTTTGTGCAGTGCTTTGCCTTATGTCACTGCCTTCTGAAAACAGATATCCCAAGCAGAATATACTTTTAATCCCAATGTATCAAGTGAGACTACCTTGGAAGTCTAAGGTAAGGTAAGAGATACACTAACATTTGTACTGGCACCACGTGTACAACCAGCACATGAACTCAGAGGGGATGGCAGGGACACAGAGAAGACACAAACTACAAATCGTTGGTGTCAAAGCATTTCTTTTCAACTTGTTTGCTTTATCAATTTGATAAGCAAGTGAAACCACACAAACTAAGGTAAATACAAGTCTTTAACTAGTTAATCATTACATATTAACTAACCTGCAGTGAAAAGTTAAGATTATTGGGGAAAAAGATACTGTTAATATTCAATCAGACTGTCATCACTCACTGGGGGATGGGGCTCGGTGAAGTTTTACAGTCAACATTCATTCTGGCATTTTCTGACATGCTGCTGCTGTTACATTTTACACCTGTGTAGCTCTCCAAGTCAAATACAAAAAAAAATCAGCAGAATTCCCTCATATGGATTTTATTACTAATACTGCAAACTGCTTCAGACCAGAAACATCTGGCCATCTCCTCTGCTGTATAATATTTGAAGGAGGAAAAAAAAGAAAAAGTTTTATAATTTGGTTTCACTGACACTTGCCAGTCAGAAAAATGATGAGTTCTAGTCTGTGCTTGTCAGGCATGTGCTATTCCAGCTCTTCTGCCTTTTAACTAGTGTTTGTTGCTCCAATTTCAGCTTCTGTCTTATTCTTTCTGAATTCTCACTCCTTCAATTTTCTTTTATCCCAGTCAGCTTAACCCCTTCAAATTCACATCCCTGTTTCTTATGACTTCCATATTTTCATTTCAAATTCTCCATTCTCTCCTTAGCCCATCCTGGAGTCCTTGTGGATTTTCTGCCCTTGCTCACCAAGCCAGCTCTGGTTGCTCTTTCCCCCCTGTGCCTAAATCTGCTCTCAATCCCCATGTCTGTCTCCTTGTCCATTTTTCTCACCCACAGGCAGTTCTTCAGGAGATCCTGCTGCTCCTTCCCAGGCTCCTGCAGCCACAGCTTCTTCCTGCCCTTCCATAAACAGCCTGAACAGGGAGCTGTCCCAGATGTCACCATGAGTTCACTTCCCCCCACTGCTGCATTTCCTGCACCTCAGCCAGCTGTTTCTCCTCCTGCCCTGCAGCACCGCAGGCATTGCTGCAAACCTGGAGCCCGGGCAGCACCAAGCTGGCTGATCCTCACACTGAGCTGTAAAAACAGCACCTTGGGAGGGTAAATCCTTTTCAAAAGGGTAACACTTCTTCAGCAAGTTGTTACTGAGGACATGTACACTGGTTTTTCCAATTTATAGCGACCACTTCAGAATTTAGATACAATTTTTGAACTTTAATTCATAAGGATAATAAAATGCAATTCTCTGCCAAAACCCAGCACTGCTGTATGCAAACGTGAAGTCCAAAGAAAAAGTAACTTGATGATTTAATTATTGTGAAAGGCAGAAGGACCGTCCCTTCCTCCAAGCTTGCTCACAAAAGGAGCTGAAGTTAGTTTTAAAAACCTGAAAAATGTGGTTGAAACACCTGTAGCTAAATCTATGTTGTGTAATTCAGTCTGAGGTAGATACTGCCAATATGGGATTCCAAAATAATAAATAAGCAAGTGGAAATATCTTCTGACTCAAAAGTAATGAACAATCTTATTAACGGGAAAATATATGTATTTTCCAATTCTTTTCCTTAAAATTACAGCTTAATAATAAGCTCAAACATTAAGCATTAAAATAAGTAAATGTAACTTCTTACCCTATTCCTCATTCCTTACATCCCACTTCAAAAAGCTGCACCTTCTAAAGGCAGCCTTCATCTGTTCAGATGAACAAACACAATTACTGGCATCAACAAGAGAAAAGACAGGAAGTCTTTTCAAAAAAATTCAGTCTAGAGATTACATTTTTAATTTACTGCTCTTTCAAGCTCTACACACCCCTGATCATTTTCATGGTATCAGCTGGCATCAGCCTAATATTCCCAGTAGCTCTGCACAAACTTCTGAATTCCCAGGGCTTCAAAACACAAATCCAAAGAAAATTATCTCATACAATGGACCCTGCACTGCACAGACACCTGACTGCAAGTTTAGCCACTTACTCAGGACATGAAATTTGTGTTTTCTCAACCATTGAGATTCTCCTTTAGCAATCCAGAGTCTAACAGAAAGGCTCAAAAGGACTTTGTATCCTATACCAAGCCAAGCCAATTAATGCAAATTTCCCTGGAGCTTGAAAGTGGGTAAAGAACAAAAGTTTCTGCTGACTCAAACAAGAATGAAATAATTAAAAAGAAACTTGGCTGAGAAACATATTGCCCCACGCATGCACTTCTGGCCTTCTTAATGACTCCCTCACTAGATATGTGGGAAGATATTCCAGCGTGGAGAAAGTGTTGGCTGTCAGGGAGATCACACACCAACAGCAGAACGGGGCACACAGTTTTAAGAAGAAATAAACGCTAAACAAGTTTGCACGGTTTTAAGAAGAAATAAACGCTAAACAAGTTTACACAGTTTGAAGCAGAAATAAACACTAAACAAGTTTTCCCTCTTGGGAGAGCAAAGCTCACACGCATTCAGTGATTCATTTACTAATTCTGATATTTAGGTAATGTTCTGGATGTCAGAGGAGGGAGCCAGGTGAATGCACGAAGAAATGCAGGAAAACAAAGAAAACGCTGACAGTCAAGGCTACGGAAAGTTACTGTTGAATTCACCAAGGAGAGCTGTGCAGGCCATTCCCAGCAGCACCACTGCTCTCCACATTTCCAGCCCTCCACACCCAGAAGAGCGGAGGCGCCTGTCCCTGTCCAAACCAACTCCACTAAAACCAAGCACCAACACCAACGCGCCATGCCCGGGGCCGGCAGCCGCGGCTCTGCCCTCGGGGAGCCTTTCGGCGGGGAGCCCCGCGCAGGAAGCGGGGCCGCGCCGGGCGGGCGCTGCCGGCAGGAAGGGCCCCGCGCTCCGCCGGAGCCCGGCCCCCGGCCCCGCCCGCCCGGGCCCGGCGCCTCGGCCGCGGGGGAAGGGAGGGGCCGCACCGCCCCTCGGCGGCCTGCTCCCGGCGCGGCGGAGCCGAACAAAGCGCGGCCGCTCGGCCCCGCCGCCGCCGCCGCCGCCGCCGCCCCGAGAGAGGCGCCCGCGCCGCCACGTCCGGAGCGAGGCCTGAGCGCGGCCGCGGCGCTTCCCGCCGGGAAAGCCGCCAAGGAAAAGCTGTTGGGGGAGGGGAAGGGGTGGGGAGGGGGGGGTGTGGGAGTACCCGGGCCCGCCGCGCCGCCGCCCCCGTTACCTGGAGCGCGGCCGCGCCGCGCCGCGCCGGAGGCGGTTCCGCGAGCGGCGGCAGCGGGGCCCGAGCGCGCGCCGCTCTCCGCCGAGGGGAACAGCCGCCCCGCCGAGCCGACGGTTACGGCCGCGCGCACGGCCCCGCCCCCTGCCCCCCGCCCGCCAAGCGCGCCCATTGGCCGGGACGCGCCGTTTGAATCGCGGGGTGGCCGCGCGCCATTGGCTGCGCGGGCGATGGCGCGGTCCGCCCCGGGGCGCGCGCGCGGCCCCGCCCCGCCGTGAGGGGAAAGGTGGGGGGGGCTCGTCCTTTCCCCCCCCCCCCCCCTTCCCCTCCCTCACCGCCCCTCACGGAGGGTGATGGCGGCGGGGGAGGGAGAGCCCTGTCGTGGCCGTGGGGGCAGGCTCGGACCGCCCGCGCCACCCAGGCCCCGCCGCCCGCGTCAACAAACGGAGGGTTTTGTTTACGGAGCGCTCGCGGCGCCCGGGGCGGCGAGACCGCGGGTACTCCTACGCTGTCCGAACAACACCCTGTGTTCCTCCCGGCCCCGCACCTCCGGCACTCAGCAATGACAAAATGTGGTAAAAATGTAGAAAACAACACCCCCTTCTCGCTCAAAAAGAAAATTTACAAGCAGAGGTGGCGAAGCAGGGAGCGCTGCTACACTGACCGAACAACAGGCTGTGCTCCCTCCAGCACTAAACAAAGCCGAAAATGCGGTGAAAACTCACTGAAACACCCAGAGGAAAAATCTAAACGGGCAAAAAAAAAAGCAGAGGAGGCTTTTGAAGCCCTGAAACAAGTGCGCCTACGCTGACAGAACAACAGGCTGTGCTCCCTCCAGCCCTGCGCATCGAGCACTCGACAAAGGCGAAATATGGTAAAAACACGGTAATAAAAGTGCAGGAAAAGCACAGCCACTCTCTCCAAAAGGAAAATAAAACAGCAGTGTGGTTACCCCTGTGCTTTTGGGGCAACTTTTGCAGAAAGGCCATTTGAGTTCCTGGGCAGATTTTGAAATCAGGAAGTCTAAGCAATACTTGAGCAGGCAGAAACAAAATGTGTTGTGAAAAAGTTAACAAATCGTCCTTAACATTGAGGTTTGGCGTCCAAATGAGTTGTTTCCAGTGTTGGGATCTTAAAAGTGGTGTTAAGAAGTGTTTAGAGTGAAATACAGAGTGTTTGTGTCCGCACAATTTTTATGGACCTCCCAAATTTTCTAAATTTGGCTAACAAGTGATGCTCTGTCCTAATAAAGCTTCCTAAATGAAGGGAAATTCCCTAAAGACAAGACCACCATTGTCACGTACAGAAAACTGCCAGTGCCGTGCAGACACAGCAAAAATCTCAGATAAAAAAGAACCCTGAAACAGCAGCAACATCATAAAATAAAATAAAAAAAAAAAAGGGGGGGGAAAAAAGCCCAGACCAAAAAACCACAGCCAAAATGAACTGACATAAGCAAGCCCCATGGTACTCATGAGCTTAACTCATCTGAGACATAATTGTTATATTTGTGGGGTTGTTTTTGCTGTTGCTGGTTTGTTTATTTCTATTGGGATTTAAGTTTCTAGCTATAATTTTTGAATTAAGAGTATAGCAAGCTTTTTTTCTCTAAGTGATTGCAGGAAATGGGATGTCCTAAGTGAATTACTAAAAATGGATATATTTTACTATTTATTCTGGTTATCTTGTCCTTGATTTTTTTTTAATTTTTACAAGCAATTATTTTTAAATTTGTATATCCCTCAATTTATACCACAGAGATCCAGTTTAGTTTGCCAAACATTCATTGTATTTTACACTACGTGTCACACTACGTGACACAGTAAAAGATATCTAAAGGAGGTTAAAAGTTACTCAGTCAAACCAGAGCCATATGTAAGCACAGATTTTAATAAATGCAGTCAGAATAAATTTGGTTTTTAATTGTGTTAAGGCAATCAGCTTTATCTGAGAGATATCTGATAATCTACTACATAAAAGAGTGCAAGTGAAGCTTGATTTCTGGCTTCAGAAAATGAATATTTTAGTTCCAGCTAAGATTTCTGCTTTATTTGCTATTGCAAAGTTTACAGCTGTAATGTTAAGAACTGTTTTCAGCAGTTCAGTCTAAATTACAGCAGGTACTGCTTGGAACGAGCCTGCTTCGTTTTGTTGGCAGCAGAGGCCT
Source organism: Passer domesticus (assembly GCF_036417665.1). Taxonomy (NCBI): domain Eukaryota; kingdom Metazoa; phylum Chordata; class Aves; order Passeriformes; family Passeridae; genus Passer; species Passer domesticus. The sequence continues at coordinate 115,915,036 of NC_087476.1, read as the reverse complement.
ACAATTATTATGCTTAAATAATGAAGGTTTCAGTTGAAGTCTTGTTTAGAGAATAAACTTGCCTTCAGAGAAATGGTTTGGGTTTGAGATTGTTTACTCAACTTGGATTAGAAAGCTCTTGGGCCACTAAGAACTGTTTATTTCAATTCTGCCAGTGATAACTGAGATACATCTGAGAGATTATTTCAGAAATATTTATGGGACAACCATAGAGTGGGACAAATGTGAAATCCAATCAGCATCACCAGCACCAAAATGGTCTGCTGCAATTTGCCAAAATCTAATAATGCATCCCAACCCCACACTGTAAAACTAAGAAAATAATTCCCTAGGCTTTCATTTTAATGAGAATCCCAGAATCCTCAAGGTTGGAAGAGATCTTCAATGTCCCTTAGTCCAGCACCACCATAATCACCCATAACCCGAAAAAAGTTGCAAAAATCTAAAGCTGCCAACACGAGGAGGTTGAGAAACATTCTGATAAATGGCTTTAGCCGAGGCTGCTGGGGTGGGTGGGGTAATAAGCTTCTGTTTCCTCTCCTGATTAGGCCTTTGCTGAGAAAACACCCATAAGACTCAGTAGTGTGGTGGGTTTTATAGTCTGTTAAACAACCCATGTATTCATATATATATATAGATATTCATATATATATATATATTTGTGTGTGTGTGTATATGCCATATATACAAATTTGTGTACATATATATATACACACATATACACATATACACATACACACACACATATATATATATATATATATATATATATATATATATGTGGTTTCTCTTTCTCCTTCTGTCATATTTGATCAAAGCATCCCAGCCTGTCTGTTGAAAATGTATTTTCTGCTTTTTGCAAGAGTGGAGGAAAATTCCTGGCTGGCAGCTGTGTTCCTGACATGAAGCCAAGCACTTACCTGCTGCAGGCAAGCCAGTGATGAAGAACACATGCACTGTGTCACATCACAAAGCGTAACTGGAAGGAAAGGCAGGCTGAATTCTGCATGGGGACAAAACCCATCTCCTCTCTGCCTCTCAAATGTTGAAAAGCTGATGATGCACTTCTTAAAGGTGTTTGAGTGTGCTCAGGGATTTCCATTAGTATATGTAATTTGCTTCCTATTTTTTCAGTGGTAGAATGCTTCTTATTTAAGGAGCAGGAGATTTGGGATTAACCTCTGAATGTTACCTAACTAAATCAACAAAGGTTTTGTTTGCACAGACAGGGATTCCACCCTGACCACAGAAAAAGTTTCTCATTATATATTCATTTATGATGTAGCTAATTGGAACTTAACCCGCCTATAAAGGAGCAGCCTGCTAACAAACACTGCTGCTCTGGGCAAATTAAGTTGAACACTTGCATTCTGGGAAGTTTTGCAAAATGTTTATCTTTGGAAACAGCTTTAAAAAAATACTCAAGGCTATCAACCATGCTGGGCTCAGCAATAAGAAGAAGGACACAGATACATACAAATTGACTCCAGTTCTCTAAACAGGAGAAGGAGGGAAAAAAAGCACTTTGAAACTTTGATCTCCACAACAGTGCAACAAATTTCCTTTGTGTATTGTATGTGAATTTATAAATTATTGACTGAGGGAAGTTGATGCAATTCTGCAAGAAATGAGTCTTGAGATAAGAGTTTTGGCTACTGTATCTTCTGCTGGGCTGCTTACCTTGCCATTTCTGCAGCACGGCTGTTAAATTAGTCCAGCAGAAAGCCCTCGGGACAGTCGAGTTTCTGAAGGTTTATGGAAAACACAGACTACAGGATTTCCAAGCATTGGTGATCCAGACCCATTTCTATGTAGCACAGTTACGTCCTTGAAAGGGTTGTAAACGTTTAAGCAGAAAGTGGCTTTTATTCTAGAGAAAGAGAGAAAACTTCAAAGTTTAAATGGCTTATTGTGAATACAAAGAAAAGCCACGCTCATCCCCTGGGTACTCCTGACTCACAAGCAGTTTCCCAGAAGTCTTCTGGCTTTTAAACCTGTATTCTTAGTCTTCAGAAAGGGTTTACAGAGCAGAGTGACTTCTGCAGGGATCTCCACAGGATGGGAGGGACAGAACCTACCTTTTCCTGGCTCCTGTGTGACAACCTGCCCTGCATGAAGAGAGAAACTGAGCCTCGGTCCCACTTCTGGCACATTAACAATGTTACATCCCTAGGCACCAAGGCACTCTGGTACCTGAGGAAAAAGAAACAAATTAAATATGTGGTACATGCAAAACAGACAGAGCCCAAAGTCTCTGAAGTGTCAACACAAACAAGTACACATGTATATATGTGCATGTGTATGTGCATGTAATACACATAAATATATATGTATATAGGTAAAGAATGACAACAGCATTAACTTTCCAGCCTTATTTTTGCAACCATTGCATGATTATTATGCCGATGGCTGGCACTGTACACAACTCCCTTCAGTAAGACAAAACTAACATTTCAAATTTATTTATTTATTTATTTATTTATTTATTTATTTATTTATAAAACAAATAAATAAATAAATAAATAAATTGAAGAGGCTGCTGGTCCGGAGTGAGCAGGCATTGGAGCCAGGGACACAGCCAGGCAGGGACCAGCAGTGCTGACTGGGCCAGTGGCAAACCAGACCCTGCATCAAGGCACAGTATTGCACCCACCTTCAGTTTCCTAAATTGTGTTAAAAATTCACTGCAGTATGGGGGAATATTTAAGGAAAATAACTAGGGTAAATTTGGACACATTTGTAACAAATATTTATAACACTGGATATGTAGAATAGATTATAATTCTTACCAGGGTACAGACAACAAAGATATTATTTTATTTAACATGGCATTCATATTCTGTCTCTTGTATTTATGCTACTGCTATCCTCCCACCTCTCATTCTAGAAAAAAAAAATCTAATTACTCCAAACACACAGGCCTAAACCAGAAATGATAAATGAAGTAATCAGCTCGGTGCATCTAGCAAAAGATGAGCTCACATATTTTGGGTTTAGGATCTGGTATCACTGCATATCTACTCTCAGTAAAATTGAATTCTTCTCTGATTAAACCTGCTCAACTAGTCCTGTTTATAATTTTTAAAAGCACAGTAATTTAAATATTAATTAACTCTTTGAACTTAAACATCTATATTTCTAATAACATGTTAAGATATATATTCATATATATATATATCTTATATATCTCATTAATGTATCCACTGTGGTTTATGCTGATGCAGGGCTTAAACTGATTCAGATGTGGTGTTTACTTTTTAGAAGAGATTTCTAATAACCAAACTAGCATACATGCATCAAGGTCACCATTTCCAGAAGTATTAGTAATAGGTGTTAGAGAAGGGCTTCAAAATATGTGTGATCCTTGTTCATTGTTTAACATTTAAAATCCTTGTTTCAAAAAATGTTCACATAAATTTAGTTCTGTTAGAAGCAATTTCAGTAAATTAACCAAGATGCTTCAGGGCAGGATTTGCATGTACAAACCTACACCTCCCTCATCTCCACAAATCTCTCTTACCTTCCTTCCCTACATTTTACAGTCTGTATGCTCTGGCCGTGACTTTATATGTGGAACATTTGTAACACAATGACAAATTTGTGTCCAGATTCTTGGTGAAGCACTGAGCATCCAACAGCTGGAACAGAACTGCTGAAAGACATTGTCAATGTGAAAATTCCATGAGCCAGTACCTGGAGACAGATAAGCAGCAGAGACAGATACTCCAGAGTCTTCTCTTTCTCTCTCTCCCCTGTTTCTCTCCATCGTTCCCATTTAACAGGCAGGGCAAGCTCAGCCCAAAACATGAGTTATGGCAAGCAGAGCCTAATGGCAAACCTCTCCTTTAATTAAAGGAGAAATGGGAGTTAGGATGTACCTAAACTACACTGAACCCCGAATTCATAATGAATTCTGGCACTAGGCAGACTGCCAGTTTTCAGACACTTCTATGTTTAATTTTAACTGCAGAACCATCCCTGATGTTATTGCAATAGTTGTCTGTTCCCACTATGGATACCCCTGTAGTTTTTTTCAGTTTCACAAACCAGTCACAGGCATTCCCAAGGGTCAGTGTTCTGGAAAAAAAAAAAAAAAAAGTGACTTGGATATTTAAAAAAAAAAAAGATTTCTGCTAGGACCAATTCCCACACAATGTTTGTTTGTTCAGCACACAAAAGGAAACTGCACTTTGTTCTCCAAGAAAGCTGGCTGTGCTGCAGACATCATTTCACTGACCGAGAGTCCCAGTAGGGCAATTCAGATGGCTTGCAGGATATTTTTCCCAACCTGTGCAGAGCTGACCAGACCACCAGTCCCAGAGAGCTTTGATGATGTTTTTGAGGCCAGAATGGGACTGCTGTGCACACACCACATCTGGGATTTTCATGAGCAGTAGGTGGCAGGATGCTGGTTTAAGATTCAGTGTTGTTAAATACAGTGTTAAAAAGAAAAAGGAAAATCTTGGGTACCTGATACAGAACTGCATGGAGCTGTTTCCCCCTGCCAGGTAGGATGGTCATGCTGCTGGAGCAAGCCCTTATTTTGCTAGCCAGAAATGCACCTCAGTGATAACCTGACCTGAGCACACTCCCCTGCACAAAAACAAAGACACTTCCTGCTCCTAAGTACTTTGCATTTATGCCAACAGGCAACGTGACTCACTCCCTTCACTTTTAAATTGTGTTTTCCCTTCAAAATGGCTCTGGCTGACCTGGTGTGGATGGATCCCTCCTGCTTCAACAGCCAGGCCCGTGGTGCTGCCCAAGTCCACCTGCTGGAACACCCGTGGATCTGAACTGTGCGTAACATTGAGCTGCACTGGAGTTATTTACCCTTTTCCTCACTTGTTTCATGAGGAGAAATCCACTGTAGTGTGGCTCAGAGGCTGTTGCTGTAAAGCCCTGGTGTGACTTGTCTTGCACAGCCCTGGTGAAGGCGCATGGCAGGAGGGCTCGTGGTGCAAGGGCGATTGGGCAAGCAGGGCTGAAAACCACACCGCGATTGAAAAGGCACCCGGCTCGCTTGGTTACTTCTCTGTTCCCTTCCTCTCTGCTATATATAATGACGTTTCTCAGAGCACATTTCCCCCAGTTACAACCTCTGCTGGCGTTGCAGCAGCCTTGGGTGAAGCTGTGGTGGCTGCAAAGCATTTCCTGCACTGGCTGAGCTCAGGCTCTGGGGAGGTGCAGCAGCCACCCCATCTTCACCTGCCCCTTCGGCACTGAGACACTACATGAGCTTTCACCTGACACAGGGAGAAAAAGACACAATCCAGGCAGAATTACAGAGCAGCTCCTGATGGCCAAAAAAGCCAGGGCTGCTTTTGCAGGCTGCAGCAGGCAAGGCTAAACAGAAATCAGGAGATCCTCACTGCATCCTCAAGTTTTGCTTCAAAGCTGGTGTTTTACAGCATTTTCAGCTTTGAAGGAGAGTTGTTGGGGGGGGAGGAGGGGCAGTTTCTGTGCATAAATCAGCATAATTTGGCTTGAAAAGATGTTTTTCAGAAAAACCATAATATTCAGACCACTAAAGCAAATTTGTAGACAGCTATTGATCCAGCATCTCTGGCAGTCCCCCCTTTCCCCTACAGCCCTCACTTAAAAAAAGTCTATTTCATAAACTCACAAAATATGGGGAGGCTTCTCCTATTCCTTCAAAGGAAAACCTCAGGGAAAGGCCTTTCTGTATATCCTTTCTTGCCTACATATTTACATTTCAGTGAAGGAACTGTGCAGGTCACCCAAGCTGCAAACTCTGCCAGTGGCACTGCTGCTCTGCTGTTCACTTGAAACTCAGTTTTGCTTTCAAGTTCAAAATGAAATGCTTTCCTCTTCCTGCACACAGCAGCCAAACACTCCTTGAGCCTTCTGAGGCACAGCACGTTTCCTTTGCTGAGACAGGGGAATTTCCTCTTTTCAAAGTATCAATCCCTCTCCACACCACAGTCTAAATCTGGTTACCGTATACAGCCTCTCAGAAAACTGAAAAAAATGTGAAATACAACTTGTTTGGCCACTTTGTATGTATTCAGTTGCTTTGCTCGTTGATTGTATTAAACTTTCCTTTCCTGGCAGGCGTGGGGATAAGGACTTAAAATCATCACTTTTAAGACCAAAGAGAGCCCAGTTTCTGCTCTGCTTCATGCTCCCCAGGTGTCCATAAGTCAGCATTAAAGATTTCCACTGACTTCCCTTTGCAAAATGAGAGCCCTGCTAGTCTTTAGTGACTTATGCCTGCTCATTCTCTTTCTTCTGCCTTATTTTTATTAGCATGGTAGAGCTGTTATGGCTTTGCCATAACTTTTAATGTGCAGGCAAACAGACAAAATGTCACAGCTCCCAGGGGGCATGGGAGGAATGGAGTCATACACTGGAGAGAAGATGTCTATAACTCAATAGTTAAAACAAATCAGAGCTTACAAGCTTATAAACATGCAAGAAACTGTTTATAAATACGGAAAAAATCTGTAATTGCAAATTTATCTAATTATATAGGCTATATATAGCAAATAATCCACAATATATTACTGTTATAGAATTCATAAATACACAGTTATGCAGAACAACATGATTTATAATATAAAACCCCCATGTGTTTTATATATATATGTGTATGTGTGTGTATGTGTGTGTGTGTGTGTGTGTGTGTGTGTAATATAAACACTTTTTAAATTTTATAATACAAAACTTATATGGTAAAGACATCTATGAGCCTTCTCTGAAATTCCTGAAAGTACTTTCTACTTGAAATCTGCTCAGCCCTCTTAACATCTAGTTTAGAGTTTCAGCACATTCAGTGTGTAAGAAGTTTGCCTGTGTTTCCAGAAGCCATGTGTTTGAGCCTTATTGTTTTGTTTCTCAGACAGGAAAAGTATTGTATCCCTAGCATCCTGAGCAGCTGCTCCAGGGAGGACAATTCCAAGATACAGTCTTTGGCCATGCTGCCTGTCACAGCAATTTCACCTAAGATCCTGGAAATTACCCCATTTGAGAACATGGCACAGTGCAAATGTGAAACAAAACATGAAAAGAAAGGGGGTAAAAAAAGAAAGGAAAAAATAAGAAAGGAAAAAATAAAGAAAAAAGTAAGAAAAGAGAAAGAAGGGGGGGGGGGGGGGAAAGCATTTCAAGCTTCTGATTTTAATCTATTTGGTTTCTTTCATTACTTGTTTGCATGTTTCTTCCCACCTCTCATTATCCCATTACAAAGCAGCCAAACTTGCCGAACATCTACGCTGGTGGCACAGGAGCAGAGCTGAGCTTTGATGCTGTGCTCTGGATATGTACATCTTCATGTGAGGAGCAAAACAAACCCTGAGGCATTCCTGCTCCCTAAATTTCACGCTCAGGGTGTGAGTGCTGGGCTGCATGGCACAGCAGGGGCACAGGGAGGGAAGAAGCAGCGCTGTGCCCTTCCCAGAGCAGCATTACTGCAGTGACACCACAGCCATACAAAGCAGTTTCCAACCTGAAGTATGGAGGGGCTTAGATTTGGGACCATTCCTACAAATTAGAGATTTTTTTTTCTTTCTTTCTTTTCTTCCTTTTCTTTTTTAGTGCAGGCTGTTACATCTCAGGCTTCGTGCAGACACATGTGAGCTGCTGATTCAGATGGATTTTTAACGAGGGGAGTAAATCCAAGACTGAAGGGAACTCACTTGCTCAGCCTTGGCCAACCTGCTCTTCATGTGACCTGGAAGCTGTTGCAGAGTGTTGGTGTTGGACACAAAAGCACTTGGAGAGTATCTCTGATCCCCAGGTGGGCATTTCAAAAGAGCAGGCTGTATGGCCTAACAGCTTTTAGAGACGTCTCAAAGAAACCACAGACACCAAGATCATGATGAGCTGCCTCTGGGTTTCACCTTGTGGTCTCAGGGGGTGGCTTCCTGCAGGACCATAGAGGTGGGGGAAAATGGGACAAGGCAGAGAGGAGAAACTCTATAATGAATTAATCATCTTTTGCACAAAACACAGCTACTTTATTCACAGCTGTGGTACCCTTGCAGTCTAGTCTATACAGTCTAATCTGGGCTGTATTTGCTCTCTAGTATACAGAACAAAATAATTTTAAAATAGCAGGGGTAAAATTAATACACAGATCAATTAGGAAGAATCTGGTTTTGGTAATGAGAATAATACCTCCACCAAACTGGTGGAAGCTGGAGTACTATGCTGGTTAGAAACATGGGAGCATTATCCATATGCAGCAGGACATGGAGGCTGTGGGCTATCCCACCTCTCACTGGCATTACTGTAATTCCATAGTCCTTTGGAATACCTATTCCAGTGCTGTAGTTTGTGTGTGATTGTCACTGGCAGATCCCAACAGCCCCCTCACCTGCCTACCTCATGTGCCTGCACCGAGGGCCTGCCTTGGTGGCTTGGTGACATGGGCTGCTGCAGGCTGGCAGCTCGTTTTAGGGATGAACAGCCCACTCAATGTTCACAGCATGGAAGGAAAAGGCACAAATTATCCTGGTTTCGTCCCTCTCCTTCATTCAAAGACTCACCTCTCAGCTGTGCCCTGCAGGACCAGGTTGTTACAGGGGTTTTGGATCTGGGTTTAAGGGAGGATCCATCTTCCTGCTGCCACAGCCAGCTCTTCCTCTCCTGTCCTTTCTGAGGCCCCTTGGAAAAGCTTTCACAGAGACAGAAGAAAGGAGAGCAACTCTTACACCATAGTTTACGTGTCCTGATATCTGGACAACCTCAGGAATTGTTGGGACCTAAAAAAAAAAAAAAGGTTTTGTTTCACTAGCTTGATAAATTATTTTTTGCAGGAAACAAAGTTTCCCCTACATTTTATCTATTGAAATTGTAGCAGCAAATTCCATCTGTAACAGCTTTGGTGGCTGTTGCAGCTCTCGCTTCTAAGAGCTTTCATGACTAAAGCTTGCAGGGGATATTTATCACTGGATAAAACCACAAAATTCAGTGACTGCAGAACCAGAATTGGGTGACTTTGTGACGTGATTTCTGAACCTGCATCTACTGCCCTCTCAATATATGTATTTCTTTTATCTCTTCTTTGAGGAAGCTATCTGAAAGCCACCTCAAGTGCAACTTGAGGCAGAGGTCACTATTTTTCCAAATTCTACCTGAAAAATAAGATTTATTGGTTGGGTACATCTAACAAGCTGATGATACAGCGCTGGTATGAGTTGAGAAATGTTGCTCTGTGCCAGTGCTATTAAAATATTATTAACTGAAGGATACCTCTCAGTATTAAAATGGCCACACAGTTTGCTCTTTTGAAATGCCCACCTGGGGATCAGAGATACTCTCCAAGTGCTTTTGTGTCCAACACCAACATTGCAACATCCTCCAGGTCTCATGAAGAGCAGGTTGGCCAAGGCTGAGCAAGTGAGTTCCCTTCAGTCTTGGATTTACTCCCCTCGTTAAAAATCCATCTGAATCAGCAGCTCACATGTGTGTGCACGAAGCCAGCCTATAAAGATCAGGGCTGTGGGCAGGGTTTGCATCATCATCAGCCCTCTCTGATGGAGGATCACACAGTACTGAGAGAGCTCAAAGTAAATTACACTTTTCTCAGCAAAGCCCACGTCCACAGCAGCCTCACACACAAAACCAGAGAGGATAACACTCTCAGAGCACGAGAGACCATTTACCAGACCCTGCCTTGCAGGGACCATGAGCATGTGGTTTCTGGCTTGACAGGCTGCAGTTAGAGCAGGGGAAAGCCAAGCAATCAGTGCAGGCTGTGACCTCTCACTCTAGGTGTGTGTTAAACACATCGCAATTATCGTGCTAATTATCTGTGAGGAAAACTGCTGCAAGGCACCCAGCCCTGCCTTCTCCTGGGAAGGGGAGAAAGTACTTGCCAGATACAAGGCATCTCACAGAATTCAACCTTTTTTCCTATTCTCAGTGGAAGTCACTGCTTTGGAGAGGTAGGGCTGAACAAAAGGCTTCTTCATTTTCTTCTGAGTTTCTTCATTTTCCTCTGTTTTCTTCAGTCACTAGCAGATCACCGAGGGCTCCTCGGCTGAGGATGGCAGCATTTCCTCGCAAAGCAGTTTGACCTGGCTGCCACCAAGGCCTGGCCTGGGGTGCACTCCCTACAGAGGTCTGCCAATGCACCCCTGGGCTCGATTCCAAAGCCAGGAGCCTGTGAGGAATGTGTGGTGGGTTTGGGAGCCAGGGCTTGTGCTGCCTTCCCCAGCACACAGCTGTGACCTCGTCCTGCCCTACTTTTGATGTTGTTCTTGGGCTTATGCACTGCTTAGCCAAGTAAAGCCAAGTCTGATTTACGAGGTGTTGGTCTTTAACAGGCTGTGCAAAAAAAAAAAAAAAAAACCAATGCTGAGACACTTCTCATCCCTGCTCCTTCTCCCTTCCCACCCTTGTTTGTGGGAAATAACTTACAGCATAAAATCTTGCCCTGATGCTTCTGCCATGGTCTCTTCCTTCCCCACCTGTACTTGAGCTTAGAGGCCTCCAAGAGCAAAGCCTGCATTTTCTGTGCCACAGCACGGGTGTGTTATTTACTATATTGTGCTTCTGCAACATGGGTTTAATGACCTGAAACACAGAAATATTTCTCTACCACTTTACAAGAGTCATTTCGGCCTGTGGTGATAAAAGGTACCAATTTTTATCTGGGGTTTCAGCATTGTGAGGTTCACAGTTTGCACACAGGCTAATGCACACGTGAAGATGCTGAGCAGCACAGAAAGGATTGGTCTTCTGCTCCCTGGATCCACCCTCAGCTTCCACATAGTACCAAAAGCAGGGAAGGCTGCTTTGACTGACAAATTGGAGGAATTTCTTGGGCACACTCTTTGATCAGGAAACAGCATCCAGCTCAAACAGCATGCTTTGAACAAGCAGAAGAATTTTTATCTGGAGAGAGTGCATGAAAACAACAACCTTGAGGAGCCGGAGCGAGCAGAAGCTGTGGGTGCCACACACATCAAAAGGAGCATTAACACACAAGAACCTGCACCTTTTGGAAGCCCAGGAGACTCCAAGGGACTCCATTGTTGTGACCACGATGCAAACCCCCACAGGAGATCCCAGCACCGCTGTGACCCAGATTGCTCTTCCCAGAGCGTTCTGCAGGGTGAGCACACAGCCCTGGCCTCCCCTCCCGCAGCACCAACAGCCAGCACAGCATCATTAGTGGCTCTGGCAGCCCACAGAGAAATAATTGCAGGCATTATGAAGCAGCCACAGCCATGACAGGCTCAGAGGCCACTGCCATAATCAAGGGAACGTATAGATAAGAACAATAATGGCATACGGGAGCTCGGAGGAAGATAACAAGAGGGTTATTGAAATGTGCTTGGAGGAGGAGGAAGATCAGCTCAGATAGGAGGGAATCAAATTGGCATTTCTTTTCATTTAAGTTCGATCTCAGCTGTAATCTGTACATTCAGGGCTAGCTCCAACTCAGACTACCAACAAACACATACACACCCCACTGCTTCACGTATGGAATTGAGACAGATCACTTCAGACCTCAGCTGCACTAGAAATATTTTTAAATGTGGATTTATATAAAGTCCTGAAAATATTCAGGAGTAAATTTTTCTCTAGAAGGTTTTTGTGTTGCTAGGCAAAAATGCAGGAATCATTCTGATTAAACCTTAGACTCAGGGGACAGAATGATGATTTAAACTTTGATTACTGAAATACATATTTCTAGAGATTTTTAAAGCATTAACAGTGTTCAGAAAATTTAAAGTTTTAACAAACAGGAAGCTACACATGAAAAAGCAGTAACATCCCTTTGACATTACACCTCTGGCCTCATCAACTGCACTTGGTAGCAACTTGTGCACATTTTGATTTTGGGATGAGATACAGCATTTTATGCCAAGCCCCAGAGCCTGCCAGGTTTTATTGTATCCCATTTACAGTGGGATACTTTTAGACAATCATGCAGCAGAGCAGCATCAGTTCTGGAAGAACCTGCCTTAGAAAACAGGAACAGAGGCTAGTTCCTGTGATTTTCTGGGTGCAGGTACACCTCTAGTATGGTCATTTACTGCTTGCTTCCCTCCCCTTCCCCAAAATAAACAGTGTCACGTGTTCAAACTCCTATAATTCAAATAACCAGGGCAGGGCCTCCCCAGAAACAGGACCCAAAGCACAGCCAAGCTGAGGTTAGCTCCAGCTGCACCTCCAGGACTCCCCATCCATTTCCCCACTGGGCTGCAGGAACTCAGCCCTCGGATGGGGAAGGAAGCAGGGAAGCCTTTACTACTGCAGAGCCAAAGAGAGGCGAGTGTGGAAACTGCGGCAGAGCTTCAGAGGGAGCTCAGGGCTGGAGATTTTTGCAGGAGGGGCCGGCCCAAGGGCAGGGCAGGGAAGGAGCTGAGCGCAGGCCGAGCTCTGCAGCCGCGCTGCCAGCCCCTTGCTGGCCCCAGGACAAGCTGGTGGCACCTGGAAGGTGTGGGGAAAGCTGCCAAGGGTGTTGCTTGGGTTTTTATTGGAGTTTTTTGGTGCTGTGGCCCATGAGAGCGCCAGTCCCTCGCCCCCAGTGTTTCCTGCGCGCAGCGAGTAGCTTTCCGAGCGAAAGAGGTTTCAGTGATCTGTCAGGATTCCACCCCCCAGATGGCAGGGCAAGAGTTTTAAAAAAGGAATATATTGGATTATTTAGGTCGGCGTTAAGCTCCTTTATTCCTTTTGTTTTTCTCTTCCCGAACAGATCCTGTTGTAGTGCTCCCATTCTGTATCAGAGCATCAGTCCTGTTGAGTTGTCTTAATGAAAACCTTTGGCACTGCTCAGACAAAAATTGCTCTCTATTAAAATAATCTGAGTTGTGCTGGGTTTGTGCTGTTGCAGTTCTGAAACAACACCAAAAACAATTTGGTTTGCAGAGCACAGTAAGCTTCATAAAGGTCCAGCAGTGCTTTGCTGTGCCATTTCTCTCTTGTTTCCTGCTGTAGAGGATAAGTTACATGTAGAAATGGCTCTTGAAACTCTGCAGAAAAAAGGGTAAATCTTATTGTTATCAGTACAGCAGTGGGCCCATCTAGCCAATTTTGTGTTTCACTATATAATTATAAAACATAGGTAGATATCTTCTACAGAGATCTGAAACACTGAACCCAAAGAGCATCTGTGCAGGTCTACTATGCCAAGTTAAAATTTTCCCAGGGGAAAAACATGCATTTCAGATGATTGTTTTCCACTCCCCCCCACCCCCTTTTTTTTTTTTTTTGTAATTACGTATTTACTACTATAATAATTACTTATTATTTAAAATACATTTAGTGCTGTTTTAAACAAAATATGCAGCTTGAAACCAAACATATAATTCATATAATTTGGGTCTTCAAAGACAGCAGTACCAGACTGCTGCTATGAATTATACAATGAAATGAGCTACAAGGATTTAAAGCTTCTATTACAATTGTTTCTAATTAACCAGTGATTTTACATATGAAGAGGTGTGTTAACTGAACTGAATGCATCAAATGCATCTTTTTACATCACCTGGAGAACAGTGAGTCCCTTCTGCTTTAAAAGAAGATGCTGTGCTCTTTCACATAACGTGTGAGACTCAGTTGATGCCGGGTGAATGAAGCAGAGTTTTTCTTGTTTAGTTCAAATCACTGAATATTTGTCACCAAAGTGACCTCTTTCAGCATTTAAGATGAGGTCTGTCCCTAGTGGTGAAGGACAATTCCCTGAGCCTGCACGGTGTTTGATGGGTTTTCACAGCAATCTTAATTCCAGTGTGATTTTTGTGACGTCTGTGCTCTCTTCCACACATCCACCCAAGGTGACCTAAGAGGGGCTGCACACATCTGGATGAGTGCCAGGGAAACTCCCACAGCTGGAGAGTGCTCAGGACCCTTCAGTCCCTCCTCCTCCTTGCATTGCTCCTGTCCTGGGACACTTTCCTTCCTTGGACAGTATCCCAGTGAAGAACATTGAAATTAACCAGCCTGGCTGGGGAAACACATCTGCCATTTTTCATTTGTGACAGACATCAAAGAAAAGTGACTTCGGCTGGGCTGAGATGTTCTAGGACTGACATTGATTCAAGGAAAACAAATCCTTAAAGTAAATAAGAATCTGTGGGTTTTGTTCCATGATATTTAAAGCAAAGAATCAAACTCATAAAGGGGATTGCAGGGAAATTTCAGCTGGAACAAACCCAGGCCTCATCTAACCTTCATCTCAAAACAAGGTCAGCTGTGAGGTCAGGCCTGCTCACTCGGAGCTTTAGCTGTCCTTGAAATGGCATTTTAAATAGGTCAGCAGAACATTCCTTACTGCCTGTGCTGACACCCAGCAGTCCCACCCTGCATCACACCACTGCAAACTCTGCAGTTGTTAACCTTGCCAGCAGATGCCACTGCAGGGAATTTGTTGTAAAATACATAAAACAGTCAAGATTAGGACTTTTTGTTACTTGGTAGGTCACGGTGCCTACCCAGCAGCTTTCCAGAATTGCTTAAATCTAAAGCTGGTGATTGGAAAAAAAAAACACCTAAGTCCTGTTTCACTGTCCCCCCTCTCAGGGACTGAGTTCTGGGGTTGGTGCAGAAACCACAGCAAGGCAAAGAGAGGCTGGACATGACAGATGCTGGTCACTGCATCTGGCAGATGCCAGATGGACAGTGGGGGACACCACAGAAACCTCAAAAACCACCACACTTGGAGCATCCTGCCTACAGTTTGTGCTGCCCAAATCCTCAGAGACCTGCTGGTGCTCAGGCAGCCTGGTGCTCACAGAACCATGGAATAAGCTGAGTTGGAAAGTATCCATCAGGATCACCGAGTCCAGCTCCTGCATGGAACATCCCAAGGATGCCACTCTGTCTCTCAGCTCCTTCCTTAAGGTAGGCACTAGGAGAGGGTTTGGGGTTTTTGTTAGCTTCTTTCTGAACCTTCACTGTGAACTGTTGGTTCTTGATACAAGAGAGCTGGCCAGGCACACGCATGGAAATGCAGCAATCAGCAGGCACCAGCAGCACCTCTGGGGAAGGTCAGGCTCCACCTCTGCTGGAGCATTTTCCTGCTGGGGCTCCCAGTCTCTGCACATCCTGGCACTGCTCAGAGCAGCCAAGAGCAGCGCTGTTGCCAGCAAACTGTCCAGACAATGCACATCTGTCCCTGAAGAGGTTGTGGGAGAGTGCTGGAAGAACCCATCTGCTTTTCTTGGCCTACATTCTCTGGAGACAGACACGGACAGGAGCAGCCCAGCTGCTGCAACACTCCTGCCTGCTGCCAGCTCAGCAGCCTGAGAAGCCTTGATAAGGCTCAAAATGCTGTGTGGGGCTTGGCAGTGGTGGCCTGTGACTTATCCAGGCAGCAGCCAGGCAGGAATCACCACACCCCAGCCTGCCCCAGCTGCAGCAGCACCTTGGCTTTGTGTTTTTAAATGAAAAACATTTTTGTGTGGCTGTGGTGTGGTGGGGGATCAGGTGTGGTGGGCCACGTGCTGTGATAAAGGCTGGGTGATGTGGAGGTGGAGCTGCAAATTGCAGAGTGAAGGGATCACTGCTGCTGAGGGGAGTGGTGGTGAGCACAGGAAGGTGAGAAAACCCACCTTAGAAAGGGGAATAGGAGCAAGATGGACCCTTAAACAAGGTGTCCACACAGTTCCTGGACATCCTCTGAACTGAGGGAGCCTACCAGTTTCTGAAGGAGGTTGAGAGGGATACAGGAGAGATACACTCACCTCCCAGCAGAAGATTCTACCCCAGGCTCCTGGATTTTTCAGAAGGGAATTTCTCTGCAGGTGCATCCACAGGACTCCACTCATTGTGTAAGGAACCTCTTTTCCTTTGTATTCCCCCTGATCTCAAGTTAAATGATGAAAACCTCCTTCCAACAGCACCCAGACCACCCACCAGCAGCACGGGAACTGGAACAAATCCCTTGGCATAAAGAGCCCAAAGGCTCTTCTTGAGCAAATAATGTCCCCTGTTGTCAAGCCACAGTCTGAGAGGGGTGAAGCTTTCATCCTCTGAGATGCTGTTTCTCTCCAGTGCTTTGTCCAGGCTGGGCAGTGTAGAGTTGGAGACCTAACCAAGATGGGAAAGCTGAGATGGTGCCAGTCCCTCCTGGAGCTGTAGGTTTCCTTTAGGGCTACCAGCATGACCCCTGGCATCTATAGCTCGTGACTTTTTCCTGTTCCCAAGAGGCTTTCTTCCAGCCACAGGAGAAGAAATTTCCCCTCTCCCTCAGCACCTCTCCTGAGTTACTCCTCCATGGTCAGAGCAGACTTTTAGGCAGATGAAGATGGCACCTGTCCTGCAGCAGGGTGCAACCCCCAGCACACCCCACTGTGTAGCAGCACCAACATTCACCTCACAAATGATATTTCCTGTCAGCAGCAACCCTCACTTTCCCAACTCCCCAGAGCCTTTTTGCCCTGCCAGCCTCAAACTCCACTGGCCACGGGCTGGTGCCACCCGTACATCTCTGTTCTGGAAACATGGGAGGGTTAGGAGCTCACAAGACAATTTTCTGCTAACTTTGATTAACTGTGTGTTTGTGGCACACAAAGATGTTGCCTCATGGCAGGAAATAACTCAAACCACAGAAACATTTCTTTTTCTTTCTTTTTTCTCTTGAAATTTCAGCAGCAGGTTTTGGGCTCAGCCCCTCAGAAATGTAGAAGTGTCACGCTCAGGTTTGTGCTGGAAGGTAAAATGCACATATTTTTACTGGGTTTGAAAGATATACTTGATCTATATATATATATCAAAGATATATTTGATATATATCAAATAACAATTTGAAAGATTGTTATTTTTGCCCTTCAGAAAATTCTGCCTGAATGTAACACCAAGAGCTGAGGTCAAGAGCCACTCAGTCACTGGAGAAAAACAAAGGAAACAGAGGAATCATTTAATAAAATCCCTTAGAAGAATGAATGCACTTGAGCAGAACCATCTCTAACGTGCACCACCTGCATATTTGGCAGAACTGAAGCAGCAGATGCAGATTTTTCTTTTTCCCCCAGCAACTATTGCTGTTCAGTGCTGCCCTACCATCACCACTTTTTGTTTTAACACGACACAGTATCTGTGCATGCTCAATATGAATTTTGGTCCACAGGCAAGGCAGACTAAAGACACAGAGTCCATCTGGCTGCCCACAGACAGAGTTCTCTCTTCTGCATCCTTTTTGCACTTGAAAAAAGTGGAAATTTTTAATCATTGGCTTAAGTAGGAGTTCAGATTTATGGATTAAAAGCCTATAAGGAATTAAATTGCTTTGCTAGTCTAAGAAAATAACAGATGCTGATGCAAGGAGTGGAAATACCAGGAGTTTCTTGTGATATCCCCTATGCAGTTTGCAAGGAATATTTAACCTGAGCATGGAAAATTCCATTTAAATTGTAGTCCTCACACAAGCAAAGCTTTGCTTTTGAATGAGACCAAAAGAATCAGATCCTCTAATCAAAATCTCTCTAGTGCCACAATCTACTTTGTGTTCTTGCATGGATTTCTTTGGACAAATGCAATAGAAATGTGGGTATGGATGGGTCATGCAGGGAAACTCCACTCACTTCCACTATTTTCTGTGAAAAGCACACCATAAGAGAGAAGCTGGGAAGCTACAGTGATATTAATAATTTCTTGTAAGAAAAAAAAAAGAATGACATTTTCCTTATTCCTGTCTTGGTCCAACACTGTCAGTGATCCTTTTGTCTCTGTATCCCACACAGACTGCCATCTCATCAATCCCATTTTATCCTGAGACCTTGGAAAGATCTTTGATCCGTTTTTCACTTTTAACAGACTCTCGTGTGTTTGGGAACAGGGATCATGCACAGAACATTTTCTCCTAATGGGCCCATTGTACTTTTCCCAAAGCTGCTGGAGTGTAATCACACACACATTACAATTTATTCCTTGGTTCCCACAGACCTTGTTTTTCTTCTTCCTCAGCTCTAGCTTTCCCATGACACAGCACAATCCTGGGCATTGTGTCTGGTGGGGAACCACCCTGCCATTTGCTGCCACCTCCCAGCAAGAATTTACTTCTCCATACACAATCATCTGAACAACACTCCAGCCTGAGCATTCCTGAGGGGTATTCCAGAGGATTTTATTTTTAAATTGTATCCTTGGTGCTGAAGTATTTGGGTGTTTGTGCTGCTGTGCCCTGAGGCTTGCCACGTATTTTTCCTGCTTGTCCAATGGCAAAGAGCGTTATGCCAAGCAGCACAGTCCTGCCCCCTGCCCTCCATAGCTCCAGACAGACTATTTTCCATTCCTTCCAGCATCACTGGTTTTGGATAACAACTGGAGAAGATCCTCTTGTGGAGGGAAGAGGATGAGCACACCACTAACACAGGATTGCTTGTCAAGTCAGCTCCCAGGGAGGAGCAGGTCTTCTGGAGTCTAAGCCTAATTCCTGACAGCCAATAACCCAAATCACCTGGGCCAAGTGTCCTGGTTTAACCCCAGCTAACCACCAAGTACCACACAGCTGCTTGCTCATTTCTCCCCCAGTGGAATGGGGAGGAGAATCAGGGAAAAAAAGTAAAAAACCATGAACTCGTGGGCTGAGATAAGAGCAGTTTAATAATTGATAGTAGTATATTACCAATGGAGAGAGAAACAAACCCCGAGGGAAACAAGGGAGGCACAACACAAAAACCTTCTCAACAGGCAAGTGAGGGGATGCTAAGGGAGAAGAGTTAGGAAGCCTGGAGGAAAAACATGGATCCACACCCATGTGCCTACCTTTAAAGATGAATTTAAGGTTTGAAAGACCATGAACAGTCTGAACAGTCACGCCCTGCCTCTTCTGAAGCTGTTTTAAGACTAAAATCACCTTGGAAATTGTTCTCCAGATTCGAAAGAAAACAGTTCCATTAACAGTGATGCTTTCAGCTCCAAGGAGTATTTTCAAGAGGAAGATCTGAAATTAACTGGAACATGAAATCTATATGAAGTTTACAAAATACAAAAGGATTGTTTCTAAGCCAGTTTGCAATACAGAATCTCAGTCTGGCTGTGATGCATCTGTGCAGCACTTCAGTGAAGTTTTCCTCTGGGAGCATTAGCCTTGGCAATGACATTAAAAATCCCCTCTGAGAAAACTTTGTAATGGGAGCATTTTTATTTTCATTCCCTTTAAAGCAGACCTGTGGCCATTTCTGAAATTCTGGTGAAGATCCTCTCCCTAAAAAGGAGTTTCCCTTACCTGTTGCAAATTTAGTGCTACTGAAACTCAGTAAAATATTTTTCATAGATGCATTTAAAATGCTGGGCAGTATTTACTAGATTGTGGTAACTACAAGACAACTACATCTGATAGCTGGGAACATTTCAGACTAAAAAACCCCAAACTAGCACTGACTTCAGAGAAGCTGAGAATACCCAGGGCTTGAACATGTGCGATGTTTGTCTTCCTGACAGGTGAGAGTTATACAGGGAAACCTTCATGATTTGGGTCCAGTAAACAAATCACAAACCCTTTTGCTTTTAGAGTAACATAGAAGGTAAATTTGGTCTTTTTATTGACTTATTTGCTCTAAAGGTTGCAGGCTGACACTGAGGAAGGGCAATGACTCCATGGCCATGGAGCTGTCCTTCAGCAGATACATAAAATGCAATTATTGCACAATGGAGCTGCCCAGATTTCCTGGTGGTGCTCAGGGCTTCAGGGCCAGGCTGTGCTGGACCCTGCAGTGCTCAGCCCCCCAGCCATGCCCCTGCCAGGCTCTGCCTCCCACCTGAACTCATCCCCTTGTGCTAGTCACATATGTCAAAGGCATGATTAGGGTTATGCAGTTCACCTCTAATGAAAAAATAAAGGCATAAAAGTGAAAAGTAATGCAGCAATAAATTGCAGTCATTTTAAAGGGCTCATTCCCCTTCTCTTCTTCTCCTCTGGCTTTCCTCACACACAATGCTTGGGAACACACAAAACCCAGATGCTCCAATCAACATTAATTGTTTTGACCATGCTAAGTCTGCCACCATCTTTGAAGCCTTTTGCAACTCCACTCCTTCATTCTCAAGGAAGGAATTTGCATTTTTGGCTGCCAAAACCCCTCTCTTCTGGAGTCCTCTCATTTGCCTACCACTGCTGTGGACTTGTGACTTCTCTACCTATTTACCCAATTCCAGCCCTAAGCCAACCAATAAATTGCAGAACTGCCACGTTTTCAGCTTGCAAGTGATTTTGTAAAAGCCCTCAAAGAGTGCTTTTATTTAACTTTTTAAAGTAATTATTTTAAAGAGTACTTGAAAGCTGGCACTGGTACGCAGTGTGTTCCCCTTCCTTGTACTCTGAGATCTGTGTGGGCATGTGACCTTGTGAAGATTTGGGGTAAATTTGCCACCACAGCTCCACAAAAGCTCTCCTGACTCCAGAGTACCTGAGAAGAGTGTTTAAATCTCTGAAGGATTTTGGTTTCCCCCCATGGAACAGAACAACCAAAGGGAATTTTAAGGCCTCACTCAGCAAAGCTGCCTCCAAAAATGTCTCCAGCACTCCCCAGGTTAGGGGACACCCCAATCTCCAGCTTTGCTGAGTATCACTCATGTCTTTAATAACAGGCTTTAGGGTGAAAACAGAAGAAAAAAGGTGACAGGCAGTGGATTTCCTTTCTCTGCTGGACCAAGGCCTGCTGACAAGCAAAGCCTGAACGTGCATCCATGGCTGGCTGCACTCTCCTCTGGGACACAGAATTCAGCAGGCACTGCCCCTCCCTCTCCCTGAACTCCAGTGCCCAACAGGACTGAACTCCTCAGTGTCCCACTGCTCCTGGGAGTGCTGGTCACCTCCTCCTCCCTTCATGAGCTCACAGAACAGCCAATCTCAGTTTTCTGAGTGCCCAGCTCCTACTTCAAGTCACTTTTGGGAGGTGGAACACATAAACTGGCTCTGTGACTGACACATTCACTCCTATAATAAGAAGGAAAGTAAGAATAGGCTATAAAAAGGTTCTCACCTCTGAGAATCCAAGCACTGGCTGCATTTCTGTCTTCACTCACTCTGAACACGGGCAAGGATTTTTCACTTACCCCAAAAACTCCTTGATAAAGCAGCTCCATCAGCACTGGACTCCCTGGACCCCTCTCAGCTCCCTGCACTGCAGTGCCAACCTGTGGCACTGAGAGCCAAGCAGAGCTTTTCCCATCAGTGGAGCAAAGATTAAAAACTGAGCTGGTTTTTGATGCTCACCTTTGAAGCAGAATTGGCCTGGCACTGGCAGAATGAAAGATTTCAGCCTAAAATCAACGGAAAATTCTGTTTCTCACTTTCTCCAACCACAAAGCTTCCTGGTAGTGACAGACACCCCAGGATCCAGTCAGTAGGCATTTATAAATGAGTGTGTCTGCACCCCCTTTTCCTCAGGAGGGCTTTTGGGGCTGGTTCTGCAGCATCACAGGCCTCACTGAGCTATGTGGGGTCTAATGGGTTTCACAATAACAGAACTGGGGAAAAAATGCCAAGTAGCAGAAAATTTACCTTCAACACAGAGGTAATTTTTTAACTTCCTAGCCCTAGTGATGGACAAGCAGCCTTCAGACTGCCCAGAAAGCCTGACTATGTCAACTGATGGATTCCATCAGCATCCAGAGTAGGTTTAAAAGCTGTTTGTGTTTTCCACCCTCCTGCAGCCCTGTTCATTCCAGCAGCATCCTTCCCTGCAGCAGGCCTGAACACTTCCAGAACTCCCTACACGTTCTCTTTCTGTGCCCACTTCCTCACTATTTTTTTTCCCCCTCTGCCTGTGTCAGCAGGACAATTCCCAGACTCTGCAAGGAAAAGCAGTTCAGCACACTTGCAGCACATTAGCACAGACAACTTCCTTGATGAGTTGATGCTGTTCAGGGAATAGCTGGGGACTTAAGTGGCTCCAGTTGTTTGGTGATAAAAAATTACATTAAAGATGGCAAACATCAAGGGATGATGGGAGATCCCTTCCAACTCTACTGTGCCTGAGCAGCTGAGGGAGAGACCTGCAGTCACAAAGAGAAGTGAAATTGTCACACAGGTGACAGCTCTAAAACAGGCTGAGAAGGAGGAGAAGGTGGTGCTCATCACTGGGTAACAACAATGGCAAAATTAAACATCTCAGAGATGTCAGCTTGCAGCTGCCACAGCCAGAGCAGCAGCATACCCAGCTGCAGCAGCTGCTCCACATCTCCTCCACTGAACAATTTATCAGCAGGACATGAGAATAATACTCACTGAGATCCAGGACACAGAGCTCTACAATGCAAAAGTTAGAAAACACAGTTATAAAATGACAGAATTCAGCTGGGATCCAGTTGTAAAAGGGAGACAGTTTCCAAAGCTCCTTCACTTTCAGCATCACTGTGACAACCAACTACCCAAGGAAGGCCCTGAGCAATGAAGATTTTGATCAGCAGGTATCCTGCAGACTGTAAGGTTTGCCTGAGCTTTTCCAACACCCAGAACCACCCCTCCTCTGCCATATCGTGGAAAATTACATCCATTTCTATTGTACACATTTTTAATTATTATAAACCTAGACTGATTTGAATATATATCCTGATATATCAATTTCAAGAGTCTCAGGTGACCATTTCCGCAGTGTTCAAATAAATATTAACTCCTGGTAGGCCCTCAAAGAGGCTGACTTAAAATCATGCTCTTCTGAACATGCAAATGCCTGTTGTGACAGCACTGATTTAACACACAACTTCTCTCTCCCTTAAGACCCCCAAACAGCGTGCAAAAGAAGCCTCATTTCCCAAAACCATCCCTTAAGACAAACAATTTAAGTGATCTTTAGCCTGTTCTTCAAAAGCTTTGAACTAGCCCCAGTTCCTCCAAAATTACCAACTTTTTCCTTTTTACCTTCTCTTCATCACCTCCTGCCCAGCAACAGCCTACAGAATCAAGAAAATTTTACAGCTTCAAAAGGAATTGTTAAATCTTTGGTAAAAAAAACAGTTTGAGGAAAATTTTTCTTGCTTCCCATCTTGCTCACTTAAAGAAAACGGAGGCAATCTTCTTGATTTTGCATTTTCTCTATACGACTAGATGTAAAAGACATTGGCAAGTAATATTCAGCACTGGAACTGGGCCCAGTTAAACATTTTGAGAAGAGCCCATGGCAATCCCCACTTGGATCAACCACAGACAATCTCCCTCCCTTTTAATACACAACTTTAAAAAGCAGCTACCATCCATCTCTTGACACCAATGGACTGAGCTGGTAACACTGTCAGGACATTTAATCAGAAATGTTTACACTTGGTGCCTAAACACTGCCCCAAGAACAGCAGACCATTTTAAATTCTAGAGATAATTTTATTTAAAAACCCCAAACCTTTATAACTCACTAAGGTTGGTGCCAAACTTTACACTGGGACCAAGGTTTGCCAAACAACAGCAGCAGGGATGTCAAGGATGCCAAGCTAAGGACATTTGAACAGCTCTGCTCAGTATTGTGCTGTAAGATAAATTGAGCAAACTGTCCTTAGTGCACAGAAACCTCTAATGATCTGCCACAGTAGATCATTGCTTTATTACCAGTATTGAAAATAAGTCATGAACACAAAAGCAGCAAGAGAAGAAGTCAGACTGGCTGCAATTATTTCCCTCTCCCCTCCATGTTCTCCATGGATACAGAGACCAAAGTGTGTATGTGCCATGTGAGAATGTAAATCACATCATACATTTGAAATTAATTTTAATTTATGTACAGCAGTCACCGTCCATGAATGTACACAGTCCCTGCAGTTACATTCTTTATAAGGTTAAGTCTTCACTGTTCTCTACTGGATTTTCTGATGGAGAAACAGAAAGGAGAGGTGGAATCAAGGAGTAAGGAATGATCACAGTCATTAAAAATTTGGGGACTTTGAGTAGTAAATATCAGAGAGTCTCTGTGAGGTTCCAGAAATAAATGGTGGCAACGTGTATATATTGCAATTTTATTTCATTCGCTCAAACAAAACGTTAGCATGTAAGAAATTTAAAATGACACAATATGATAAAAATAGCAGAGAATGAACTGAGAAACTAAAAAGAAGGTAAACCTAAATGCATGAAAAGTCAACATTCATTAGTGAACAGCTTCAGTCTTTGATTGACACTTGGTAACTTTAAAACAAGGAACTGGAAATCATTGTGACTGTCTGAAGAGATTTCAGCACCAGCACTAAGGGTTTTACATTCAGTTGGTTTGCGGTTGACTCGGTAGCCACTCGTCTATAGTGCAGGTTTATCACAGGTCAGATCACAGTGTTGAGGAAAGCAACGCCCTCCTGGCATTAGGAAGGATCCCTTAAACTGCCCTCAGCTTAAGACATCCGTTGTACAAAAGCACAGAACCACCACAATATGGTTTTTAAAGGACTTAGTCAGCAAAGTAATCGTAGCTTCTGCAGTTCATTTTCAATACTGAAATCTCTGGAAACGGTGCAACTGTCAGTAGGTCAGGAAATGTCTACAGTAATCTTTAATTCAATCCAATTTCCTGGAAAGAACCAGTTCTGCAGGTTGGGATTACAGAAAGTATGTATGTAGAAGCAGCACAAAAAAGACAACATCTGTTCCTTTTTCTTTTAAACAGAAATCATGTTAATTGTAGACCAAGGCACAAAACGTTTAGTGCATAAGCCAGTTCCTTGCACAATCTAGAAGTTCAGCCTGTAATTTTGGACCACTTATAGCCATCCATGCTATTCCACTAGGTAACTCCTGAACCCTCCTAGAAACGAATCAAACGTGATTTCTGACAAGGGTAAACATCCTCACTGCTCAAAAAGTCTGTGTAAAACAAAAAGCTACATCAACAAAGATGAAAATGCCTCCTCTTGTTTTGAGAAAAACAGTACTTGACAAGCTTACTATGGATTTTTTCTTTTTAATGCCTTCAATAAATGCATGCAGAAAAGTGATGTTATTTCTCCTCTTTATTAAAAAAAAAAAAAAGGAGTTAGGCAATATTTCCACTGTCATCTTCCCTTAGAATCTGAACCTGTAAGATCAGGCAATGTTTGAATGGGAATAAGATTTCCTATTGAAGCCTTTCTGAAGCTGTGAAGTGCTGTTTGCTTTGGTGTTCAGCACTCTAGACAGTCTGTCACTGAAAGCATCTGTGCCACGAATGGAGCTGCCTGTACTCGTAAGCACATCTCTCCACAAGTTGTAAGTAAACTTTTCTTCTGGATCAGCACAGATTCCAAAGCAAACAGGGCTTGGAAAAATGGACAGTGCAAGGAAAAGGGAAGATTTTGATCCATATTCTTTGTCCAAAGCACTACAAAGCCAATCTGTGGTATTTCTATTCCACTGAACTTTACCACATTAAAAAACAAAATTAAAAAAAATAAAAAATTTACACTCATAAGATTGAAAATCTTATGGAAAGAGAGAGGTATCACCTCCCCTAAAAATGATTCTCAAATTGTTGAACAAAACCAATAGCATACCATTGCTATTTTTCAGGGTTTTCTGGTGTGGAGCTGTGGGGGGTTTTTTTGTTGGCTTTGAGTTTTTTTGGAAAGGAGGGTGGCAGATAAATTAGGAGGAGAAGGGGCCATTTACTGTGACCTGATCGTTCTCAGGTAACTCCTGCTGTTCTGTTTCATCAAACAACCAAAAAAAAAAGAGTCTCAGAAAAGAGTGAAGCAGAGGGTCATGGTGAAAAGGTGAAGGACAATGCACTTACACAGGGCATCCTCAGTCAGATGCCTACAACGTTTTTTCTCTCACCGAGAAACGAGTTCGGTTCACCTGGGAGTTTCAGAACCATTACTGGAAGTTATTACTGAATTTCAAATAGAAAACTGAAAAAAGATACAAAAGGATCAAGTACCTGGTTCCATTAACATGGTTACTGATAAAAGTCATGTTTTCCTCATTATTACACATGCATGTAAGATGAAGAAAAAGTGTAGAAAGTAATAAAAATGTGTCACCTTCCCCCTCCCTCTTCCCACATCTTCCTGGGCATAAATTAAGCCTTACAAATGAAAAGGCTACTCTGTGACATGCAATTTTTCTTTTAATTAAAAAGCTGGCTGTGTTGTGTTACATTACAAAATGTCCACATGCATAAATCTAAAAAAAGCCCCAAAATCTACTGTAAATCTACAACATACTAATGATTTACATTTGACTGCTGATTCGCTTTATGTCGAAGTCTTAGATTTGGTAAAGCATCGTAACAATGTAGGAAGGCATCTACATCTTTAAACTCTGGACTGTATTTGCTTTTTTTTTATTTTTAATTTTCCTAGAAAATTGCATGAAGGCTAACTAGAGAGGCTTCCTATCATAAAATTCCAAAATCTTGATATGCCATCACCGTCTAGGTCACACTTACTTACAAATATTGCCCTTTAAAAGCACGTGTCTCTAATTGCTCCTTGTCTTGTGAACCGAACTTCTACACATCTGATCTTTTAAATGACTCATGGAAATATCAGATATGATAGGAAGACAAACCTGAGATACATTTGAAGTACAACAGTATAACTTGCTAACTCCTTCATTAATAAAGAAAACCTCTCTGAAAAGCCTTCCCAAGCTTTTCCCTGTTGTTTTTTTTTTTTGTCTTAACAACAAATTCTGAAATATGTGCAATTTTATCTTGACATGAGTAGACTTCAAAGCACTGTGATCTTGTCTGATAGATGTAGGAATTTCTGCATAATCATTACAGTAACTTTAAGAGTCTTTTCCACCCTGCTGTAAAGGTCAGAAAAAAGCTGCAAACTAGGAGGGGAATAGCATTATCACCAGAGTGATGTGTCTGAAGCTTTTCAGAATAGGTTGTTTCTCCCTCCTTCCAAGTGTCTGTCTGTCTGTCTCCGTCTTCTTCTAACAGCTCACAAAACGTAGTCAGTTTTATATCAAGTTAAAGAGTCACATCGGCTTAGTACGAGTCTTTCTATGCAGTATTGGACTTGCTGAGCTCCTGCCTGATAGCTGCAGAGAGACAGAGACAGGGTTAGCACAGCAAATAAAGCATTCTTTACAGGGCAGCAAGCTGGAGCACACAACTGACCCCTCAGAGCAGGCTCACCCTGCTCCCACAACATGAAGAGCCAACACCTAAGGCAGCCCCGTGTGGCTTCAGACAAGTGGCATTATCAACAAGGCACTACCTTTTTTCTTCCTGTAAAATTTATTTTAAATCTTAATTTTTAGTTCCCACCTCCAGCAAGCCTGTGGGAAACACCACCACTGGGATTTTCAGAGTGTAAGTATGTGCTCATTTATTTTAATTTTTTTTATTTAAGGGCAGCCTCAGGGCCCTGTTTGCACTCTACTGGTCTAAAAGGCCATGACACAACACAAACAAAAGACAGGGAAAAGCACGACATTCTCCTTAGTCCCAAACCAGCCAGTTCTTTCTGCAACATCAGTTGATGACATTCAATATTTTATCAGCAGTGATATTAGATTAATATAATTTTTTTCCTCCCCATACTGTTTTAGTACATGCCAAAAAACCAAAAAGAATAAAAGGCCCAGCAAGGTAGTAAATAATACACAGAGTTTTGCTTAATTCTGACAGGTGAGCCTTTAGGTTATGTTTTCTCAATGATTTCCCTTAAGTACAGAAGGCTGCACACGAAAATAGATTCTGTTAAAATAAAAATGAAAACTGTGAGTCTTCTTTTCTTTGACTCTTATGTTACAGATCAAAGAGGTAACTGAAAGCTGGAAGCTTTCATTACAATTCTTTAATTACAAATACAACTCTCTTCTGAATATTATTAGTTTTGAAATACATACCTCAGCAGCTCTGGATTATTTAAAAATAACCCATCTACCACGTGACACTAAGGACAAGTTCAAATGACTCAAATAGACCATCACATTAAAGAAACATTGGTGTCAATGTTCCACTAAAACAAAACCCCCAGGAGAGAAATCCCTGAAGCACATCAGCTGGAACAGGTCCAGTGGTTTGCCACCAGACAAAGAACAAAGCTACTTTTACCAATAAATCACTCTCAGGCTACCAAGACATTGTATTTACATTTTAAAGCACCTGCAGCTACTCTGAAATGAGCAGCAGCAGTGAACAGAGCAATACTTACCATCAATGAGTTCTTCCTTTAATTTCGTTAACTCCTTCCTCATTTCATCTAAAATGTCCTAAAATGTGTCAGAGCATAAAAAACAGATTAGCAAACAGATCACTTTTGCCACCTGTAAATTTCTGTGGAGAGAAATCCAGAATTATCCCACTACAATTCTTCCCATTAATCCTTAACCCTTTTGAGAATCATAACCAACCCCTCAGCTTCCAAGTTAATCCTCAAAACCTAAGGCATCCCTAGAACATTATTGGTGCAGGTACAATGCAGAAAAACCAGTCCCTGGAAGTGCCACAAATTGATTCCTGTAGAATTTATGAGAGGAGAAGGGATAAGAATGAGAAAGTTTTGCTACAGGTGAAATGTGATGTGCAATCAAAGAAAGGAGCTCACTAAACATCACACGCCAAGGAACTATTCCAAAGAGGGGGGGAAAGATAATCAAGGTATCAAGGTCCCAGTCCCAGTGGAATGTGATGGAATGAAGACAGAGTGCTGTCCCTGCTTGCTGTTTTTTCCATCCTTTCCTCCAAGCTCCTCCAGAACCACTCACCAGGCCAGAAGCCACTCTAGAACTGTTGAGCCAGGACCCAATCCACAACCAACCAAAACTGATCCACAAACCAACATAAAGCCAACCACCACGTGGGGACATGGTCTAGAAGCAACTAGAAGTTGCTACCAAAGTAGAAGTGGCTCTAGAATTACCCACTGAGCTGCAGCCTGCACCAGAATCTCTCCCCCCACTTGGGGATGATTGATCCAAACACGACCTGGAGATCCTTCACCTCCAACTCCATAACTCCCACAGGATTCCTCTGCTCTTGAATTGGAGGGCTGCACAAAGACAGCATCCCTGGGTGCTCTTCCACCACCAAACTTGTGACCACGGGTGCTCACATGTGACATTAAAACACGGTGGTACTTGTTCTGCTTGGGCTGCCCCAAGAGCTTGCTGTTTGTTTGGATACAGAGAAGAGAAGGAAAGGTTTTCCAGGCAAACTGAATTCCCAGTTCCACCTGTAATGTCAACACCATCCTGTGTGTGCTGCCTAATGCAAGAGCAGGAACTTTGGGAGAATCTAACAGGGCTGTCCAAGCCTCCATCCTACAGCTCCAGCTCCTAAGAAAACCGACACATGCCTGGGCAAAACTAAAGACTAGTATTTACTAAATCATTAACTTTGCAACTGGCTAACAAAACAGTTAAAAGTTGGTTTTGGACAGCTGCAAGTCCTTATATCCAGTTCCACAGCAACCTTTTTTAAAGCATTATGCACATACCTGCTTCAATCTGTCATAATCTAGACCTTCTGACTGTACTCCATTGGCACTGGGCTGTCCCGTTGGTGTAGATTTTGGTCTGTAGCACAAAAACACATCCATAAGTTACTGGTTGCTCATTATTACAGGATACATACGAGATTCCCCCATTAAAATTGCTGACATTTGTCTAACAAAAACATAGTAAAAAATCAGAATGGAAAACAAAAAATGTGGGGAGTGGGAGGATGGGAAAAATCAAGCAGACCCAAAATACCACACAGAATAGAAAGCAACACCCAAGAATGTTTTCCACACGCTGGAAATATTAATTACCATAAGAGTTATTAGTTCAAAACAAGAACTTTCAAAGCAGCAGACAGATTTCACTGTCAGTGGTTTCTGATTTCTTCATAATGGGCATGAAAAGCTGAATGCCCTCAAATGTCAAGCAGTTTCCTTTTGTAACTCCTTGCTCATTCAAAAGAGGGTCTCCCAAGGCAGCACTCCCTAACTAATGACTGCACGTTGATGCTGACTGTATGAATGCTGAGCAATCACCCTGGGGGATTTTCAACAGTTGACAGACCTAAGCAATGTCATCCAACTCCTCTGCAACCTCATTTATTCCATCAGTTGCTTTCTAAAACTACTGAAAGCAAATACTGTAACAGCAGCAAGATTTATCAGGTGATACTTGAGAGGAAGTTCTAATGTTTTGGACTATGTCATATTTCATGTTTCTTATGAAATACTCTCTTTTAGACATCAAAAACTTGCTTACCCAGATCACCTTGCATTTTTAACACAGATTCCAAGAGAAGGGATTTTTCCTGCCTTCCCACTTCTCTTTCCTGATCCCCTCTTTCATTTCAGGGATAATTCAGACTCGTGGACTTAATAGAGCTGTGAGCAGAGACAGAGCCTGGATGTTCACAGCATGAGCACCAAAAGAGCTCTCCCAAGAGGGAGGAATGCTCTGCTGTTCTTAAATACATTTTACATGCTGGCTAGCATTCTCCCTCTCTTACCTATAAAACTTCAAGCCAAAAAGAAGCTGTTGATAAAATTCCTGACAATTCATCTCAAGGGGTTCCCCTGATGTTTAGAATTATCACAGTATGCTAATTTTAAGGGAGGACAGAGTATAAAGTAGACTAAGCTGGGTCCTAGCTCATTACCCTTGCATGTGGCATCTCTGAACAAAATACTCTCACTCAATGTGTGCCTTCAAAATTCCTCATAGGAGAAATTCATTCAGCACTGCATTTTTCTGCACTTGTCACAAGGGGGTGCAGACAGATTTACTGCCACCAAGGTGGACAGGAATGAAAAAAAGACTATTTCTTAGTTTGTTTTACAAAATCACTATGTTGAGCTTTCATGCATCTTCCCTTACAAGACAGGAGTTTATCCATAAGGAAACTATCCCATTCTGCTGCTTTTGTTCTGTAAGAGCTGAATGAACCTCACACTAGATTGTCTTGGCTTTTCCAATCCGACAGGACTATGTTCTGACTTGCTAACTGAAGAACACCACTCAAAGTGTGGCTCCAACAAAAAAGAGTGCACACATCAAAACAAAAAAGAGTGCACACATCAAAAATGTTGGTTTGGTACTTGCTCTTCCCTGGGGATCACAAACCTCAACTGTCACAGCTGTAAAGACTTAAGTCCACACAGTTTAAATGTCAGTTCCCAGAGAGAAATTGCTAATTACTATTCTTGAAACACACCAAAATTAAACACACAATCCACCGAGTAAGACAGAAGATGAAATATTGAGTAACTTGATAGTAAAAGAAGCTGGAAAATAGAATTCACCTTGCAACCACCAGAGAACCTACTGTGTGCACTAATGCTATGAAAGCAAACCACAGTTTAGGATTTTTTACAGAACTTTTTACATGTTACAGTGCTTAGTTCAGTATGGAAGAATTCCTTACTCAAAAACATTCATCAGCTCAGATCTTTGGCCATTGCTGTTTCATCAGGTATCTGGTATTTAAAGAGTTATTTGCAGTTTGCACCTGAAATTGTGAGCCCTGACCTACTCCAGGTAGAACAGCTGACTTTTTCAGATACTTCATGTATAGTTTCTGATCATTTCCATCGACTGTAGTTGTTCCCATACACTATGACATGACAGCATTCATCCAACATGACTGAAAAAAATCCTCTTAAATGCAGCTCCTGGCAATTGGTAACAGACACCCAGTGCCTGCCTTAATGGAAAAACCCAACCAATAATATACTTTAATATTTTGTAAAAATTACTTATGAGCTTAATGTGTTAAAAAGGTGACTTCTAAGAAAGTATCTACACAAACTGACTGCTTCTTTTTCTTCATATCTTTAGAACAAGAAGTCAGTTTTACCCACCATAACTATCTACTGCTTCTACCTGTTAAAAATCTCCACAGGAAAGCTTCTTTATGAACACTGCCCTTCAATCTTGACAATGTGCTCCCTTTTTCCTTCCAAAATGCAAGACATTCTTAATTCAAACACTGAAACACCAGAATTAGCAAAATAGATAATTTCTAATCTCAGGACAATCTAGCTGTGTTCCTCCCTAAGTTATCATATTTTTTTTTCCTTTTTTTTAACCTGAATGCAGTAGTCATTTAGGCAAACATTAACTACTGGAATTAAGTGAATAAAAACATCCCAGCCATGGGATCCCAAGGTGGCTAAAGAGCTCTCCCGTGTGGTTTTTCATAGCATTGCCTAACAGGACAGGGAGGCAAGCCTGACAGTCCCTGACACACCTTCAACCAAGCATGCAAAGGAAAGATCTTACTCATGCCAACATGCAGAATACACCACCCAAGATAAGTAGCTAAAAGGGGAACTTTTCATACAAAAAGATTAAGTAATCACCACAATGAGTGCCTTCATGAGAAACACAGCTGGAATTTGGCTCAGTAATTCTGAGGGGTTCTGGAACACATTTACCTCTGGAAAGCTCTCAAAGTTTGAAGGGTTTCAATGTCAGTACTTTATGACCACTAGAGAGGGAAACTTAAGATCTCCAGCAAAAAATATACGTGATGTTAACCAACTTGTGAATATGTTCCATGTAGAAACATTAATTTATGTTTACAAAGTCTTGAAACAAAAAGCAGATGTGAAAACACACTTAGAAAATGAATTCCTGTTCCTCTGTATCTAAACTTACAGTTTTGAAAACCTGCTTCCTAAAACACTGCAAATGGTCCACTAAATCCTGGCATATTCAAGAGGAATTTGTACCTTTGCAGGTGGAGACTGCCAGAAAACCAGTATTTTATATGAATTCATACCTGGTTCTTAAGCCATCTCAATTTGCCTTTGACAGCATCTGCTTTTAACCAGTGCAAAAGTGGGCTCAACTGGACAAACAAAATGTGGAGGAGGAACCTGGTGGTGCATGTGGTGATTACCAACCCATGTAGAAAAAGTCCAACCCTGAACTGGTCAGAGGGGTTATTAGGAAGTCTCAAATCCCAACAGGATGATACCTGTTTAATGAATCATAGAACCTGTTTTCAGAAGCAAGCAGATTTTTCCATGGAGATTCCCGTCTATTAGGGCGAGAAACACTACCTTTAAAAGCTATTATAGGTCTTCATTTTGTTCAGTTTCAGCACCTTAAACACCATGTGGTTTCAGCAGATTCAAGAGTTCTACTTGCATATTCAGGAAATACTAAAAGCCCACAGCTTAAGTCTTTTCTGTTTGCTCCAAAAAGCAAAGGCCTGATTTTAGACAGGACACTAACTTGTTTTAAAATACTCAATATTCACTCTGAATAACAACAGCTGCATCCCCTACCTCTGTGGAAGCTCTGAAGAGAAAATTTTGCTGACTTGCCAGTTCCTTAAGTGTGCTTTGCTTAATCCCTGTAAGTGACTCACATCCTCCCTGCAGAGGTCAGGAGCAGCTCCCCAGCCCTACCAGGTGAAAGAAATCCCCTCCTGGCAAACACAGTGTTAGTGTTCCAAACTGCAGCTCCCCTTGCCTAAACAAAGCTAGTTTAACAAGCTGCTTGCTGAGAGAGACTTGGCAAGTTAGCAAATGCAGAGTTAAGAAAAATACAAGGATATTCAAGAGAGACTTCTTCTAACAGCTTCTCTTTCTGTGAAATTTTCCTCATCCTGGCAGAGCAAACCATCAACACTGACTAGAAAATTGTATCAGCAGGCCTAAAGTATGTGCTATGGCACCTTCCAGCAGGTTGTGACAGCACTGGGAAAGAATACTGATGTTAAATAAACACAGAATTCTTATTTTGGATTAGAGTATATACCCAGGGAAGCTCACATCAAGGTAAATTCTATCTGCATTTTCCACTGGATGAATGAAGACAAAAGCTTGATGGAGAGAGTGCCCCAATAAATCTAAGAGATATCTTAAAAATCCTCTGTACTCCTCTAGGTCAGGAAACATTTTTGTTTTGTAAGATATCTCTTACAGCAACCTCTGAGTTTCACCAGCTGGAAAAAGATCAGAGAAAC
Organism: Passer domesticus; assembly: GCF_036417665.1. NCBI lineage: Eukaryota > Metazoa > Chordata > Aves > Passeriformes > Passeridae > Passer > Passer domesticus. Next base: position 115,881,284 of record NC_087476.1, on the reverse strand, counting down.
TGGAAGTATGAAACAGTTTACAAAAACCTACTGCTGTAGGGGCAGGTAGGAGAATCAAGAGTTCAGAACACCCCAACTCCCCAAAAGAGTCAGATACCCAGAGTTGCCCTACTTATTAATCCCTTTACCCTACGGATAAGCAATTTGAGCAAAGTATCTACAGCCCAAGGGCCAGCAATTGTCTCACACAATATGAACTCTAAAATGCACTTTAGGATTCCTTACACCAATTATTTCTGTGACAAGTTCCCCCTCAATGGCACATTTTGAAGCAGATCAAAGTAACAGCACAAGAGATCTTGGTTAAAGCAGGTCAGACCTCCTGGGAGGAGGGGGGAGAGGGCAGGGAAAGCCAAGGCCAAAGGTGATGCAGTATTTTATTACACTGTCAGAGCAGCAGAGAGAACATCACCATCAATGGCACCTGCTGCTTGACAAAAAACAAAGCAAGCAACCAGAAGCAAGGCTGCAGACACCTCAAACCCCTGAATTTATTCTAAAGGAGAGAAAGACACTGAGAGTGTTTAGTGTTGCATTTTAGAATGGAAGACCTCAAGGGCAACCTCAACTACAAGTGAGGCCACTCAGAGAACAATTGTTTTTAATACTCTGATCACCCAATCTGCTATAGCTGTTTCCAACAGCCAGATTTTAATGGGGATTCAAGTAATTTCAAACCCAGCATTCCCAAGTTGAACATGTTCTCGTGTTTTCTCTCAACAAATTCAGGTAACTTCCTCAGATTATCAGGGGTCAGAACCCTTTAACCTCTGTGCACACAATACACAGGAATGCTAAATAAGCCACAAGCCTTTTGCCTAAAGTAAATGACAATTAAATACACCCCCAAAAACTTGCTAGAGCAGCCATTTCACTTACTGAAAATGCCTTCCAAAACACTCCCTGCCTAACAGAGTTCCAGCTGACAAGTTACCGAAGACTGGCTGATGCACTGAAGGATGTAAAACATTTTTATACTTCTTTAGGATGGACTTTCTTAGGTTGGTACAAGAGCTACTGAAAACTGTCGTAAAATCAAATCTTACCAAGAAAACTTAAATATCCACAAAGGCATTCTGTGAGTGGCAGAGAAATAGAAAGAACAGCTATTCTCTAGATTTACTACTGAACATGTGAACTGCAGCACTGAATTTGGTTTCACTTTGCAGGAAATTTCAGACTTCAAATAAAAAATTAAACATTGCTGTAGGCAAATATAGACATTATTAATTCAGGTTATACACCAGCAATTGTTAAAAGAAACTTTTTTGGGTAAAACTTTTGCTTTTACTGTAAAAAATTTCTCTTATCAGCATTCTCCAAAAGTAACTCTTCATTCCTACTTGAAACTGCTAAAAGCAGTTTCACAGCAGCAATTTTAAACCCATAAAGATGATCTTTACTATTCTAGTCCAGTATCTTCAGCAGCATGTGCAACAAGAACAAATGTAATGAAAAAACAGCTGGTACCAAAGGGGAGTACCTGGAAATAACAGGTGACTTGCTTCCATTCACTGTATTTGTCCTTTCCCAAGGCTTTCTTGTTAGTTCTGGAAAACAGAGTGAGGAGATGAAAAACTGTCTTTTTCTATCCACTGTGTCATTTATGTGAGAGAATTTCAAGCATCTGACAACTCAAGTCAGCTGCTTGGTGTTTTGCTCTTTTTACTACATTGCTTTAGCCCTTTCACATTAAGTTACCTCTTGTTGTATTCATCTGTGAATGCAACAAGTGAGAGCATCTTGAAGTCTCACTGGCCTCCCAGACACTGTAAATGCCATTTGATTCTTCATTCAGCTGGGAGAGGGTCTGCCTATACTTTATAGGCATTGGATTTATTTATAGGTATTTATAGGTATTGGATTGCTTCAGTTGTGAAACATGGAATTCTGTAACCAGTCAGCTGCAAATACTTGAGGAATAGGTTTCTAAGCTAAAGGAGTATTCTTTTCTCCCTTTCTTTCATATTGCTTAGCTCTGCTAAGCTGGGCAAGCAGAGAGGCAGAAAGGCCCTTTCAGAGTCTCTTATTGACCAGAAAATTCCCTGGGATGCAGCTGGATACTGACAATATCTAAATTGCAGAAGTCTACGAGCACAGCCTGTAACCCAGCCAAGTAGAGGTTATTTATACTAGTCATAAGCCTTAAACTTAGTTTTATACACCAATCTTCAGGACTTGTCCTGCCACAGGAGTTATTTTAGCAGGATTTTAGCTATATCTGCAAAACTGAGAAACTTCTGCTATGGCTGCAGTTTGCCCAAGGATGCCAAGCATTCCTCTCAAAACACTTTAAAGACCTGTTCCAGTGATGAGGCTCAGGATTACCAGAGCATCTCACAGCCAGAAACAGAGAAAATTTCTGAACTGGAAGGGAATGGCCAAATTCTGAATGCATTTTACATTTTTAACAGGTTTATGAGGCTTCTTATCATCATCAATTAAATGAACCACTTCCACTGGTTTTCATTTCCTTCTATTTGGGCCTATATTATCAGAAGTGTTCCAAAAGCAATCATTTTCCTAAGCTGTTTAACAGAATGAAGCAGACTCTCTTAAAAGAAGAGGAAAAAAAGGGGTGTGTGTGTGAAAATCTTGATTTGTGTGATGTCATTTATATCCTTGCAGTCTGACTTCTGTAGATGAGTGCCTGAATCTCAGTACCAAATTTGCCAGTTATTTCCACCTGGACACACAACTCCTAGCACTCATTTTTCTACTCCCCAGCCAGGTGTCACCTGGGTTTTGCTCACACTACAGCAGTTGTTTTCAATATTAAGGTTTGCACATCATCAAGTGGTTGAATCATCTAGAGGAAAAGTGCACACATGGGCAAGCAATCAGCAGAGGAAGCTGGAACAGACTGAAAGCTGGTCTATTCATTATCCAGTTACTTCCTTTCTGCTTCCACTGCCTTTTGGGATGACAGACTGCAGGGTTACATGGCACAGCCCCCCCTTTTGCAGGTATGTACTGAGAGGTGGCCAGGGAAACTGAGGGTACAGCAAGGTACTACTACAGGACAGGAAAAGAAAGTCTTGAGTGTCTCTTGACAGACAATAATTTACAGTATGAATACATATTCATGCTGACAGTACCTCTTGGCCAGCTGCAGAATGTGTAAGTTTTCCTTACTGACTGCAGCAGAGGTGTTGGCTACACAGCTCCAAACACTGCCTCTTCAGCAGAGGGATCATGGGCAAGAAATTTCAACACTCTGCATTTATATTCTTTATTCACTTTTGTTCTTTTTATCCATCATCTTCTGAACCAGAATCCATTCTATAGCAAAACCCCTACTGTAATCATGGCAGAAGAGGCAGGCTCCAAAATCCAGCAGAGCTGACAGAGATTTGTCACTAGATTTTAGCATTACAGAGTCCCAGAGTTCACAAACCTGAGCTACTTACCAGGTGTGCTTGTTGAAGAAACCTTAGAAGATGAAGACTCTGATTCTTCCTGATTAAAATGGAGAAGAGAGGGAATAGGGAGAGAGAAGGGAAAGAGAAAAATAATCTTTAATCTGTTAGATTCACAAGAATCCATGTCAACTGTTTAAACATTTCAGTTTACATATATATATATATAAATAAAATGGTTCTGCTCAACTCTATACAGAAAATGAGCAAGCACTTCACAGAGTAGTGGTTATATGTATATTTATACAGTAAAGTATTAATAATCTCTCGTACACCACTGGAATCTCTCTGATAATCCCTGTATTGAGTAATGTGAATCAGATAAAATTTCTCAACTCACAGCTTTATCTTCTTTCTGCTCTGGTTCTGTTGATCCCTTTTCAGCAATTCTTCTCCTGTAAGCAGAGACAGAAGTTACCAAGCTCATCATGGCTTTAAGATGGAAGAATGTTGTTTACTGCAATTAAAGACTTATACAGCCTCATGAAAATTAAGTGTTTTAAGAAGTACTTTCAAAACACCTTTAAAAACAAAGCCCTCCTGCCAAAGCAACTGGGCAATTTGAAGTCTGCATGCCCTCCCTTACTGCTGCACAAAGGCTTACACAGAAGTACTGGATTACACTCAAATAAAAATGGCTATTGATGAAACCTGATCAGCTTCCCAAAGCAACCACGAGCTGCTCTCCACCTGAGCCTCAGCCAGCTGCAGGCAGGCACCCCAAACCCCACCTGGGTGATGACTAAGCAGCTGGAGCAGAGCAGGACCAGCTCCTCACCTCCTGGCCAGCAGGGCACTCATTTCCTCCATCAACCCACTGCCTCCCAAGGGAAGGGGTCCATTTCCACGGCCACCGTCTGTTTTGGATGAAGCAGAGCCTCCTCCTCCTCCACTCGAACTGGAGGAGTCTTCACCCTTCAGAGCACACAAAAAGACAGCAGATGTGCCAACAGAACGAGAGCTGACTTCATGAAACCAGCAAAGTTCATGTGCAAGAAGGGCACAAGTGCATAAAGAAGGGCACGGGCTGGCAGCACATCCTGTAATGCATTTTATTTTGTGAATTAAGCCTACCCCAAATGCCTCGATCCTGCTGTCGACCTTGAACAAAGGTTAGAAGCGGGGACAGGACCGGGAAAAAGAAACCAGAGTTATATTTACCCGTGAGACTTTCCTAAGTTTGGCTCCAGCAAGCGCAGCTGCTAGTCCAGTTAAAGGGCGGTTATCCTCGGACACGAATCCCGCTGAAAATCCAGAGGCTGGCAGGGGGGGAGCCGGAGGCGGCAGGGGAACGGGAGGGGCCTGGCTGGGCAGCGGAGGAGGCGGCGGCGGCGGCGGGGGAGGCCCCGAAGGCGGCAGTGGAGGAGGTGGCGGGGGGCCAGGAGGAGGTGGGGCTGCTACCGAAGACTGAGCTGGGCCCGGGGGCAGGGGAGGTGGAGGAGGAGGTGCAGGAGGTCCTTGGACAGCACCTAGTGTCAGAGAGAAAACAAACAGAGGGCGTTAAGGATTTAGAAAACAAAGGTCTCGCTTCCATTGAAAGGGTGGCTCTGTTGCTCAGTGTATGAGACATTAAGACTGGTAAGGTATCGGGCAAGAAAACACTGCATTTCAGCAGGACAGAAGCATTCTTATCCAATGTACTAAAAAAATTACACAGTATCCCGTGAGAAATCAGACAGTTCCAGAGATGTTTACATGAAACCCCTCCAGTCAGGTTCTGTGCTGCAACCAAGAACAGCTTTACACCAGGAAACAGGCAGAGAGTGAAGTCAGGCATGAGCATCGCAGCAGGAGGAACAGGGTGTGCTCACACGGTGCTGAACAGCGTCTCACTGCATTAACAAGCACTAACACATCACCCAAACACCTGAACCCCTGATCTGTTCGAGTGCCAATGCTAATTTCTAAGCTGTATGTAAATCTTTCCTTTAAAAGAATTCCAGCAATCAACTTTTATAATTTAATACAAGCAGTAATTAGTGAGTTAGAAGACTGACATATTTCAAGCTAATGGGAAGAAGCCCTTCTATTTTTTATCTATCACTCTTTTACTTATTTAAATTCACATTGTTATCCAAATATAAAGCGTACTTTGAAAAAAGAATATTCTGATGATCACTGTATTATTATTATTATTATTATTATTGGAAGAGTTTAAGAAATCTTGATGTAGACAACAGCTCCACACAACATCCACTAATCCTACCTCTGCCTCACCAAAACCACCATAAGGGAGAAAAAATACTACACAACTACCTTAATCTCTAAAGGCAGGAATTTCGCATACGAGTCTTTCTGGTTTCCTACTGTGCTAACCACTGCAGAAATTCAAAAGCCTGTTAAACCCTCTTGGCACCACTCACTGTCCGAGTGCACACTTTTATTCCATACTGGAAGTGAGGCCATTCACTCTATTTCCACTCCATCCCAAAGCAGCCCAGACCTTCATTTCAGACAGGGGGATATAAACAGGGTCCATTCTGCATGGCTTGTACCAGGCTGCTTATCCCCCAGGAGCCCTCTGCCCACACCTTTGGAGCTACTGCAGAGTTCTGCACAAAGACCTACATGTATTAAATCCACCTAAATCTGTTAAATCAATGTAAACACAGGATCCAGGTTAACAAAGACGTGTATTACCATGTAAAATCTACCATATTGGTGGAGTGTTCATTAAGGCTTATCACCTGCTAATTCAAACTTTTTGTTCAAAGTCTTCTTAGCTACACTGGTAAAGTACTGCAGAAAGACCTAAAGACCTGTCTCTCTGTATCTACACACATGTATACGTGTGTAGATACATGTATGTGCACACAGCAACATATCAAAATACAACCACTGCCCAGAAAGAAGTGCTGTAGGTGTCACACATTACTTACTAAATTTGAATTATTCCTTAGAGAAGGTCATTTGCATGTCCAAAGCCACACATGTGCTCCTCTATGTTGGCTGCCATTAGGAAACTAATGATCTACGAACTAATGAAGTGGTAACACCACTTCCCAAACAAACCAACAGTGCAGGGTTTACCAAGCAAGAATTTGACCAACTCTGCTCTCAAAAGGCGAGTTCTTAAGAAATTGGAATTTTTTACTCATGACAGGCCACAGAACATGGGCTCCTGGGCACGGAGCTCTTCCATTCCCTTACCCCAGCTGCGTTTGGCACTGGGATCAGTGCAGCCTGGGAAGCACCGTGCTCGTGCCTGGGGCAGTCAGGGCTCTGACCCCCATGCTTAGCGCATTAGTAGCAATAACAGAAAGCCTTACCCTGCTGGCTCGGAGCTTCAACCGGCTGAGAGGCTGCCTGCAAGACTGGCTCAGAAGCAGAGGAGTCTCCCAGCACAGAGTTTAGAGAGTTCTCAACAGAGGCAGGGGTAGCTGCAGAGGGAGAAGGGAGAACACTAGGCTTGGATGAGGGAGTCGAGGCATTCGGGGAGTTGGGAGAAGGAGAAGCTTGAGGCCCAGAGAGTGACAGAGGCGGAAAGGAAGGCAGTGGGGGGGGAGGAGGTGGCGGAGGCGGCGTTGGACCTGAGGTAGAAGGTGAAGGAACCGGATAAGCCAGGTTTTCAGGAAGCCCGTTAGGAGCCGTGGGAGACGTGGACGGCTGGGTCGCCGCGTTGGAAGCCGACACCGGGAGGACGGGTCTCGGGCCGGTGGCTTTGCCTGGTGGGCTGCTTATCATGACTGGAGGAGACGGGGGCAGGGGGGCAAAACTGGGCGCGGCCCAGGCCGCGGGCTTGGTGCTGGGAGGCAGAGTGGCCGCGGCACCGACCGGAGAAGGGGGCCGGGAGCTCTTGTTGAGCGGACGAGGAACCGTAGCGTAATGGGGGAGGACGGGGTGGAAAGCCGAGCCTAGGGATGTAGCAAAACGTGATGCAGAGTGCCTTAGAGGCGGTGTAGGGGGAGTGGAAGTCGGTGGTGCAGAAGTCACTACAGCGTACTCCGGTGTGGCCTCGGCCATTGGCGCTGAGACTGCTTTTGCATATGATGGAGGAGGTGCTGAAGGAGGCTGGCAACTGGAGTATTCAGGAAGTGGAGTGCTATACGGGGAGTTGTCGAAAGATGGAGCTGGACAGAAGATGGAAAGCAGCAGCAAAGGCAGGATAAAAAAAAGGAGAAAGAGAAAAAGGGAGCTAATGAAGCAATAAAACCAGCATTCAAACAAAATGTAAAAATGTAGACTACAGTTAGTACCAGAGGATTAGGCACAAGTGAAAATACTGTTAGGAAAGTTTTACATATTATCAACAGCTGCTCTTAAATTTTATCAACTCTTTTTGTGCCAACATTTGAATTTACAAGTACGTTCTAGAGAAAGTTTCTCAAACCCATCTGTGAGATGGGTTACTTATAGGGTTGAACAATCAATCTTTTACCAGCTTTTATCTTCTTGTTTGGTTGCAAACGGCAAGCAAATGTATTGATCTTAACATTTGTTTCAACTCCACTAATACAACTCCTACCATAGGCAGCAAGTGTCATCTCTCTATTCCCCAGAAAAATCTGCATAGCAAATATTGAAAGTACTGGGAATAAAACTACCGATAAAATCCTCTGCTCTGAAATGACTTACATAGTATTCCTTGACTTTCACCATGAGCTGACTTATGTAAATTGAGTTTGAGACTGAAGAACAACCAAGCATTGACTAATGTTCCATTATATTACCAAAATGAGAAAGCTTTCAGTTATCACTGGATACATTTCCACAGGCAGTGCATTATCTTATCTACAAACACATATAACACATTTCACTGAAATGTTACTACAATGATAGATTAAGCAAGACTTCAGACTGAAAAGCACTTCTCACACTATTACTTTGCCTTATATAGCAACATACCTTCTATGCTAACACACTCAACCTGATACCTCTTAGGGTTTTTTTTCCCCAACTTATGTACTGACAATACATTTGTTGAACAGAGCAAACAATGATAAGGTATTTAAAAAGTTTAATTCATCACACTTCAACCAATGTTGGAGGTGCCCAATGATTCAAGTTCTTCCACGCTATCAGAGAGTATGGCAACGGAGTGAGCAAAGAATGCAAAAAAATTTATTTCAGAATTAATGGAAAATTATGACAGGAAAGTCAAATATCTTGGACTTCTTGCCATAAAAAAGGGAATTCCAGCAAAACAAAGCCTGAAATACTGCCTGTTGCTACACAGCTGCACATACTTGCCATTTGTTGGTTCTCTCACACTCCATCACCCAAACAACATAAAGAGCAGTCTGGTGGCAGAACACGCTCGGGTTTTGAAATTCTTACCAGCATTTGAAATTCTTCTCTCTCTTTCCCATTCCAACTGTTCCCTTTCCAACTGTTCTTGCCGTTCTCTTTCTTGCCTCTCCCGTTCGAGCCGTTCCAGTCTCTCGCGGTCCTGCCTCTCCTTCTCTTGTCTCTCCCTTTCCAGGCGCTCTTGCCGTTCCCTTTCCTGCCGTTCTCTCTCCAGCTGCTCCTGCTCCAGGCGCTCTCTTTCCAGTCTTTCCCTTTCCAGCCTCTCTCTCTCCAGCCTCTCCCGTTCCATCCGTTCACGATCCAGCCTCTCCCGTTCCAGCTCCTTCTGCCTCTGTTGCTCTTGCAACTGTCTGCAATGGTGAGAAAAGGAAAGAGACTAAGCTGCTAAGGGGAAACCAAAAACATCAGGCAACTGCTCAAAGGACAAGGAGATGAACTAATCAACAATCCTGGCAGCAGTGAGAACAAAAGCACAGCATTTGTACCTACCTGGAAGTCTTAATCCTAACACGCCACTTTTCTGAGCGGGATAATAGTTTTATTATGTTTACAGTGAAAAGAATCACATATCTGATTTCCTCTTAACTAATTGAACATTCTGAGAGACAGACTTCAAGAGGTAAGAATAGAAAGCTGATGCTGCTAATTTACCAACTGATACAATCTTCCCAGTTTGGGATATGGAGTTACATTTGTTCTTTGCAAGGTATTTTATACTCAAAGCAGTGAATAGAAGTACAGTGAAATAGCAGTAACACAAATACTCATTAAAAAAGAAACACCTCAAATAAATTATGTTTTTTGGACTAACTAGTCAGGTAGAATTTATCCATATTTTACAGAAGCATTAAAATGCACACGTGTCCATCCCCACTTGCATCTTAACAGACACACACACACACAGATGAACTGGCAACAACATGAGAACACCCTGAAGGCACAGGAAAAATGGACATGGTCAAAAAAATCCAGGGTGCAGCAGCCAAGGAAACACTGCAGGGAGCTGGCAGGGCTTCCAGCTCATGGGAGGCTTTGCAAAGCAAAGCAGAGAGGGGGAAGATGTGAAGAGGAGGAAAACAAGTAAAAGCCAGGCAGTGGAAATACCCTAAGGGTAAGAAGAAACCTTGCAAAATTCTCTGCCAGAGCCACTGGGTTGGCTGAAAGGACTTTCCTGAAGAAAAAAAAAAAAAAAAAAAAAAGGCAGTGGGAAAAGCTATATACCACCTGTCTGATCCTTTCTTCTCAACTTGTTCTATATTTTCTTTAGGGTTTTTTAGGGCTTTTAAAAAGATTTATCTTCCCATTTGATTAAAATACAGCTTCTTGATTTTCAAAGCTTTTTCATCTCTTGGGGATAACTCAGTGTTGAAACAAAAATTAGGCTGATCCTCCTCCCAGCTGTGGCCAGTATGTTCCTGTCAGTAAACAACACTGAAAATGTTCCTAGTTGTTGTTCTCTATTTAATTCTTGTTTAAAAAAAAAAAAACCAAAAAAAACCATAACAGTCAAAGAAAATCTTGTCTACAAAGCACAGAGCCATTTTTTCTGCCATGTTTCAGAGGCAAACTGATGACAGCATCTCAACAAAGACAAAGCACAGCCAGCTCTTAACTACTAAGCAGAGGAGACCTGAATTTTGACACCTCAAGCTACCAGATGTGTGTTTTCTATACTATGTCACTGGGCAATTTAATTTGGACAGTCATTGCTGTATATGTAGAGTCATAAGAACAGAATTTGGAAAAGGAAGAGAACTTCAGCAGTTTCACTCCTTTTCATGCCCAGAAAATACCAGTATCACTGCAAACTCCAGGCCATGAACTATTGTTATTGAACTCCATCAGATTTTCAGCCATTGTTTTTACTTTACAGACAAAAAAATTATAAATTTCGAAATTTCATTATTTCTATAACCAAATAAGATCCTGTTATGCACAACAAAAGGACTTTTTTCACTACTTAACTCAACAGAAACATAAAACCAGTTCTGCTCCTTTACCATTTCTTCCCTCAGCCATAAACCAAAGCTGTAAGAGGAGTCACTGTGAAACCAGAGCTGCAATCCAGCTTGTTAAATGACTGACTTTTAGCATCTCAAGTCTACTAAAACATCTGGTGATTGACCCATACATATGTGGAACCAGCAGAAGAGTTCTATAAATGTTAATATAATACAATATAATATAATGACTATAATACAAACCACAGAAATATTAATTTAATACCTCCAAGAAGTATTAAAAATATTTTTTATGTTACAGTTTTGCTTGTTCTGTGCAAAACTAATTTGACTATGTGCTCTTTTTTCCCCTCAGATAAAACCTATTACTAGAGGGAAACAGGGTTTTCATCCAGGCTAACTTCAGCTTGGTCACGTTAAAATTCTTTTTCTTTTTTCATAAAGGAGAGGTGGATGCACATGTTTGTATCTAAAAGACTGTTCAGAGCAGAAGACAACACTGACAGACTCCAAAGCAGCTTTGTTTATTTTCGTCATTCTTTTGCATTCATTTGCCAGAAATGAGCATATTCTACCCAGAAATGTACACTCTGTTCATCCTAAACCTAAAATGTAGATATGGCATTTGGGACCATAAACATTTCACGTTATATTTAGTTTATAATACTGGAAGGTATCAATTCCCTGGGTTTAACAACACATGAAGCAACTGCCAGAAAATTTATTTTGCTTAAGTTCTTCATTTCTTCACAGAAATAGAAGCTCAATATAGGTCACTCCTCACACAAGGGCAGCACTGCCAAGGCTGTTTTGCAATAAGCCATACCAAGAGCTCTGCCATAATTTCATATTTCCACAAGCAACCTGTAAAGGAAACAGCGAGGTGCTCATCATAAAGCTCCTTAATAATATTTAGTTATTTAGGGCAGCAAGGATGATGGCTGATCATGAGAATTACTGATGGATCTTCTAATTCCAACTAACCTGTGAATAAAATTGGCAAATAAAACTCAACTGTAGTGAAGCAGGGCAGAGAGATGGAAATATCTGCTAAATGAATTTACAAAGGGCTGGACTTTGGGCTGCCTATGGACCCAGGAGTGAGATATAACGGTTAAAACAGGCAGCTCTACAACAACATCCATTCATTGATGTGTCCTGTCCAAAAACCTCAACCAGATGCTAGACAAGAAGAAAAGACTATGGAGCAGGACAGAAATAGCACCACCCTGCATCCCTGCTCCCACCTCAAAACAGGGAGAACAGCAGAACTGAAAAGATTCGAAGAGCAGCAGAAAACTCTTACCAAATGTACCCAACACCTTCCATTTAAAAATAATTTAGAAAGCTGTAATTCTGCATTCTGGGAAAGACAACTGGAGCTGTATGAAGTCCTGAGTGGGATGTCACACCCACTGGGGACATGTGATAGGGACACTCTTCCACAACAGCTGGGAGGGAAGAGTCGATGCAAATAAAGAGGGCAAAGCTCCAAAGAAAAGAGCAGCCCTGCACATCAGGCAGATGAACTGTGGAACTCCTTGCCAGAGTGATTCAAAGAAAAAGCAGGAAAAAGCCCACAGGGGAAAAAAAAACACCCAACAACCATGGGAAATCATTTAGAAAACAGAAACTACATCATGCAGAAGCTGTTGAACCAAGAGATGCCCAGAGGATGGGAGAGCAGCAGAGGGAAGCATCCCAGGTGTTTGGCCTGGCCCAGAAGGCTTTGTGCCATAACAAAATGTTTAAATTTAGTCTGAAGCAAAAATTATTTCAACTGGCAATGAACACTATCAAATTACATTGGCTAAATAAGATTGAGATGAAAGACAGTGAAATAACCACTTTTATCCACACAGGACCTGAATAACAAAGTACTCATTATTTAGTAATATTGAGTAAGGCAGTATTTAACATTTCTTCTCTTTTTTTTTTTCCTTTTGGTAAAAGAATCCCCATTTCCCATTTCTTCAGAAAATAAAAGGAATAAACCCAGAATTTTTTGCCAGGAACAAAGTTAAGCACTTTGCTTACAGTACAAAAGCTCTACCAAGAGAGGGCAGCAAAATACCTTGCAAGCATATCTTATACATATGAGATTAAATACACCATTGTTGAGAATACTTTCTCATCACATGCCACTGAAGCATCCCTTTGTCAACAAAGAAGAAAAAAAAGAAGCCAAAACAACAAGCAAACAAAAAAACCCAACCAAAAAACCACACCTCATAACTCACTACACTTCTGCTGTCATTTTAACAATTTTAATAAACCTTCTGAATAGCAAACCAAAAGGTGCACAGGTCAGAAGATCAGTATGCCAGTAATGCAATCAAGTTGCTTTAACACAACTTAATAAGCAAGGAAGAATTCCATAAGCTACACACTAGATCTTAGCAAGTGTTGCAGTTGTAGCTAAAAAAGATCAAAACCACATTGGATTATCTTTTAAAAAAAGGCATTAAATCCCTCTGGTTTGGTTTAGCTAGCATTAGACAGTATAATGGTATTTTTAAAATTATATTAGACAAAAGCATTAGCAGATTAAGAAGAGTCATCACACATCAGTTAAAGTACATCTGAATGTCGAGACTGGTAACTCACAAACCCTGTGAAAGCAATACCTGAAAATCCTTCAGTCTTAGAAAGCACATCTGGCCATCAGAACAACTTTTGAAAAAGCTAAAGAGATACTCAAAAATGCCCAGAGAGCTGTCTCATAGTGAAATGCTTGTTATGCAAAGACAAAGTGATTATTCTAACTATTTTAGAACTGTGACTTACTCAATTTAAGAGCTAATTTACATGAAATAGCTGAGCCTGCTGCAGAACTGTACATGTCAGTCTCACACAAGCTACTGTTACTCATGTTTAGATTCAGAGGAACTTCAGAATCTCAGAATAGCTCGTAGCTTTATCACAGTGACTATTCATGACACTTTCTTTGTGGATTTTAATTAGCTTCATGTCAAAAGCATTTTGGGAAACTTCACTTTGGGGTCTTTTGGGAGAGGCTCTTGGTTTGGTTTTTTTGGTGGTGCTGTTTTTAAATTAGCTTACTTTAATACTGCACCAACTTTTAAAATAATTTCCCTTCTTGCCCTTATATTTTTGTCCAGTTAAGGAGATACTGTCTGAGGATAAAGAAAGAATCATATTTACAATACTAACTCGTGACTTAATATGAGCATTAATCCTGCAGTTCTTTGGGCAGCCAAGCAGCAGGAGCATGACTACATTCTTGAAATAACACATGGGAGAAAAAAATGCAATGAGCAGAATTAAGCACACACTGCTGCATCCCTGCTGAATAAAATCCCCCCACATTCTGCGATGGTGACAGTGTTTAGAATTTCTCCAACACGACAGCTGCAAAACAGAATTGCAGCTAATTTACTTAGCCAGGTACACACAAAGCCTTCCTGGCTTGCTCTTGATCATAAAAAGGAATAACAATTAAGCAGTCCTGTTGTCTCAGCTCCTGTTATTATATGAAATGAGCCAGCACCACATGCACACTGAAATCACTTTCCATTTAGCAAGTAGCATCACCTCATTCAAAACCCAGTGTGTGTGAAGAAAGCTATCTCAAATTAATACTATCCATTATTTTTGATCTGTATTGGGGAGGGGGAAGGGAACAGATGGGTTTTTTAACTTCTGCTCCTGAAGGTGAATGACTGAAATCCTCTGGGCCTTTTACTGAAGACCTCTACATAGTCAATCAAAAGAATGGAGCCCTCAGTTAATTCTCTTAAAATATGGCCATTACCATACAGGTTGAAGAGAAGACAAAGATCTCACCTAGATTAAGAAACATCAGCATTTACTGGTAAAACTGTAATATTCTGTTTCAGAGCAGACTTAATAGCCAGAGGGAAACTGTCCTTTCCTGAGACACTTTCCACATCTAAGCCTCCATATCTTTGTCACCTGCAGCAGAGTTACTGGATTTGTGGAAACACTCCTTCCACCAGAGCAAGGATGTCTTGAAATATGAAGAAACTCCAATTGTATCAAAACCCAGAGCTTCTGTCACAAGGGCACCAAGAGGAAAAAAAAAAAAAAAAAAAACAAATCCAGAGCTGAAACAGTTTGCAAAAGCACAGGGCTGCCTGCTCTGGCAGGTCACCTTGCTTCCTCAAGTGGAAGTTGCGATGTACATTCACATAAATCTTCAGGATTCTAACACCAGCTTGCTTTGCTCTTGGCTGTGAGATCAAGCCATTACATTTTTTCCTAAAAAGATGATAGGAAACTGCACTGAGGAGCCCATATATCAACCTGAATAACAGAGTTCAGCCACGAACCTGGAAGGCTTCTTGTCACAAAGCCAGATACATTAAAAACAGAGGTATTTCCATGAACAGTACAAAGGCATCTTTGTACCACTTCCAAATTCAGGAGGCACTGAGCTGACAGACATTCCAAGATGAACAGAAACTTGTTTGAAGTATTTAATTTTAAAACTCACTGTAGAAAACAAAGATCCAAGACAAAGCCTGCAGAAAACAAAATATCTTGAGGAACAGACCTGACTGAAGTAATTGCTGCATTGAATGAAGAGGTCAGCTGGAGGCAGATAATTCATAATATTTGACAGCTGTTAGTTGTCATTTATGAACACACCAATTTCATATTTCATTCTTTCTTGGCAGAAAAACTGTATGTCAAAGCAGGGCATCAAATCACTCAAAGATCAATATGAACACTATCCCTGTTTTGTCTGCTTAAAGATACAAAAACAAGGCAAACGAGGGAGAAAAAACAAAATTCAATATGTGTATTGTAAGAAGACATCAAAAACCATCACTTGAGTTATTAAAAAACAACGTGGACTTAAAAACATATAATTGAAGGGAGATTTTCTGCGTCCCACATGGTGTGGTTTTTTGCTTTTTTTGAAAAATAGTTTCCTGCTTCTGCTGTTACTTCTTCTAAAATGACAAAGTCTGTCAGAAGAGAGACATAAGGATGACACCCAGAAGGCAGCATGAAGTCTGCCAGACTACTGCTGGCTTCAAATATTGCAGTAATATTCTGTACTTATTGTTCTGAAAGTTACTATTAAGGCATTCAGTATAAGAAACCAAATGTAGTTCTAAGAAAGTACTCAACAGTGTATGCATCTTTCTTTCTGTGCTTCACTAGGTGTTTTTTTAAGTTTTAAAGGCAAGAAATCTAGGAATAACTACGATGCTAAATTCTAGAAGTAAATGCATCACATCAGCTACGATTGAAGCTGGGCTCACCAACCCAAACCAACTGAGTTGTTCAATGTGGGGCCTCAGTGTACCCAGGCTTTTGGAGCTGCCCTGAGCTCCTCTAAGCCTGCCTCCAACTGCAGAGCAACAAACAAGACAGCAATGTTTGGAGTTTTATTCTCAAACGCTGTTAGCCCCAGCATGTGGGCACAGATAGCATTATCTAATCCAACAGTCACTACTTACTAGAATACATCTCACATGATGGCTCTCCTCCTCCCACCACTGAGTCACTGCAGCAAACAGAGCAGCTGGCTGCAGACAGGCTACACAATGTCTGCTGAGCAGCAGCACCAGATGCAGGCTGACCTCAGCTCCATCTGAAGCACGCTCTCCTCTACCTTGTGATCACCAGGAACTCTCTCTGGACATCCACAGAAGTAGATGCAGACACAGCCAATCTACTTTAGCCCTGTTGAAACTATTACAGGGGGAAAAAAAGTGCTTTGACATGTTATTTTGAACTTAGCTTAATTTTTAACAGTTTAATCCTCTGATCATCTTCTGCACAAGTTCAGGAAAGTGTGTCTGTTATGGCCCTTCAAATTTGCAAGAATTTATCTGAGTAATTAAAATGGACCACCAGCATTAAACTTGCTCTTCCATCTTTAATATTAAAAATTTATTCACCACTCCAAAATTCAGCATTTATCACAGAGCTCACTCTCCTGCATGGTCACGCAAACCTAGTGAATATTTACAATATCTCAGTGCCTACACATTACATACCATGGAATGAACACACACCACCCCCCAAATTTCATAATTCATGCACAAAGAGAAAATACATCCACATCTTGGAAATTTGCAATCTGTATTGACATCAAACACCGGCAGCCTCCACAGAGACTGAGAATCTTCATAAATAAGAAGTACAGGATGCAGCAATAACATAAGCTCAGCAGAAGTGATCAATATTTAACCTCTTTGCATCTTCCCAAGCAATCTCAGCTGCATAAACCTCACTTTGCACTATCTAAACTAAACTCCTGCTCTAAAACTCTTACCAAGTCAGCTTTATTTTCTGTCAAGTGCTTGACAGTCAGGACAGTTTCTACCTGAGCATAATGCACGTGGTGTCAGAGAAACCCAGACAAGACTCAGTCAGCTGGGTACAATGAGCAAGACACAGGGACTCAGAAGATCTGCCAGGTCTGACTGCTGAAGGAGAGAGGTTTGTGAAGTGAGTTTATGTATATGCTCTGGAACTGACAATTTCTGCCACTCTCAACTGTGCTCTGGACCTTTGGTTCTTTCAGCAGCACTGAGAGGTGAGACTGGTTCAAATTATGGTTTGTATCAAACACTTCACACAAGGTGAAATGATGAAGGCATGTAATTAACTGCATTTATCATGATTTTGAAACACTGCACAAACCTAGGTCCTTACAGCTATTTCCAGTGTTCAGGCAGCTTTCTCTTGATCAGTCACCATTGCATGTAACACTTCCTATGTCCATTTGATTTTCCCTGTAAAGTGGTCTATACTTTGGTGGTTTTCCCCTCTAAAAACAGAACACCTACTATGAACTCTCATTCTATTCTGACCATCAAAATCTGCAATATCATCCAACGCCTCCTGTTCTCCTTCATTCTCACATATCTCAACTCACATCAGCAGCAAGGACTTGCTTTGTTCAGCAAAACACCAAAATAAATTTGATTGCTACAGGTCCCATCGGTGCACTGATGCCTGTTCTTGTGCTCCTCACACTTCCACAGCAATCCTCATCTCTTCCACATTAACTGAAAATTCCCTCTTTGTATCTGTCAAATGCTTCACCAAAGCCCAGGAACAGCCTTTTTGCTTTTGTGAAGAAAATACTGTCTGGGTCCAGTTTACTGTCCAATGTTTTATCTGTTACCAAAGTCAAATTAACAGGCTTTCATCTCCTTGATCAAAAGGGATTTAAGGTTTAAGAAGAAGCTTTTATGTTGTAAGGTAAAAATGCATTAGCTGGAAGTAGCAAGGACTAGGTTTTAATAGTCAAGCAAAAATTAGTAGCCAGCCACTATGATAAAGATATGAAGTGACAACTAGAAACTTGAAATGTATTAGATAGAGGAATTCTAACAGACTAAGGGATCTATTAATGCTCTTGGATCAAACCTCATTAAGCCTAATTTTCCTCATCTCCATCTTTTCAATATATTATCTCAAACTAACAAAACATGAGCTTTCCTGGCAGAAGCTAAATCACAGAAAGACACCTGTACTCATGGAATTTTAGAAAAAAAGAAGAATCTCAGCAGTAGAAAAACCTACTTTCACTGGCAACTCCCTCTCAGTAGTGTATTCCAGTGAGTACAACTGGAATACAATTTCTTAAAAGGGAACCACAATAACCAACAATCTGGAAAAATGTAGAACAACTTTCAACTCCAATTTCATGTTCTGCATCAAACAGAAAAAAGCTCACAGAACTGAAAGATTTCAAAGCAATTCTACTGATGCCATCAGAATACTGCTTAATGGAGGAGTGGTCTTCTCAACAGATTAATGTTACCAGCATCTACAATTAGGCTGTAACCACAGAGCACTCATTACACCTACCCACAAAGCAGGTAAGTCTCTGAAAACTTTATGACAAATGGAAAGAAAATGAGACAAGCTAAAAAAAATTGGAAAAAAAAAGAGGAAAAAAAAGCCCCTTTAGATTCCATCTAAACCATTTCTGTGCCCAACTACAAACAATACAATCATATGAGTGAATTCTACTGACTTCTCAAACCCTAAACCAAAAGGCCAACTCCATCATATTCATCTGTATCTCAGATTAGAGCTGTGTGCTCAGTTATAATCTAATCAATCCATATGCCTTTTAAAGAAATCCTATTTCCTTGAAAGAAGCTGTTGGATAAACGGCATGATTTCAGAAGCAAAGGAGAACTGGAAGCTCTACATCTGGCCACTAACTAGGGAAAAATTACAGGCTGTGGGAAATCAGTAGAAACAAGGCTACCAGGGACACACAGCCATGGGCAAACTTTCATTCCTTTAAACTACAATAGCTACATTGACACTGAATTGCAGGGTTTTTTCTCTTAGCATTTTTACATATGTTTTCAAAACAGCTTGGAGTATGTAATAATTACTAATTTACAAGAGAGAAAACATTTTACTGTAGTTAAAGAATAAGATTAGCAAAATTTAGAAAAAATTGTTTTAACATGTAAAATAAAAATCTTGCCTTCAAGTCTCTTATCTACTAAGAAACTGCTACATTTGACAGTCTCTGAACTTGCACTAAAACTAAGAATCCTTCCACAGGATGTTACAAAACCCACACCATATCAATACTAAATTCTAGCACAGGCATACCCTGTGTTTTCTTTAACAGTATGACCACAAAACAAATTAAACCAAAGCAAATAAAGTATTTAATTATTACAATCCCTCCTAATATCCTGCTGTTGCATTTTGCAAACCTGTAACATTTTTGAGTACTTACGAAAGAATTCGGTCCAGTTTTGGTCCATGACGTCCCTGAAGGACAGTAGGGGGCTTGTACACCCTCATCATTCCTTACTATCTGTACAGTTCCTCTGTTCCTGGAGCTCTTTATTTATGAAGCAGTGACCATTCTGAAGTTATTTATAAACATTAACTCATTAAATTCCCAAGTGTCATATTAGATACCAACTCAGTGACTCATATTCCTGACAATGTATTTACCACGGCTGGGAGAGAAGGTAAATTTACATGCACGAGTAGCACACACAGGCATGCCATGAACTAATCTTGTATTTTAAAATGGTCTCTGGCATTAGGTAACCCTGCAGTTATTAACAAATATGTATGTCAACTGAAGATGGCTCATTATCAATCAGTGGAATTTATAAACACTGCCTGGCCACCACTCTGACAAAATGAAAAACAGCCCACATAACAAAATACCCCTTCAGTTTTGAGGATCAAAAATGGGAGCTGGAGTGTTTTAGAGCTTGCTATTACTGTACTGAAGTGAGTGCAAATTAAGGAAAATTACAGCTAGCTTCAAGTACTCCCTGAGAGGGAAAAAGCATCCACCATGTGTTAAGGTTTCTTAAAAGACAGTAACAAAGTTATCAATTCACCAGAAAAAATTACTTCATTACACCTCATGTGTAACCTTGGCCTTATAAAAACCTCAGTGTTTCAGATGGCACATCTGGTCCTAGCAGCCTTAGAAACTGTATCACTGCCCAGTAAGCAATACAAATATTCAAGTACGAAGCTCTGCAGCAAAATAAACAAAGTGGTTTTACCCAAAATGTAAGGGCATCTAAATCCTTTCTAAAATAGAGAAAAATCTCTGAACCAAAATAATGTACTTCTGCTGGCAATGAACTAATTTCACTCTTCAATTCCCAATTCTCCCAAGATTCCTGAACACTGGTTATGAAAGCAAAGGAAAACATCAGACCCGTTGAAGAGCTCTCTTTATTATGCCACTCTTCACTGGTCAGTCCTTTGGCAAAATACTTCTGAAGAAATGTTTCTATTTCTGCCTAGGAAAACCCTGAAGCTCCAAGCCACATAATTTAACTTTGAAATTAGTCCTTCTCTGAGCAGAGGGTTAGACTAAACCTCCACAGGGTCCCTTTAATTTTCATGCAAGCAGATATTTTTCTCCAGCTTAGAATAATTTAAAAACCATTTTCCTGCACTCAACACAGGAGTCAGTTACACACTACTAAATCCAGGCACACCTAAGAGGGATAGGAGAGCAGAACTCAAAGACAACTATGATCAAGCCACACTTTAAAGAAAACCCCCACCCAACAGACACACATTCCACAAGCCATAGACTTGGCAAAGCCTTTCTCCTGATCCATCACAAACCCCATGTTCCTTCCCACGCAGTAACATTTATTCCCATTTCTTGCGTTCCCTGTAGTCTTACTGCTCCCCACAGGATTCAAGTCTGCCCACACTGCTTTTACCCTTTACTGAGATTGGAAATGTCACTTGGAGATATGTTAAAAGTAATATATACTTCAACCTTTTCTTCCCAACTATTTACTACTCTCTACATTATGGTAGTAACTCTTGTTCTTAGAGTCTGAAAGCTGCAAGACAGTTACTACAGAAGAGAAGTTGTAGCTTAGAGTTAATTGAACTTCATTATTACCATGTAGTTACAGGAGTAATGAGACTGAAGAGGCATTTGTGAAATGTTTTAACAAAATTACATGTTCTTCTTAAGCTTAATGACACAACAGCAATAGTCTTTCCACGGACAATCTGTCTAGCAGCATGAATAAAACACTCATTCCAGTGCTCCATCCTTGTTTCAGGGAAAAACAAAACAAACCCAGAACCAGACTTCAAAGAGAACAGTGCATTAAATGGAAACAAGTTGAGCACACTGATCAAAAAAGTCAAGCCATAAGAATGCCATCTGATAGGATGTCCTTCACATACCAAAAATTTCAAGAGACTTTCAGAGCTCTTAATATAGGGCAGCATTTATTCTGAGGAGATGCCACTCTACAATGCTTCTCTCAAAAGTATTTCAGCATTATAAATTTCAAGATAATGCAGCTTTCTAAAGGAACAGACAGCAAATAAAAATACTAAAAATCACTAATGTAGGACAGAAAAAAATATTGAAAGAAAAAAGGCTTTTTAAAAGTCTGTCAAAAGAAATGACATAAAAGACTTTTATCATGACAGCAAACTTGCACATAAACACATCAAACAGACAGATTTGTAATGAGGTTCTTGCTATTTGTTTTTAAACAAGGTAACTTTCAGATAAAGCTCAGATTGAAGAAGACACAGAAGAAAAAAGACAAGTATGATGCTAATTTTGATGGCAACCCTTTGTTCAACATATACAGCCTGTTTATCAAATGAATTATTCCTAAATTGGCAATTTGGTTCTGCTGACCTTTTCATAAACATACTAAATGCTGAACAGCAAAATAGAAAAAGCTTCAGTGCTAATTAGACCCAACATGTTTAAGCATTCTTCCAGTCACCACAAAAAAGCTATTAGGTGCATTTACACCATCAGTCTGGACCACCTCCCATTTATTCAAGGCTCCTGCTCCCTGTATCTGTCCTGCATGTGACCTAAATCATTCCCAGCATCCCTTCAGGAAGGGAACAGCTAATCTCCTGGGAGTATTTTGATGGTAAAATAATCCAGGATTGCACCACAGGCAGTGTGCTTGGGACAGCCCAAGGTCTCACTGTTTTCTCTTAGCCCAGTGTGACAGCACTGTCCTGCAAGCCTTTGCCATGTCATACACCCATAACCCAGACACTCACCCCACAGCATCACCCCACACTGCCACGAAACAAAAGTGGGAATATGGAAACCACAGAGTTTGTAGAAATGGGGAACTTCATCAATACATAATGATAACTAAAAGGAATGGGGAAAAAAACTCTGTATGTTCAAAATGCTACAGGTCTGAAAAAATATCCCACAGGGATAGAAATTGCATGAGCTAAACTTGGAGGAAGCACCAACTGGCCAGAGGAACACAGACCAATCACTGAGGGCAGCACAGGTATAACCAGCAGTGCTCCAGCTGAAAATTAAACTGCTAAAGGCTCCATCAATTTATACACTAAAAGCAGAAAATGAAGGTTTTTTGCTGAAGAATACAGTGTAAAGGCAAACAAGATTCCCAATAGAATGTTCTGATCTAGCACATCCACACTCAGGACAAAAGCCCTGCCATTCCTGATGACTCAGTTCTCTGCTTCTGAAACTTCCTTCCTCGCTTGCTGCTTTTTTCAGTGTCAAAAACTGAACACACAACAGTCACTGGAAAATTAATTAGGTGGCTGAAAATGACAACAGTGAAATCTCCCAAGGCTTCCCCTCTGATCTTCAACTCTTTCCTGGCATGCCAATTCCAACTGCATTGTTTGAATGGGTGGAGAGCACGAACAAGGGATCCAGCAACAAAGTTTGTACAGAGTGGCACTGAAAACTGTGCACATACAAATGCTGCCCTCATGCAGGAGAGGAATTAGAAGTCCTTGACATTTATTTTCTCCTCATTAAGAGTTGTCACTTCCTTGAACTGAACAGCTGTTGACTTTTAGTACCATACCTTCTCTGGATTTCCATTTCTTCTTGTGATGGACCATTTTGTACTTGAGAGGGAAGCTGTGAATTCTGTCGAGGCAATGTAGGACCTAAGAGTAAAGACAGATCCTAAATTAATGGTTTGAATTTTTACCATGCAAAAAAATAAAAAAGCACAAAATCAAAGAAAAAAGCCAGCCATCACTCAACTTTTTAAGAACTGCTCACTTTTGCTTTTTAAGCCAAACAAGCTCAACAACATAACGCAGCAAATAAAAACTGCAACCTCACACATGTACAATGTTACCTCACGCATCTGCAGAATGAATTTATTTCACATGGATGGAAAGGTCTCACAAAAATGCAAAGCAAACTTTCTCTACGATGGAATTTGACAAAAGCTTTGAAAAGCACTCCAAGTCTGATTTTTTTCTTAAAACAATGAACAAATACCCTTGGAGGAGCAGGAAAGGCTCAAAAAATTAAAACACTCACCTAAATAGAACACTGGAAAAGGGGGAGAAAATAGAAAAAGGAAAAAAAAACAAAAGAACAGGAGAAAAACCATCAGAACCATACCACCATACTGAGAGAAGGAAGATAAAGCATGTTTCTACAGCTCACACCAAAATTTACTCAGTATTGTGTCCAAAGGAATGGGGGCATATAACAAATGTGCAAACTGTGAATTCTGCTAAGCACAAGAGATGCAAAAGGGAAGATCATGCAAAATCAGTTTCAGCCTTTACTAATGGGAAATTCTGAACCATACAACTTTCATGTAATTGTCTAAGTGAGATCTGTATTCCAGAAACAAAAAAGCTTTACCATTTTAATCACAAATGTATTTACAGCACAAAACTGTGTAAAAACAAGTGAAGAACAACAAAGTGTGGAACAGAATACAGGAGACCTAATGGATGCATTGCTGCTGTCAGGCAGTAATCCAGGAAATTACTTAGACTATAAATATGCTCAAGTTTATGGAATTTTTAAGAAACAAGAATTAAAATCAATTAAAACATCAAGTTTTGAAAATGTCCAAGAGCAGAGCAGTGACTTCCCACTGATATTTCACCAAACTAGAGTTATGGAGTTGTAATGAGATCTTCCCCATCTCAAATATCAAAATGCAAAATTTTTTGCTATCTGAATTTGTGAAAGTCACCCAAACCCATAAAAAGACCATGTGTGATACACTGACACATCAAGGACAGGCAACTTGTTGAGACACAGCCAACAAGTGCCTTAAAAGCCCTACAAAAAGGTTCATTTCCTCAGAATGCCACAGTATTGTGTCCACTGTGATCTTTAATCATGAAAATCATAAAAGTGTACACTATGTACCTTACAATTACAAAAAGTAATAGGACTTAATTGTGGAGGATGAAAGCAGACAGTGCACTACTGAGGTGGTGTCTTCCTTAGTTATTCTTTCAGCAAGCATTAGGCCCTTATACCTAATGCCTTGATGTTGCTTGGGATGCACTATTTTTGCTTGAAATATCTCCAAGAGACACCCCCAGGTATAGAACCTATAGTGTTTTAAATGCAAAAAAATTTAATTATTAATTTATCATTGCAGTTAAATGATCATTAAGCAGAAACGTCTTCCACATGGCCCATATGGAAAATTTTTCTGCTTTAAAACTTCCATAAGACACATGTCCTCCTCTCCTCTCCCCTGTGTGACAGGTGGAAAGCTTGAATGCCCATGAAGCCATGACTGCAGCTCGCAGGCAGCTGGGCTATTTGCTGCCTGCACCAGGCTGCAGCCTTTCATGGCCTTTTACAAGCAGACACAACCCAGCAGCAGTGAAAGGTGCTATAAACACCAGCACTGCTGCTTGCCATGCCCAGCAGAACACTTGGAGTAAGTCAAGGCTCACAGCTTGAGCTGCAAACTGCAAGCAACACTTGAAGTATCAGACACGGAATGAAATTCCCATCCTATTCCTCAGAATGAAACACGCTGACCTGAAAATTAATGGATTGCCTTAAAAATCAACTTAGCTTAAGGAAGTTAAAGACAGTCAAAAAAGCTTTGCAGTCCAAGGAGTGAAATTTAACATTATTGGTAGCCTCAACTGTGGTAGGTTGATTAATAATGAAGAACAGAAATAAAAAGAAATGGCCACAATGTGTCCATATACCAACCAGAACTATTTCGTGCTGAAAATGCAGTAGAATTGGAAAGTTCAAGCTTCAGCCAATTTAATCTTTAAGAGTATTTAACAGGGCTTTTTGAAGAAGGTATTATCATGCTGCAGTAGCATGCAGACCACCACTCTCCAACCCTTCCACCTTAGTCATTCTTTAGCCATCACCCCCAGAAAGTAAACACCAAGCTTCACCTGCACTGGCTATTCCAACACATCCAGCTGTGAGAAAACCTATTCTTGTAGCCTCAAACTTTGTTCCAGAGCACTATCCTTCAGAAAACCATGTTATCCATCAATTCTGCACAAGGCAAACATGCGCAAGCCAAGCCAGCTTTATTTGGCCAGCCCACTCAGTGATGGGCTTCTTTCACAGCTATGCACACAGGAGACAGAACAAAATCACCTGCTGGCAATTAACCTGGTGACTCCAGTACTTCTTACACATTTTTGACTCAAGGAAATGCAACCTGAGTGTACCAAAGGCTTTCAAGAAAGGGAAGTTCAGCTCCCAACTCATCTCTCCTGTTTTTTCATGAAATTTCCCTCTGCAGCCACCCTGCTAATGAACATTACACAGTTAAAGGTACATGCCAGGTGGAAAAGTATGTTTTATCCTAGAAGGTTTATTACAGCAAGGCAAGACTACCACTTTATTAATAAAATACAACTGCCTGGGTAGCAGAACAGGTGGTATATTAAATAAACAGGAACTAGCTAATAAAAACCTCTCTCAGATGTTTCTGAACACTTTTAGATACCTCAGAAAGATCAACCCCCATGAGAAATATTCAGATACTGCCTGGAAAAGAACTCTGATCCTTCTACAGGATCACTTTATCTTCAGAAGCCAATATAAGCCAAGTGAGAGATGAGGCTGAATGGTCTATTCATTCTGAGTTTTAAAGAAAACCTAACATCTCTCTTTTTCTAAAAAAGCACAGATGGTGCACTCGGCAGCACATTCTGACAGACAGAGGATATAATTTTATACTAATTTGTTCAGCAGCCATTCCAGTTTCAGTGCTTTCTGTTTTTCAGCTTATTCTCACCTTTGCATCACCCTTCCTCTATGACAGTTCAGGCAACTGTGTGGTGAGAGATGGACTGGCAATCTAACACATTAAAAATCTCAGGGAAAAAAGCCTGCATTAAGCATTTCCACCAGCTAGATGACAGACAGACCTGGTTCTTCATGCAGACACACAGACAATTATGCTGGCATCAACATCAGACTGCTGGGGACTGCTTGAACCATATCAAGCATCCCCAACATTGCCCTTTTAAACCACAACCAGAGTTATAGTTTATCAAACTCCTTAATTTTTTTTAGCCCTAATTGACTGGTTACTTTGTATCTCTATTCAAAAACCAAACCATTTTCAGTTGCACAACCCTATGAAAGCATAACTGGCAAGTTGGGGAAGCAAACACATGGTTTCCCCCCCCCAATGCCTTTTGTTCCTCTGTTGCTTCACTCTTTCAGTTACCTCGTCTGTTTTGGAGTGTCACACCACACCCTACTCCACTTCTTCTCATGCCAGCTGCATTGTATGTTATCAGTGTTGACACTGGCTGATATTGAAAATATCACATTCTTGTAGCCCTAAAAAACCCCAAGCATCAGCTGCAAGATTGGCACAACACATGTCCTGCAAATTAGACACTGAGCCCCAGGGGGGGTTTTCTTTTGGCTGGACAGGCTCACTTGGGAGCTGGCAACACAAGGATGGATGAAAAGGGGTTGGGGGGACCAGGGGCAGCCAAATCATGTGAAATCTTCCTCAGAACCTCACATTCTCTAAATCAAGAAGGCAAAACCACACAGAAAACCTCCCACCTGCAATTACTGTACTTCAGAGTACAGCAATAGAAGACAAGCCCTAATTTTTGAATAAATCTACTAAAGCTGGTCAACTATCACACATAAGAATTTTAGTTTGAGGTGAAGATCTCAATTTTCTCCCCAGAGAAAAAGCTTATATAAACAACTCAATAACTGAGAAATTCTACTCCTTCACTTCTCAGTATGTTAGTGCCAAAACTAAGCAGTGTTCCAATTATACAGTCTGATATCCAAATCAAAGTGTGACTTGTCTTTTAGAAGTCTTTTCAAAGACTGAAAGTGGACAGCAAATTTATTTATACATTTATATGATATAAACGTAAGTGACCTGGCTAATTATAATCTTTAGAAAATATTTTCTTTGAGGACAGTTTGAATACTCCTACTAAACAAAGCCCACACCCCAGGCAAGAGTTCAAAGCTACAGCCAAAAAGATGTATTTTTATTAGGGTAGATAAGAACTTACCAAAAAAAAAAGTATGTTTTACTAAATGGTTAAAGGT
The DNA here is from genome assembly GCF_036417665.1 of Passer domesticus. NCBI lineage: Eukaryota > Metazoa > Chordata > Aves > Passeriformes > Passeridae > Passer > Passer domesticus. The sequence continues at coordinate 115,853,850 of NC_087476.1, read as the reverse complement.
TTTCTGAATGAATGGAAAGCAGGCTTTTCAGAGATCTGTGCAGGAAGCAGTAAGAACAACAACTGTGGTATCCCTCTTTGATGTGTCTCCAGCTCCTTCCCCCATTCAGAGCCTGTCCTGCTCCAGGCCATGCCAGAACAAAGGCTGGTTTGATTTGCCAACCAGCCCTGAGCAGAACCAAAACCACGCCACTCCTCTATTGTAGTTGTGGGGTGCCCCAATGAAGGCAGGAATGATTAATCTGACCATGTTCTCAGAAGGCTAATTAATTTTTTAACATACTATATTATATTAAAGAATACTAAACTAAAGCATACTAGAGAATACAGAAAGGATACTTACAGAAGGCTAAAAAGATAACAAAGAAACTTGTGTCTCTCTCCAGGGTCTCGACACAGCTTGGCCCCAATTGGCCAAAGAGTCAAAACAACTCACACCAGAATCCAGTGAAATAATCCCCTGTGGGTAAACAATCTCCAAACACATTCCAAAGGAGCAAAAGACAAGAGAAGCAAATCAGGTAATTGTTTTCCTTTTTATCTGAAGCTTCTCAGCTTCCCAGGAGAAAAATCTTGGGCAAAGGGATTTTTCAGAAAATATGAACGTGACACTCCTCAAGCCCTGGACGTGTGTTATGGGTTTATATGCAAGACCATGATGGCCAAAAACTAGGGCATTAACTAGTGACGAAATTTTCTCTATTATTTCTGTCTGGGTGAATCATCTCCCAGCCAAGGCTTCCCCTCCCTTCCAACACCTACTTCCTCACTCACAGCTACCTTCAGCTGAGTTAATTCACTCATCACTCCAGATTTAAAACCAAACACTTTCCACTTCAATCCACAAGCTCTTTTAACTTGATCAAGGCAATAAAAGGCAGCAAGAACAACAAAACCATTCATTAAAACACACATGAATTGAAGTAGAGGTAAGCCTCCTATCAGTGCCAGCAGTGCCTTGGGAACCAGGCTCTGATAACCTGGGAGCCAGGCTTGGCTCAGCCCCAGTGTGCTGGGGACATCAGCAGCTTCCAGTGTCCCTCTGCCATCCCCTCATGCCCAGGGACACAGCTTCACCAGCAGGGAACTACAGCTGTGAGTGAAAATACAGTGCCACAAACAAAGGAGCAAATATTGAAGTTAAATCTATCAATACCATCCACTGTAGGATATTTAGAGCTCCCCATCCACCCTTAGCTGGGTTAAAATTTGTTTAAATAGCAATGTTATAGGTGATGACTGTCACTGCTGGGGGATAATACTAAAGAAATGAGCCTAAGCAAGGTATATTTCACAACTATCTTCATGACTTTTATGAAAACACCCTGCTCCCAAAAGGCATTTAATCTATCTACAACTTCTACTGATAATATTTTTAAAGACAACACTATAAACCCTGAACTATAAAACATGCTGACATTCCTCTATATTTATTAAACAAAACTTTATCCATAAATTAATGTACTTCTATTTGTATTTGCCATGCATAGGTTGTTCACCTATAATGTATTGCTTTTACATGATTAAAAAAAAAAAGAAAAAAGAAACACCATACAGGCTACCCTTGAAAGTCTGTATGACTCTGAAAACTTAGCAACTTTCCCCTTCACTTCCAAACACCACAACTAACACTGATGATGCTTTCAATAATCTTATCTGCAATTACCATGAAGAGGAAGTACTCTGCCCAATCAACAGGTTTTTTATTTCCTGCAGGGTCAGCATTTTGGCACATAAATCAGGATTACCTAATCAGTATTAGCTATTATAAACACCTAGTAATGACCTAAAAAAATTATTTAATCAATCCCACATTTAAAAGGAAGGGAAAAATCTTGTTAGCAAGACCAGAGATGATATCCAACTCTTGACAACACAGGTAATAAAAATACCATCATGTTACTCCTGTTCTGACAGGGAGTGCTGACAGCCTGTTCCAGAGGCTTGCTGAAAGTACAGGTATAGCATCATTACTTCACTGCTGTAGAATTTTTATTCTCCCAAAACAAGTTTTAGCATGACATGAACCAAAACAGGACAAAGAAAAGCACCCCCCAAGCTCCACATATACTTTTCTCATTTCAGTCTCCTGTAGTCTCTCTATATGTTCCAATTAGGCAACCCAAATTTTTGTTTCAGTTTGTATTTCCCAAAGATATTAAATTATTCAATCCATTATTTGAGTGCATTCCCCTATCAGCAAGGATTTAATTACCTATCTCTGCTGGAAGAGAAAGGACTGCACATTAATGTACAGCTGTGAATAAAGATTTGTTTATTTAATAACTGGACAACCTAACTTCTAGAGTTACTCATTCAAGAGGAAATCAAAAAACTTGAACCACAGGGGCTTTTTCCCCTCCAAGGTCAGAAGAATAAAATAATGAGACCTTGGAAATAAAAAAAAAGCCTTTTGGTTCTTTTTTTTTTTACTCCCAATTTTCCTATGAATTAAATTGTGATCTAAGGCAATACTGGAACAGATTCACTGAAGCCCTTCATGACCTTGCCTTTATATCCAGAACATTCCAAAATCTTTTCAAGAACCAATATATAACTGCTACAGATTAGCACAAAAAGCATCATAAATCTTACATCTATGCAATTCTATTAGAAAGAATGAAAATAGACTTAGTTACTGTTGTGACATCCTTCCTTCAGTTCTTCTGCCGCTTTCATCTTCTGCAACAAACAACTCCAAGGACCTCCCCAGGTGCAAATCACACACCTAGAAACCCCACACTTAGTTTCCTATTCTCTTAGCAAGGCTTTCCTGAGGTTGAAGACAGATGCCACACAAAGAAACACAGATTCCAGCTGAACTAGAAGGTGCTTTTTGCAGCAAAGCTGAGTATGATGCTCCTTTGTTCCTCCCAACACAAGCTTCCCTTACGTGACCTTATTCCTTCAAAGAAATAATCCATTGTCTCACACATCAGAGAATTCTCAGCTGTCTGATTTCCCTTCATTGAAGCTTTTCTCTCATTCCAGAACCACTTTGATTGCAACAATGAGCCCTACTTAATGCAGATATGAAAATTTTCTTTGTAATGCAATGCAAAACCTTTGCAGCAAGCTGTCATCTCCAGACAAGACAATTACTGAATATCTGAACACACTGCACACAGCCTTAGAGCCAGAAATCCTCTTCATTTGACCTCTTAAACTTGATGACATGCACTTGTCATTTGATGAAGGTGTCACTTTTGACCATGTCAAACAGTTATTTAATGTAATGAGCAGTAAGTCTTCAAAAATTTTCCCAAACAAAGGCCAGGAAAAAAACCTTGGTTCACTTTTAATGCATTTCTGAAATAGTGTGGGACAGTATCTGCAGTATTTAATTCTTTTAAATTCCAGGACAAAATGCAGGCCTGTGTTGTCCTACTCTTCTGGATTTACTGGTTGCCTACAATCTGCCCAACTAGCCTGCAGGAAAATAGGGTTTGCTAATGCAATCATTCAAACCAGAACAGAGCTAAAATACTTTGACATTCATTTAAATAAACAGAGTTCAACCATTTGAGAAGTTAGCACGTTCATTTGACCAGTCCTATAACTCGGGGTGGGGGTTAAAATCCTACATCTGCAGAGCATTTGCAGCAGTTTCACTGATCAGGCATCCATTGCTTCCCAGCCCTCTGAGACAAACCTGCACTGCTCGTGGAGCAGAAAGCTGCCACTTGCAGTAAAGCCTTTACTCTTAACCTCAGAGACTTTCACACTGCATTCTGAACTCATCAGAAGGACAAAAAGCCCATCCCTGTGAGCTCAGCAGTGCCTCAGCTCCAGCAGATCCACTAGAGGGAGATCCTAAATTAAACAACCTCCAATTTTGCCAGCAGCCAGCAGAACAGCTGAGGATGCCAACTAAAAGATCAATGACATTTTTCAAATATATGCAAGAGAAGGAGACCATGATTTAATTTTAAAAAGAGTGAGAGAGCCCTACCCAACAGCTGACTTGCAAACCAAGAGGATGTACACAACTTAATCTTTAATATCCCTCAGAAGTCGTTTAGATTTCTGTGAACCCTTGCATAAAATTTAAAATTCATCTGCAGCTTTATGAATTTCTGAATAGTATGCTCAGCTAACATTAAAACTGCTTTCCTTTTATGAATAAAATACAACATAAAATAAGCAAGCTAATAAAAGAAATTGCCAAAATCAGAAAGCACAGCAGAAAATAAGGATACTGCAAGAATCTAACTTTAACTGGATGCAATTCTATAATAAAAGGGAAGCTATCTATGTAGGAACTCTTTATTTTTATTTGAGTTGGAGGTTCTGTATGCCATTTTGGATACACTAGGAAACACAGCAATTTATTTAAACTAAGACAGACAAGTTGTCATCTTCAAGCACAGATTTTTGAAGCAGTATTATCAAAATACCAACGAGGACAACATGGGTTAGAAATTTTTAAAACCCAAGCAGATACATTGAAAGAAACAAAATTAACCATATATAATGTATTGATCATCATATATCAGTGCAAGGTTATTTTATGACACATACCCTCCCAACACCTTTTCAGAAAGAGTAATTTGTTTATAGAAGAGAGGCAGTTGCAATCCATTTCCTAAAATGAAGAGCTAATATTAGAACCTCAGCGCCAGTGACCTGTCTAAGTAAATATTCATCTATTTCTGAGATGCTGGGGGGTGGGAGGGAGGGAAACTATCACCAAGGATTCCTTTCTAGCTGCACTTTTAGGAAATTATACCAACTACACAGAAACAAAATTCACTGAGCTTTGAGCAAGGAGCACAATTAGTTTGCTTCTAAACTGCAAACCACATAGCAACCTATTTCCATTATTGATGCAGCATGTTCAGAAAGATACTACTTACACTGAAACAGGTCAGGAAAATTCAGTAATATCTAGATCAGACAGTGACAAAATTCCCAGTTGATGAAACTTGGGAACACTTGTTGACAGTAGTCTAACAGAAACATTATGAACACTTCTCTTTAAACATTGTCTGGAAGTGATATGAGGCTGAGAGAGCAATTCCATGAGCCTTATTAGGAATTGTTTTAGAGGCAGCACTGCAAAACTGCTCATCTGCTGAAACAACGCTGATAATGTGAAGCTTTGGTTTTATTTTTGGTTTTATTTTTGGTTTTATTTCATCTTGATGGAAGCTGGAGCACCTATCTGTCTGTGGCACAGGTGACAGCTCATCTTAAACCACCACAGCCCTTGGCTGACAGGAGCCAGGGAAGAACAATTATCTCCTGTGCTCCCCATTAGCTTGTGATGCAGCTAATTAATGCATTTTGACTTGTGCCTGCTGCTACCACCAAATTAAATTCACAACAAGGAGAAACAAAGTGACAATGCTGTAATTCAGAGAAAAACTTAAAGGTTAACCGAGTCACTTTCAAACATAGTCACAAACCTTAATTCGTGTCCATGTCAGAATGGTTGAGAACAAACCAGAGGACAACAGCACTGTAGTCAGCAACCAGGCTGTGGTAAGTCACACACAGTTATGAAATTTACAGTCATAAAATTTTAGGTTTATCCAAGTCTTTACAAACTGAAGTGGCATCTCTGTTCATTAATGAAGTTTCTACTACTGAACAATAGAACAATGCAGCAGCCCACAAACACCTTGCATAAAGTAGCAGGAGAACAAGTCATTAGACAAATTACAAGCCACAAAATTTAAAAAGGAAACACTGCCTAACTAAAAAATGAGCAATGCTATGCCTGCCTATGTCATTTCAGCCTCTCTAACAGCTCAGGCTCAGGGTTATGAGGAGTTAAACTGAACTACAAAGGTATGTATATGCATATATACACACTGAAACACAAATTCTTCAAGTACAGGTAATGGGAAAGAATTTGAACCCCTCAAATCTGTGGTAATTATCATCAATCAGGGCTTTTCATCAAGAGTACAAACCAACACTTCATATGTTCCCAAATACTGGTTGGGAGACAGGTGATGAACAGTCAGAATGCATAAAAAATTTACAGTTTAGTAACCCTTTGGGAAAGCAGAACTGAGGGATGTAGAAGGGAAAACACCCAGCTGAGAGGTAGGGGACTGGGAATCACAGCTAACTCTAGCTACCATTTCTATTTTGGCCTCCTATGTTGTCTAACAATGTAAGCACTGCAGAATGTATCAGCCACAACCTAGACATATTAGTTTCAAAAGGTAAGTCTTGAAAGGACAACCAGAAAAAACACCAACTTGATAAAACCACCTTTTTTGCTGTAGTAGAGACAGCCCTAGTACAGTTATCTACAGCCTCTCTTCTACACAAGAGAAAGAAAACTGGCACACAAGCACTATCTCTTGTTACACAGGCAATCTTTAAAGTTTAATGAGGACAAAAGAATTCTATTTGGTTACAAGAACACAAAAGACTCTTAGTCTTTTAAAAGAAACTCCCTCTGTGTGTGTCACAGTGCTACACTGATCAATTTGCTGTAGAGCCTACCTAGAACCTGTTACAGATATCAGCAGAAGACTGAAAGCCAGGAATTTTTCCACCACTGTTTTAAAGCCTATGTCACCCTGATCTTCAAACAAACAAAATTATAAACCTGGTGTCTAAATTGATGCTCATCTGAATGTTAACCCTGGATTCAAGGTCCCTGAGCTAGAAGACTCCGCATGGTAAAAACTGCCAGAGAAGATTACCTGAATTCCAAAGTTTATAGGAAAAAAACCTTCACAATTTTATAATAAACCAGTAACCAATGAGAAGCAAAAATACCAACACACAATAGGAACCTGGGTGTCTCTAGAAATCCTGAAAAGTATCCTCCTTACAAGGTACATGCTTCTTGGGCAGGTCTTTTTGTTTTGCTTCCTTAAAAAAAAAAAAAGGCAAAGCCAGCAGTTTCTGTATCTAATATAGAAATATGTAAATTGATTTACTTGCTAGGAAGTGCAATTACAGAGATGTCAGCTGAGTTGAGAAGCACTGTTGAGAAGCAGTAATTAGTCAGACAAAACATCCAAATAATTAAAACACCTAGAGGCTTATTTATGATTAGAAACAAGACTTATAGGCATTTACACATAAACATTTGAATTTTTCTCTATTTGAACAATCTTAGGGGAAAAAATACTGAAGAGACTCTTACCAGCTTCCTGTGAATTTAATACTTCTAAGGCATGCATCATGGCACTTGCGAAGACATTGGCATCTTCTTTGCTGCCAAAATTCAGACCATACACTTGCCTAGCATCACGCCACTGGTGGAAGGTCTGTGTAGCCTGATTGTACTTCAGCCCTTTTGGAATGGCACAATTTATTACCACCTACAATCATTAAAAAAAAAAGAAAATTACTTATGTTTAAAAGTGCCGTTCCAGCAGAAGTTTCAGCTTTGCGTAGATTTTATTCCTCCACCACACGGGTTAATTCACGACCCATAATCTGTGAAACACAAGGCTGAAAGCACAAAACTATTTCACAATTTTAATTCCAACACTGTCTGTAATCAGTGGTGGGAATACACAAGGGGACTAATGAGATATTTTGTAGCAACTTTTGCAGTTTAAGTGTTCTCACTTCAAAAGATGCAGCCATGTTTCCTAACAGCAATGCAGTGACATCCACAGCTCTGACTTCCAGCAGCAGACTGCTTGATGTGAAAACATGCACCAGAAATTCAGAAACTCATTTTCCCATGAATTTCACAGGGTATTTGTTGGGTTTCTTTTTTAACCAAGTTATATCACCTTCTCCCTGTGGCTGCTGCACTCCTTGGCTTGCAGGGCTTTCAGCAGCAGTTTACTGGATTTGTACCATGGATCACAGGGTATCATTTTGCAAGATTGTTGTGGCTCACACAAAAGATGAAAATTTGAGCTATTAGGACAACCATTTACTACAAGCCATCCACTAACAGGATCCCATTGCACTTGGATAACTACATCCTCTCACCTTTTTCTGCTGAATAATGGGACAAAAAAAACCCCAGATTGCCTCTCAGATGAATGCACAGAGACCATTTATTACTTGGAGTAAATATTTAGTAACAAATCACACAGGAGATTACCAGTATAGCCTTCAGGTGTGTAATAAATGACCAAAAACAGACCAAAAGAATTCTATTAAATGCTGGAAAGGAGGGAAATAAATATAAGAAGCTTTCCTCAAACAAAAGATTACATTTTAACCCCATCCCAAGTATCATATGGCAGAGCACATTTACAGAGTGCTAATTTGCCATTTAATCATGATAAAGTAACTTCATCAAGGAAATAAAGATGTAATCCCTGTTACTCCCTTTGCACTCTCTTAAAGTGCAAACATGAGAAGGTTTTTTGAACAAAATGACCTGGGGAAATGAGACATCACGCATTCAAGTTTCCATGAGGTAGGAAGAGCTAAAAGAACTGCTGGTGTCTACACAGGCTGCAGCTCACAGTGCAGAGTGGGGGAAGAGAAGCTTCCAGGTCACCACTTTGCCTTAAAAAAAACCAGATGACTTCTATGTACACCACTAGCCTTTATAAATAGATACCTGTAGGAAGGAATGGCAAAAGGACTATTGCTTTGGGGGTATGCAAAGTGCTTAGTTCACAGGGAAAAAGCAATAAAAGTTCTGCTACTTCAGTTAAAAAAGTGATTCTTTTAAAATTAGTCCCACAATTTTGCTGAAGACTTAATATTCTAGATTTTCAGAGATTTCCTCACCTGATGATCCTGAATCTTCCTGCCCACTACTCTGAATGTGTTGTTGCCTGTGTGATGATATATGTGAACTCTGCTGAATCCAGTTGATCCTCCAGCTGGTACCCATTTCTTGTTGGCATCATCGTAGACCATTACAGCAGCTCGTGCTTGGCAGATACTCTGTTCACTGTTGATATACAAAGTGGAGAAGAAAATAAAATTACTTGTGGCAAAGCACCATCTTTCTGGTTAAGGTCTTTTTCTTAAATTTAAAATGTTAAAGCAATAGTCCTTGCAACTTGCTGAAACTCCACCTTTCTGAATATAAAATCACAAGGACTTTGAGATTTTGCTTACATGAGTTCATTCTGAAAAGCTGTGGTCCAGACAGACAGGCCTAGCAACTAATAAAAGAGATCAAGAAGGTATTCACTATTTCTTTTTGCACTTTTTCCCCTTACATTTTTTTCCCCCTCCTTTTCCTCACCACCAGCCATGAATTTTCATTAAATGCCATAACCATAAACAAAGCTTTCTGCAAAGACCAAAGAGCAAAGAATCTGGAGTTGCACTAGCTTCATACAATCTACACTTCCCAGTGGAAATTACTCCTACAGGAGATGAGAATTGGAAGGCCCTTGTACCTTTTAACACACAGACAAGAAAACAAACACAGAGAATAAAGTCCAGCACAAAAATTTCATCAGCTCCTAAATGAAACACATTTTGGTTTTGACACATTTTACAACAGTTAACACCCAGATGTAACATTTTCTCCCTGAGTAAAGGTTCTACTGATCACCAGAAAGTGCTAATTAATCAGGAGATTGTTTTTGGCAGCTAATCCTGATTATGCCAGTCAGCTGGAAGCTGAGCTACAGCCTGAAGTTAAAAAGGAGCATATCATGAATGTCATCATATAAGAAACACATGAAATCAGACCATGCCAGAAACAGACTATTTATTAGGAGAGGAAAGGGTGATACCATGCAGGTTGTCTTTGGAGGTAATATCCAGATGCAGACAGGAAACAAAAATAGAAAGGAATGATTTCTTATCAGTAAGTCGGATTCTGTGAACATACCACTCCAGCACACCCAACATTATAGAAAGCACATGATGCCTGGCTTGCAAGGAATGTGGCCTGCCAGTTGGAACACTGAGAAGGCTGAGCAGACATGCATCCTTCATAGGAAAGTAAAGGAATATTTTTCATATTTGATGAAAGAGGGAAAGGATGCCTCCCCCACCCGTCTTGGGTTTTTTGTGATTTTTATGGGTTGGTTGGTTTGGGAAGGGGTGTGTGTGTTTGTTGGAGTTTTTTTCCAAACACCATGCTGAATTTCCCAGTATCTTATTCACATCCCCTAATACAAGAAAATTCTGAAGTAAATCCAGCTGTGTTTTGTTAATTTTCAATACTGACATTTTTGAGAAAACAGAATCAATTTCTATCACACTTTCCATGGCATTCTAACAATTATAAAAGTGCTCAGTACTGGGATGCTCTTCAGGGCTCATGGAGAAGAGAGAATACTGAGATCGTGTCTCTCATGCACACAGGAGATTCATGATCAAATGAGGAAATAGGTTCTTAATTTTAAAAATGCATATGTTCTAACCCCATCACCTGTTCAACAACTAGATCAGAATGGCATTACAACCTCTAATTAGACCACCTTTTTTCTAGTTCAATTTAGGGATATTAAAGTGATAATATACATGACTAAAGTGCTTCTTTTCTAAGCATAGTTTATAGCTTAGACTGGAAGGAGCACATCGGAACCAGGAAGATTAAATGCAAAGAAAATAAATTTTGGTATAGCTTTTAGGCATTTTGCAGTCCCATTAAATATATGCCACAGTGAAATACGGTTCACTCACTTGAGGACAGTGCAAGAACCTACTGGATTTCTTTATTTTTAGATATTTTTGGCACACATCTTAAAGTTCAAACCTAGAAACATTCTGTACAGTTCACAAAGTACATGACAAACAGTAATGTGGTTTTTCTAAAATGCCTGACTGTAAACTTGGAAAACTTCTGAACCCATAATAAATTTTTGCTGTATTTCAATTTGGATCAATCAGAGGCATGATAAACCATAGGTGACAGGCCTAGATACTGATTTGGAAGCAGAGCCATGTGGTTCACAGAGTTCTTGCCAAAAAGTAACTTCTACTCAGTCATGTGCCAGAGAGATTATAAAAAAAAAAAAAAGATTCTATTAAAAAGTGAGACTATGATTCTAAGCTAAAATATTCCAATTACAACAAAGGTAGAACCAGAGAGTGACTGAGTAATGGTGCAGCGAGCAGGAGACTTCACTGGACAGACCACCAAATTGCAGGTGCTCTGATTCAGCCTAAGGTTATAAAACTTTTTACATTATTTTATTGAACATACTAAAAAAATAAAGAAATAAAGTAGAAAAACCTATTCATTTTAGAACTATTCAGTATTCAAGTGGCACTCTTCACAAGTGCAAATAAGATGACCTTGAATTGAATTTCTAGCTTTTCTTTAACAACTGCTAAACTATTTTTAGTTCCACTTCTCAGGCCATGTCTTATAACTGGAAGTATTAACCAAGTCCAGATCTCAGATACTTCATGGTCCATTTAAAATAAAACAATTTTCATAACAGGGAATTAGGCTTATTCATATAAAAATATGAGATGATTCACAAAGTTTTAAAAATGACAACTACAAACAATTTCCAGCTGACCTTTTCAATCACTACATAATAAACCTTCTGCCTTCATTTCATACAAGTCCTGTAACTAAAATTTCAGTGTTCCAAGCGTGCAATTTTCATATCCAGGTATCAATTTGAAGGTGACATGCTCCCCTGCTGCCAACAGTTCCTATCACACAGCACTTTGTTTATCAGACTGCAACAGTAAGATGGAAAAATGAAAGAAAAAAGATCCCTATCAGAAAAAAATTAAACCATCACAGGATGCTAACCTATTTCCAGGGTTCAATAATTATCAGGTGAAAGGGTGATTTATTCAATTACTCTCTTAGTAGTAAGTTCTCTAAAATGAAGAAAAAAAGAAAAGCATGAAGGCATGAGCTTTAGTGAAAAGAATCTTTAGTTCTGCTCTTCAATGGCAATTTGATAGTTTAGCATCTGAATATAGTATAATTAGACACCATAAAGTACCTAAAAATGCAAAAAAAAAAGCATACTAGAAATCTATTCACTTCAAAGGGTTACACCAAATCAAAAATCCACACTCTCAGCCCATGACTATCTTGGACAGATCTAACGAAAAATACAGTTTAAGGTATTTTTCCAAATATCCACTTTTTTCTAGGAAAATTCTGACTTTAGCATACACACTGTTACTAGAACCTGAACCAGCCTCTTGTATTCTACAAATACATATCAACTTCAGTGCAAAAGAACAAGAGTCAAGTGAATAAGAATGGTATAATCTATAATATTTCTTGCTTTTCACCCTTACAACAGTTCCCTGTTTTATTTGTATTAGGGATGTCTTCACCCATCTCAGTATTTATACATGAGCTCCTGACAGTCCCCAGGGTTTGCTGTGACACGTGTGTCCCTTACATAACCTGAGCTAGGATGGCTTCCTTCATTCACTGCACCAGAATCACTTTGGTCTGATCACAAAAGCAGATTTTTTACATATTACCTTACACTGGTGGAAAACAAACAAATTGTCTCCAGCTATGTCACAAGAGAAAAGAAAATGGGTCTTCATCTCTTTGCCATGTCATTAGGCCTTCAAAAGCATCCTACTGGGTTTACTTGCCTATCTACAAATTTTTCTCTTCCTGGTGGGGTGTAATGGTTCCAGAAACCATCAGACTTGGATTAGCCTGCACCTTTTCAATATGTGAGTTGATTAGGGGATGTGGGAGATTGAGCATCTCCAGCTTCACATGCTACTGCCAAAATGCACAGCTGCTCCAAGAACTGATTGCTAGATTATTAGGGCAGTGTGTTGGGGAACTACAGTGAAATATTAACAAAGAAAATCTGAGAAATTGTATGTTCCTAGGTAAACTTACTAAACTAAGTATATAAAATTATTTGCAGAAAGCAGAAAATTCTTACGAGGGAGCATTCATGCAAAAAAGTGCTTACCAAACCTTAGGAGACAAAGTGTACAAAGCTCTCTTCCCAAAATGTAAAGCTTGACAAATAGCTGGATAAATATATGTTAGGAGGAGTTATTCTCCAGACAAAGATGTAAGGCTCTGATTGTTAAAGCCAGCCATTATTCTGGGTAAGTCCACCTACAGCAATACCATATAAAGCCAACGACAGGGTGGCTGGTTTTTATTTGGGGTGGAAGAGTGGGGGGAGGTCTGGCACTCAAAAGGCTCACACAAAAAACCACAGTAGTAATGAATCATAAGTATAAGATTATTCTTATGGGAGAATATACTTTCCTCCTCCAGTGATGAGATCATACAAAAAGCTCAAAAACCATAGCAAACTGAACCCTAGCAGACATCATTCTTCTGCCCAGATGGAACGTGTTCATTCTTTCACATCCCAAGTTCTTAAGCTCAATGCACAGTGACACCAATCCAGTCTGCTGACCTAAGCCTTATTTTTTTTTCTCCCTCTCCACAAGAAGTGGATGCTTGGTTTTCCTCCCTCAAGAACTAAAAAGGATAAACATACTTCAAGGATCAAACTCATGAAACACAGCACAATTGCAGCCACAGGAAAGATCATTTAAATATACTAATAAAAGCAAGGCAAAGCTGTGATAGCTCTGATGCTCAGCCTTTGGTATTTTTGTCAGTAACGTAACAATGAGGGTTTTGAAAAATTATATCCCATTACCACTGCCTCTGGTGATTCAGGTTGGTTTTTTTCCCCTGCTATGTTCTCAATTTACAGAGACATAACAACATGTTCTTAAAATGTGCAGTCTTAGCGGGGCAGAAGGAATGGGAAGAGACACTGATTCATCAAACGCCTGTTTAGGATTTTCAAACCATGTGGCACAAAGCTAGAAAGCAACTCTAAACATTTCCAATTCTAACATCTTAAAAATACACATTTTTGAAAAGCAGCTAAATTCTGGTCGAGATATTAAGTTCTATATCTTCATGGTGGTGTTTTGCAAGGTAATGTTTCCTGCTTGCTCCTAAACCCCAATTGGCACATCACAGTGGAAATGTGTGTTCTGTTTTGCTATTAAAAAGTTAAAACCCAAAACCAAAACAAAATCCCACATACACTCTACCACTACTTGTTATTAACTAAATCAGACACTGTAGACAAAGTTGCCACGTATTCCAAGTTGCTCATCTGGCTTAAAAGGCTACTTTTTAGCATCTTGAAGTTAACACAGAAATATTTCCTATGCCCTCAAATATGCTCCAGACTGAACTCAATTACACAGTTTAATATTTATTTTTTGGGAGTAGGGTAAAGGGCTTGGATTTGTTGATGAGGGTGATGTGAGTGAGGAGAGGGGAAGAACTTTAGGTTTTAACTCATAATCAGCTGCTTTAATTTTATTCATTTCTTGAACTTTAGCCCTTCAGCCAGAAGGACATCTCTGAGGAGGCTGAGTATAACAATTACCACCTCCTTCTGCCAACAAGACATCCACACCACCAACAGGACATCATGGAAAAATATAAACCTTTAGGCTCTGCAGAGGTGAACACAGCAGTTCAATAAGTTAAGTTTCTCTAACTCATCCTCAGCTGAAAAGGAAGAATCTCAATTTTCCCTGCATTACTAAAAGCCAGTTAAATGTGGTGCTGGCAAGGGAACATCACATGCTTGGTACAGCAGAAGGAACTAAGCTGTGCTGTGCACTTGTACCCAACTTCAAATGATGCAGCTTGCCCACTCCAACACTTCAGCCAGGACAGAATTTACTTGCTATTTAGGTTTTAAAAGAAGACTCAGGAGCAGCTGATTCATCTGACCTGTTTCCATGCAGATTCCTCATCAGACACTACAACCCCCCACAGGCCAAGAGTCCTTGGTGATTCCTTCCAGCAAATCCAACTCAAACAAGAGAGCCTGCTGGAACAGGAGGTGAATGCAGAGAGAAAAATCCCAGATTGCTTTCCTGTACTTGCCTGTGCCTAGAAAACTTTTGATTGATAACTGAGAGATTCATTCATCTCTCCCACTTTTCCGTCTCTGATAACCGAGAGATTCATTCATCTCTCCCACTTTTTCTTCTCGTGAATTACTCAGAATACAGATTAGCTGCAACATCAGAAACCAGCAGAAAATCCTGCATGGAAAATCCCAACTAGAAATAAAACTAGTACTGCTGAGAAGCAGGGGAAACTGAATCACTGGGATTAATAGTTGGCAAAGGAAAGGTGCTTTGCTTTTGGCACAGGGTTCTGCAACACTCCAGAGTTTTAGTTGGTACACAGTTTGCTGAGGACAAACTTTCTTTGCTCAATGAGCACCTTCCACTGAAAGAAAATTGGTTTTCATCTTGTGCATAAAAGCATTTAACATTAATTTAGGAGAAGTCTGCTCTCAGAGCCAGAAAACTCTCATAAATTTCTCTTGTTGCTATCAATCTGTTCCTTGATGATTTTGCATTTGTAGCTTGTTCCACAGCAGCAGGTGAATATCAAACAGCTGAAAGAAATCATTGCAGGACATTCAGGCAGAAAGAGAAATATTATTTAGAACAGCAGGTTGATGTCAAGCCTACTTTTCACACAGAATTCCCAAATTAAAACGCAAAGAAATTTTCTTTACCCAAATGTTTCACATATTCATGTATTTCATGTTTCACGCAATGGACAAAGCAATTTTGTGTTGACAATTCAATATTGTCTCCAGGTTTGTCATATGCTGGTTCACATAAAAATTCACCCACTCCCTCAAAGGAAATCAGAAATACCTAGGAGAGAATATGACAAGTCAAACCAATAAACACTGGCTCTACAGAGACAAACCTTAAAAACCCAGAGGTATTAATGGGAATTAAGAACAACAGACTGAAAAAGATGGATTTTGAGCAGCATGAAACTAGTTGCATTAACAATGGCTAACTGTATATGCAATAATCTAATGTAGTATTAATAAAATATACACGTGACAAATTTTAGCTATCCTTAAATTCAAAAATACTCTCAAGTCCAACCAAAGATGATATTAAGATGCTTCACTTTCAACTCTCAATTTAAATAGACTGTGTAGTTACCCAAAACCAGATACCAGTTTTTTAAGAGAAACAGACATTACAATCCTTTCATAGACAAAGGTAAGGGCGTTTTTTAAACAATTCCTTCAGCAGACAGAAGGAATAACCATTTGCTGTCTTCTTCCTTTAAAAAAGTATAGAATCCTCAACTTTCATCATCTATCATTCCAACCTTGAGACAGAGAAGAACATGGATATACTAGAATTTTACACATAGATTTTGTCTTTGCCTTGTATGCAAACTTAGTGGTAACTTTATGGAAATACTTTATTACAAGCCTTCATTATTTTAGCTTGGAGGGAAGATTTTCAATGAAACAACCTCCAAGAGACAAGAGCAACATTTTCCCACTTTCTTCCACTATTTTCTGTATCTTTTCATCCAACAGAGAATCATGAAGATTTTTTTTCCAATAATTATTTTCAAGAGATGTTTTGAAAAAAAATCAGGACTATACAGAGGCCAAGGATTTCATTATAACACATTTACACTGACAGGGGAAATCTTTCTAGCCATTATTTTTATACTGGTAAAATAAAGTCCTGCATTTAGACTCCACAGAACCATGAAATAAGATAATTCAGTTTATGCTTGCTCCATGCACTCATCCATATCCTTGTTTTCTTTTATCCTCTTACACAGGGGTGTTCCCTTAGACATGACATTTTTGGTAATTTATCCTGATTTTTTCCTGAAAATATTACATTGTTATAATCAAATCCATTTTTCCACTGATTTCTCGAACATATTTCTTGAGGGCATTTACCACTTTGCTTACACTAAAAGGCTGTGCAGAATCCATGCAGCAACTGAAGTAGATTCAATACTGTGGCATCACACGCCAAAGGTTTTGCCACAGTAAAAGCTAATTCCATCTGGGTAGTGATTTTACTCAACAGTACAATAGGAGCAGAAGATTCCTACCATGATCTTTCACCTACCTCAAGACAGATTTTTATCAAAAATCAATTTCTTGGTTTGTCTCTGTTGTCAAAGCTAATGGGAAAAAATCTCTAGAGCAAAATCTGGGAATGAACCAACCTGCAAGCACCAGGGTACCCTGTAATTGAACAAAGCTATCAACCATAAAATCAGTATTTTTACTGAACAGGAACCATCATGACAGATTGAAAACTTCAAAGCTTTTAACCTGAAGTCTTTAAAAGGGCAGGACCAAAAGCTAGCCAGACATATTAGTTTTTTCCCTACAAACAGTCTATTTTTCGAGGGTTTGTTGTCTTCTTTGCTGCAATTCCATGAATCTGAGCCCAACATATTATGGAAAGCCTTTTTAAGCAGGCATTGGAAAACAACATTTCCAACAACCAGACTGACAGCTGATGACTTCCTGTGAAAAACCACTTAACATCCATATATTTCCTATGTTCTATACATATCTTAACAAAAAGTGACCTTCTTCTGTTATTTCCTAAGCTTTTGACACGTGGTACAAATCACAGCTTTCAGAGCCCAGATTCCCCAGGCAATGTGAGTTGCTGAACGTGCTGCAACAGAATCCATCATTACATTACCAGCACCACAGATCACGTAACTCATTTTACTTTCAGATAACCAATGCCCAGCTCCTCCTGAACAGCAAGAGATCAGCGTTTTTACATCACCTATTTAATATAAGGGCAGCCTCTGATGTAGAGAGCTGTGTAAAGGGAAGGTGGCTAGTCTTTGAGTGACACATTCTAACCCCAGTGTTAACATATGAATATTCAATTCATGGTTCATTACAAGGAGGAATTGTCTTCCTAAAACTTAATTTCACCTGGAAAGAAAAACAACCCACCACCATATTTTGTTAATTTGACACTTGTTTTTAAACACCAGGTTGACACTGATGTGAGTGTAGGGCAGGTTGGATTGGATCTAGTGGAAAGTGTTTCTCAGCAGGCTGGAGAAATCAGGTGACAGAAACCTCAAGAAATCTGGAGGCAAGGGCTAAAACTTGCACCTAGGACAAAACAACCTCAGTGATGTAAAAAGTGATTGTTCCCCTCTATTCAGACTGCATCTGGCACATTGTGCCCAATTTTGGGCTCCCCAGTGGAAGGAACAACTTTGACAAATTGGAGCAAATCAAAGAGAAAACATTAATGGGGCTAGAGGAAAAGATGCACTGGGAGTGCCTTCACAGCTGTGCTTGTTCAGTCTCCAGCTAAGGCAGGAACATAATGGCCACTCTCAACTACTCAATGGGGAATTACAGGGAACAAGAGTCACAATCTTCTCCCAGGTGCACTACAGAAAGGTGGGAGATAATCAAAAAGTGCAGAAAATGAGTTTTTAACCAGGCACAGAGAAGCTGCACTGAGAGATCAGTGAAATCCTGGGAGAGGCTGCCCAGAGGAGCTGTGGAATCTCCATCCCTTGAGACTTCAAAATTCAACCCAGCCAAGGTGATGGGAGCAGATGAACCCCAAGAACTCCCACACTAAGACAGTGTGTGGCTCAAGAAGAAATAAAATTATTTGAGAACACCCCACTGAACTGCAGATATATAAGTACTTTATTTATGACAATTTCTGCCTTAGCACCTCATTTTATTGGAATGCTCTTCCCAAAAATAACAACATGCATTTCACACTTGAAGTTTCAAGCAGCCTCTCCTTCTGTAGCCTTTAAATGAAGATCTTAGAGACTGCTGGTGGTTCTAATATTCAAAGCCTAAAAGTAAGAGGTTTAAATAAACAACATAGTATTTATATCACTGATGTGTACTACCAAATAAATGTCTGAATATTTAATAATAAGCAATAAGCCTTATTTCTTTCGCACTCTACTCCCAACAAAACACCTAAGATTGATTCATGAATTTCTGACATCTCTTAACAAGTCTGTACTACAAAATACTTCAGCTATAAACAGAGCTCTTGACAATCCTGTCCTCATTTCCGAGGGCACCAGGATAAGGAAAAGTTCTGGGCCTTATTCAAGCAGCCCGAAACAAAGGAATCCTTAAGCAACCCAAGACCTGTCACAGTGTAGTAAGCAAACACTGATGTGTAAAAATTACCCCAGTTACAACAGCTTCCTTGTACAGGAAAATCTAATGAGCATTCTTATGTCGTGCGTTCAGTAGAGACATTTATGAAAATGTGCAAAACAAAGGAATACCAAATTTCCACTTAAATGCCTCTCTACAGTAGAGATCTGCTCTCCTCTTTGAGCACAGGTTTCCACATACAAATTTCACAAATCAAGGAGAGCTTGTCATTATCAAGCTGACACAATCTGGAAGCATTCTGCTTTCACTTCAATTATGGGTTATTTACATTTGCCATTGAATGCAGTCAAAGTTATCACCTATATCGAAATATGAACTCAATTTTCCTGCCAAACTACTGCATTTACTCATGGAACAGCACATTTTTCTTGTACTCGCCTCTTCTTTGATCCAAATTACTTTTTGGCAAGGCTAAGTCAGTCTTATTTGAATAACTCTGATTTCTTTCCCACACCATTTTATCTCACAATATCACTTGTTAAACTACTATTTTTTCACTCCTCCTATACCCTACATATTAGTAATATCCTTCCTGAAGTGGCTGCTCACACAGCTACTTCAGAAGCTCTTCTTCCAAGTCTGACTGCAAGTCAGTCAAGACTTTAACTTGAAGAAATTTTTGATTCCAACTCACACACCATCCCCCAACTTCCTCCCTTCTTCCAGCAATGCCTGCTAATACACTTCCCTCAAGGTACTAAGGCTTGCCATTAAAACCTAGTCCCTTAGGTATAATCTCAACTGCATTCATTCTTTTATTAAATGCAGCTTAAATTAACCTACAACCTAAATTCTGCACTTCCTAAAGTCTGAATCTTGATTTCATCAGTTAATGACTTTAATAACAACAAGGTGGTAAATGTAATATGATCTAAAAATTCTACCACTATTTATACATTTATTTATAAATTAAATCCTTTTTCTGGAGCTGGCAGAGGGATTCAGAGGAATCTGTCTTGTCATATATGTGCTGCTGTTACTTGTACACTAATTGGCACTTGTATAAGCAAAAGGCTTGAAGTGCTCTACTCTTCCTCTCCAGACTAGCAGGCAAAGACCAGCACAAGAAGAAATAGGAAAATCAATGTTAGAATTCATTGCAAAAGTATTTTGAGACTCAGTGACCCACTTTTAACTTTGAACACCAACAGACGACTGCAGTAACTAATTCAATCTAGTTAATAATTAACATTTACATTTGTGCATTCATTACATCTAACGTTCTGTCCTAGAAAATTGGATGATCTAGATGCACCACGAAACACTGAGTAGAAGCTGTTTGATTTTCCCACAATGTCAGCTATTTCAAGCATCTCTTGCAGTAAAAATTAAGCAGAGAGAGTGCAGTGGCAGTAAGCACACAGCCCTTGAACAGAAGTGTATCAACACAGATGTGTGCTTGAAACACTTGTTTGGAGGGGTTTTTACCCACACAGAGCAGCCAGCACAAATGGACATTTGCACCATCATCTCAAGGAGTAAAAACAAAAACTATTTTTTAACATCTCTCACCTCTCTCAAATAGGTCTGTATCAAAATTCTAGCAAAATGGTTACAAAGTGAAAAAAAAAAAAAAAGAAAGCAGTCTCACTACAGAGACAACACCCACATAGAAAAAAATTACTAAATCATTATGCAAGGTCATAAAAGTTACTATATTGATCAACAGCTTCATCATGAGTTACACACTGGTTTTTCTTCCAGAGAGCAGCTCTTCTAGTATTTCAAACCTCTTGGCAAAGTAATTATTGCTTCAGACTGCAATACTTTGTTTCCCCCATTTTAGGATGCTTTGCTTGTTAGCTCCTTAAATGTTGTCACCGAGATCTGCCTTCACACCAGAAAAACAGTTCCCAAGTTAAACAGTGAGAAGCTGTGTTTGCCTTGCTTTCCTGGTCCCAGCTCCTAAGCAGTTCAGCTGTCTCTCCAGTTGTTCCCTTTGCTTTGCAAATGCTCGTGTTTAGAGACAAAACCTCAAATTTAACACTCAAAAGGCAACTCTCTTTCACATTTACTTTAATCTTAAATGTGTGTCCCAGCTGGAAACAGGACAATATGCTAATCTGTTAAACAGTAGGATCTACAGGAACAGGCACACATCCATGTTCTGTTCCATAAAAATGCCACCTACCTCTACCCCCAAGCTTTAGAACAAATTGCATCACATCTACTGGTGATAGCAAAAGGAGATTGGATTTCCCAAGAGTCCTTTCATTTTAAACTTTCCCAGACATGACAAATCACACTTGCAAGTATATCTGCATGAACAAATACAAATAATTATTCAACAAATCCAAAACCTCTGCATGTGAATTTCTATCTGTACTTGGGCACAAGACTTGACTCCGGAACAGACAAAATTTGATTAAAAACATCACTCAGAAGAAAAAAGTCTACAGATTTTTATGTTTTCATATATTGTGTTGTACACTTAACACATTATTTTACAAAAAAACTCCACAGTGTAAGTCCTTTATACCCAATGGTATTACCAGGTCGGGAAGTCCCTTAAAGTTCTGATAATTTTTATTTTTTTTTCTTTAGGGCAAGGACAAAAGTAGTTACTGGCTTCCTTTATTAGAAAAACAGGAAAATGAAGTTTTCAAAATAGCAATTACATCCAAAAAAAACCTGATTTAGCAAGAGTACATTTATTACATTACTATCAAAACTGGAAGATATGTTTAGACATTTTCTTCTAATATTAGTTAGAATTGGATGTCAGCTATTCTATTTCCTCCTTTTCAAGAAGCATAACTGACTACACCTTATCTCACCCTGAGAGCCCAGTATTTAAACTGAAAATATTATTACTTTGTACTTAATTTTACTGCTTATCATTTCTTACCCAAGTTTATTCAGTGAATCATTACATACAAGGAAGTAATTCTCATTAAACTGAAATTACAAATTCAATCTAGAAAGTAGGAATACAAACAGCCCAAACAGAACAGCAGCTCTAGGCAGTCAAAGCTTTTATTCTGTGGTTTTAAGTATTAAAAATACATCAGAGGAATAAAAAGGTAGAGGCCTATACTAACCACTATACATTCCAAAAGAAAAAAATACTTGCAAACTGCAACTGGCAAAAAGTTATATATTCATTGATATTTTGCACTAATATAAATATATATATAAATATATATATATAAATATATATATAAATATATATATAAATATATATATAAATATATATATAAATATTTAAAAGCAAAGTTATATATTCATTGATTATTTGCACTAATAAATAATTTAGAGGAGAAACTACAACACAAAGGTGAGCTGAAGAACAATTTTGCTCACACCAGAAAATCAAGACTCCTTATCAGCATATCCATTGTTTAGGGCTGTGCTAGCTGCAAGTGCCAGAAAGCTTTATGTGAGCAGGGATTTTCACTGGTTCAGCTAATCCAGCAGCAATTATCAGAAAATGCTCTTTTAACACATAAAGGCAGCACAACCCAGCTGCCATCCAGGGGCCTCTCCCATTGTACAAGACCAGGCTCCAAATGGAACGTGCCTTTCACTGCTCTAGATCAACACTCCAACCATTGTATTCTCTTCCCTCTCCAGCTTTTGGAAAACACCTTTTCCAGGCAACCCTGCCTCGATATGCTGATTAGAGAGAGACCTCTATAAGAGAGGACAGGATCAGCACAACTGGTGTGGTTAGGCTGTGTTTAAACTGGCATGAGATGCAGGAAACCAAAAAGGGATAGGGAGATGGAGGCAGTCTTTCCCTCATGCATGATTGATTAGGCTGAAGGAAAATTTAGCCCCTATTCAGTTTTCTGATCCTCAAGACCATCTACTGCTCTGCTTGCTGTTTCTGTAATTTTCCTCTTTGCTTTCCTACAGACACCACTGTCAGGCACCAAAGCAATTAATGTAAACGTGGCATCATCTCATGCAGTCTTCTCCTCATCCAGGCTCAACCAGGATTTTCACTGGTTCAGCTAATCCAGCAGCAATTATCAGAAAATGCTCTTTTAACACATAAAGGCAGCACAACCCAGCTGCCATCCAGGGGCCTCTCCCATTGTACAAGACCAGGCTCCAAATGGAACGTGCCTTTCACTGCTCTAGATCAACACTCCAACCATTGTATTCCCTTCCCTCTCCAGCTTTTGGAAAACACCTTCTCCAGGCAACCCTGCCTTGTTTTAACCAGCATTTTAGGATGTTGCTGTCTCTCATGCTCATTTCAGTGCGAAAATAACTTAAGATTTATGAGAGAGAACATTTGACTGCTGTTTCCAGCCTTTACTCCTAGGCTGGGTTTTTCCAGTGTCACGACACTCTTTCAACAGCTCGGTGGTTTAATCTTTAAACCACACAGGGAGCGTTCTTCAGCTTCCCTCTTCACAGAAGCTCTGGGAATCCTACTGTCTAACCAGGGCCTCCAGGTCTGCTTGCAAATAAGGACTTTTGAGGCAGTTTGGGTGGGTTTTTCTGGGGGTTTTTTGGTTGGTTTGGGTTTTTCTGGTGTGTTGATGGGTGGTTTTTTGTTCTTTAACTCAATAATATTTCCATGCTGTAGCACACACATCACTTTGATAACAGCAGCTACACACTTAACAAGATTTAGTTCTCTTCAGTTGTTACCTGCCTCACAAAAGCTCTCTTTTAGGAAAATGATACACAAGACAAGGGGATTAACACCAAACAGCATTTTCAGGCTAGTTATGCATTCATATTCCAAAACACATTATATGATCAGCTGCTAACCTAAGGTAAGCAAACAGACTGCACTACCAACCCCAAATAGGTATTTTGCAAGGAGACAGAGGGAAAAGAGAAGTTTTATTATCAGCCTTATGCCATATGTAGTTATATGTTAAAACCACAGTTCAATAGTTCAATTAGCTGGTCCCTGATATAGTCTGATCCAGTTTCCATTTCTGCACATCCAATTGTCCAAATTAATTTCTTAAAAAGCAAGCGATGAAATGTAACGATAAAATTTGGTTAATGTAATGTGACACAAAGTCACCAGAACTCAGTTTACACATAAAACGAACAGGTAATGTTCCAGAAAACACTAACAACCTTTAAATAGGCTGCAAAAAATTACATACTTTCAACTTTTTTTCCACTGTGACCTTTTTCCTCCCCTACATCAGCATATTAGTTGTGGGGGTTGTTTTGTTTATAGAGTTTATCTTTAAAAGCAAAAAAGGTAAATTTGTTCTCTCTCCTCCCTGCACAAAGAACAGCATTCACTGCCTCTATGAAGGACCTAAGGGCTGTGAGTCATTTGTTTTGGAAAAAAAGCTCCCAAAGGCTATCAAGCAAGACTGTTGAGATAAAGCCTTTCAAGACTTACATCAGGGTTTCCCAGACACTACGTGTACCAGTAAGTGCAGACTAATCACATTTTGTCAGACTGCACACCACTTCTGAACCCATCCACCAGCATGCCAGCGAGGCTAATGTAACCAAGAGCTATTAGAAGCACATGCTACTCCATGGAAGAGCTCTTCTGCTTCTGCATCCTCCTGCAAGTTGCTTCAGAAGCAAAAGCTAATCTTTGAGTGACACATTCGAACCCCAGTGTTAACATATGAAAATGCAATTTATGGTTCATTACAAGAAGGAATTGTCTTCCTAAAACTTAATTTCACCTGGAAAGAAAAACAACCCACTACCATATTTTTTTAATTTAATTCTTGTTTTGAAACACCAGGTTGACCGTGATGTGAGTGTAGGGCAGGCTGGATGGGGCTCTGAGCAATCTGGTCTCAGGGAAAGTGTCTGTGCCCATAGCACAGGGGTTGGAACTGGGTTACCTTTTTCACAAAATTGAGACAAAACCAAGCAGGGGGGGACTCAGGGCTCCTACTGCCAGCAAGAGTGAACAAGCAGAAAGCTGCAGAAAGGCAGCTCCAGGCTGAAGGAGAAAAGAAACCCCAGCAAACTGGTTAGCCACCCCACCAGCACAATGCTCTGAATCAGCCAAAGCTCTGGTTTGGTTTAGAAACTTTTATTCCAGGCATCTAAGGCTGCCAGCAACCTAGGCAGTCTAATCAAACCCAGGCCTTGTTAGAAGCAGTAGTTTGGATGTCAGTAGCTGTTTTCCTTATGGTTCTGTGTCAGACCTACAGCAGCATCTGCACTCAAAGCAGGACAGAGGTTACTGAAATCCAGCTATGGCAACACATCTCCCTCCTCCAGTTGGGACATCAGGCAGTGGTTTTTAACAGCTAATATCTGCTAAATTAAGTGGACACACAGAGAAGTCCACAGGAGCAAGACTTCTCAAAAAAATAACCCAAAACCAACACAAAAGCACAGGCATTTTGAAGAAAATATTAAAATGAAAAATACAATAACAAGCACCAGCAGGCAGTCTTACCTCTTCCTGCCTAACAAAGGTCAGAAAAGTAGCCAACACATTATAAGGGAGCATTCAAAGCAAATTGGAAAGTCTGGGAACAGACCAAATACTATTCACAATTCCTCACAAAACACAGCATACAGCGGGACCCACCATGAGCACCTGTGTTTCCTTCACCTCAACAGCTAAAGAAACAATTAGAAAAGCCTTCAAAGAGGTAAAGCAGCACCCTGAAAGACCTAAAAATACTGTTGCATCACAAAGACATCCAGTATATGGAACAGTCTCATGAATAAACAGGCATGTCTTTTATAGAGCAGTGTAAGCCCATAGGGAACACTTTTCCACTTTTTTTTAAAATATAAATAATTGTACTAAGTACAGATGTAGCAAACAATTTCTTCACCTCCATTAAGTAACCAACATTCACACTGCAAGATCTAGTGATATTAACAATGGCTTGGCCAAAACAATCCAAATAGTATTATTACTGCCAAGAGCACAGACTTCCTGTTGAGAGGCAAATCCACCTCCAAGTATGAAAAACATGCTCATAAAAACTAAGATTCCTGTGAGTTACCTTTGAATGTAAGATTTACCACTTTATAACCTTTTCTGTGACAAATCCACTGATGACTAAGTAGCTTGTCATGTAATAGTGTATGTGGGGGGAAAATAAAAGCTGTAACTAACTAGTGGTCATTTGGGAACTGTTTGTAACAATCTGGCTCAGGTAACGTGGGCACATACAAGACTACCAGGAAAGTACCACCTTCTTACAAGGAAGGACAAAAGATCACACAGAAGTGACATTCCATCATTAGCCAAATTATTTAGGGCGGGGGGGAAGCAATGCATGGTAAGTATATGGTATTGACATCTATCCATAAAATGTAAAATCTAAAGCATAAAGAAAAAGTAACTTCAGTTTGCATTCTATAAACACGAGCACAAAGTAGCACATTTTGGACTAGAGCAGAAATCCAAATTGGGAAAACACTTGGCAAGGCAGAAGTGCATCAAAAAAGACACGGGAGTTACAAGGTTATAAAAGAAAAGAGTAAAATTCCACACAGAGGAAAAAAACCTGAGGATGTACTAATAACATCCTCTATAAACAAGAATAACAGGAAAATTCCTCTAATAGTAACAGCAGTGAAATACTAGAACAGACTATGAAGAAATACTGTGAAACCTCGTGGAAGAGTCTGAAAAAGTTATACATGTCAAGATAGGTTTATTGGACTCTTTCTTTTCAAGCTGCTATTTTTGGAGCATCCCTGTGCACAGGCAGCCCTTGACCTCACAGGCAGCAGGGCACACTGAAGGTGCCAGCCCCCCTTTCTGACACTGCTATGGGGAGGGACAGACCCCATCACATGAAACCCCCCAGGCAGTGATGCAATCCCACAGGTATCCATCCTGGGTGAACCCTGGAACAGGAGAGACCAGCACTGGCAGAACAAGGTCAGGATCCAGCAGCAGAGTTACAAAATGTATTGCAGCACTTAGGTGCTGGTTTTATGGCTCCCGGAGCAGCAGGAGGCTGTCTCAGAAGGCACGGAGTAAGAATCAATCAGCCAAATGTATCTGGCTCAGATGTTCCCCGAGCATGGCTCTGCTCCCATGTCTGAGAAACACCCAAGGAGCATGCATAACTTTATTAGGATCCAAAGCTACAGCTCAACTAATTTGCAATTACGGCACCAGCTGGTGGCCCGAAGCACCGTGCTGTGTCATTTGAGCCTCTCAATGTCTGTGGCAGTAAAAAAACCCCCAATGCCTACAGTATTCCAACTTCCTTTAACATTCCAGAGACAAAGTTACATGTAGGAAATCAACTGAGCAAGGATCTAAACACTCACTTATCATAGTTTAGGAAATGAGAAGTCTTCCCTGAATTCAGAATGTCTCATCAGCATAAGTGAGACACAGCTCAGCAGTGTTCTTACTGTTTTTTCTCACACTTCTCCAAGTGATTTTTATTTTGACTTATCTGCCCAGGATAAACAGTCCCTCAAAGGCAGCACTGTCTAGAAATGATCCTGGTAAATTATGAGCAGGCATCTGATTAATTCAGAGTCCCAGGATAACAGATCACAGAACAAGCTCTTCATGGTTAGAGCAGAACGTTCTGCCTCCTTACATGTGTGACTTCAAAACACACAGAGACTCTCAGGTTGCTGACAAAGGAACAAACAACCCCTTCCCACCAAAAGAAAAGAGGGCAGTGCTTGTATAATAATAATAATTCTAACTCAGTGTTTCCCATCCACTGGCAGAGACACTAAATTGTCTGTTTTCAAGCTCAAAAAGCACCATTTTTCCTAAATATTTCAGACAAGGTACAAGAGACAAATATTCCATGTTTCAAATAGTACACACAGCAGCAGATGCAGAGAGAATTTTTTAGGCAGGGGGGAATAAACAAAACAGAAGTTCTTCCTTTACCATCATAGGAGGTGTTTACTATTCTGAGAACCAGAAACTTGGTCCTCATAAATGATGAGAGACTGTGAAAAGTAAGGCTGAATAATCAACATCATGTTTTATCTATTTTTATCATTTCTGGAACCCATTAACCTTTAGGAATAATATTCCTTAAAATGAAACAAAATGAAACCAATGAATCCCTAAATGAAACCAAATTAATCCCTAAACAGTCTAGAAACAGACTCCTGGTTACAATTCCCAACAATTTTTAATATAGTAAAATAATAATTTTGTTTTTAGTATTATTCTATTTAAGTTTCAGTGGTTTCAATTATTAAGGTGCCTGCTGAAACTCATTCCACTGTGGTTACTCAAATGGTATTTGTTTCAGCTGATAAGAATATGCAAATTTTTTGGTCAAACAGTCTGGATCTTTATCTGCTTCTTATAAAAATTCTGGATTACAGATGGTTTTAAGAAAGTCCTGAGCATGTACAGCTTCTTTTCACAGACTGTGCTCTGTCAGCTTTGCTGTCTGGAGCACCTCCCTTCTGAGGAAAGGCTGAGGGAGCCGGGCCTGAGAGGGGACAACACAGAGGGGACCTCATCATGTCTCAGTACCTGAGGGAGGGTGCCAGGAGGAAGGAGCCAGGCTCTTCTCAGTGATGCCAGGCAACAGGAGAAGAGGGAATGGGATGCACAGGAAGTTTCACCTGAATATGAGAAACTTCTCCTGTGCAGCGCCCGAGCACTGGAACAGGCTGTCCAGAGAGGCTGTGAAGTCTCCCTCCCTGGGGACACACAAGAACCATGTGGACACAGCCCTGAGCCATGTGTGCTCTGGGGTGACCCTGCTGGACCAGGCAGGTTGGAGCAGATGACCCAGTGTGGTCCCTTCCACCCTGACCTGTGCTGTGAAAACATTCTGTGGCACCGAGATTGTTCTAGAGAGCCAAGGGTGACAGGCACCACAAACACCTGCAAGAGCCTGGTAATTCCAGCTAGGGCAATTTGTGCCTGTTCACCACCTCCAGACATGCATCAGCTTCTCAGATGCTGCAGTCCATATTTAAGCCTAATTTAACTTCCATTATCAACCACTTCAGATGTTTATCCTCCAGCTGCTACTACTTCTGCCAGAGCATTAAGTGACAACAAATGGCCAAGCCATCAATCTTACCAATGTCCCTGAGAAACTTGGTATCAGTTCTCCTGTGTAATTCTAGTGTCTGGATAAATTCTAACACCTTGGGACAACACTGATAATTAGATTCAAACAACTGACCACTGAAGGCTGAACAACTATTAAAACACTCTCCCTAAAAAAAGAGCTTGAGAATTTTGGGCTTGTGGTATCTGGTGTTGGTTCTGAAATCAGCTTTTGCTCTATGAGTGGTCTTTCATGCCAGGTTCATGAATGAATACATATAAAGGATGAAGAGGAGATGTTGAACCTTCTCTCCTGCTTTTTGTAACAGACTGGTCCGAATCTGTCTGCAAAAAGCAGAGAAGAAAATTGTGTACGAAAGTTTGCATGGATATTCTCTGTGCTAGAATTAGGTCGGTGCTATCCATGCTCCCCTTTCATACACAAAGTGACATTTTTAGAAATACTGGCTAACAGAAGCTTAGAATTAAAACTTGCACATATCAGCAAGTTTGTATTTTTGAAAGTCTTGACTTCAGCATACATGGAGAGGTTATATTTTTAACAAACCGCATTAAAAAAACCTGTCAGACGGTACACAAAGTCTGTTTGCAGAATGACTGCACAAATTCCTGCCCTGTGCATGCCATTTGACTCAAAGTGCAATCCCAAAGACAACAGGTCTCTGTTTTTCACATACCAATTGTTGGCTTGAATCAGTGAATTCATTGTCTGAGCCTGCATGACCACAACCATAATGTAATTTAAATAAAGTTCTCGTTCCCCAAACTTTTACAAGCACTTTGAATACTTTTTGGTATCATAACATCACTTATTAATCTAAAGCAGCCTCCAGACTTGAAAACCATACAACTCTGTGAAGAAACAAAAACCACCCTACAAAGCCTCACATGCTTGATAGTGAGGCTGTTTAAAAGAGCTTTCCATCAAGTCCTACACCTTGAGAGACTAGCACTTGCTTTCTGAAGGTTCTTTAGGACCAGAAGCAAAGCACTGACTTTACCCACTGTCCCACATCTCAGGTGGTGCCTGCTGAAACTGGCTTACTGCAGAACCTGCAGGGCCTCTCCTGGCAGCCAGGACAAAAAGCTCCCTCCAGATCCTTCTCCAGCTGATAACAAGCCTGCAGGATGCTTACCGAGGAGAACTGCACTACACCAGCCCTTCCTCTGGAGAGAAAGACACAGCACTGAATTAATACAATACATTAATACAATGTATTAATACATTAATACATCCTGTATTCATCCTGTAAGTAGTATTCTAAGTTTAATTTACTTGATTCAGCCTAGATTTAACTCACCCAAAATCTCTATGCTTACGTTCAGCTAACAGTCCCATGCCATCCTTTCCATTTTCACTGGAAAAATTTTTGTTCCTGCTTAACACTTCGTTCAGTTCCTCAGAATCCCAACAGCCAAAAATGCTGTTCTTTGCAAAATTTATGCTGCAACAACAGCCAGAATCGTGTCTAACCTTCATCAATATTCAGTTCTGGGTATTCCAGTGATAAAACTTAAACTAAGTGATTCAGTTATAATAAGAAGCACCTCTAGACAACATTTCATTATCAATTTGCTGTCACTACAATCTGAGTAAGAATCCAAATTTACTGCAGTATTTTTGAATTTTAATCTAGTTTCTGATATTATTCACCTATGAAAGCAATTAGCAGAAAGAAAAATCATTTATTAAATGATCCCAAACAAACAGTGAACACCTTTTCAGTCAGAGCTCCATTTCACATGACAAAAAAAACAAAGGGCATGCAAAAAAGTTATGTTCAAAACACCTAAGTACACTCTGATTTTTGCAGCTAGCCATCAGCAACAATACTGCAAAGAAACAAAACAGTTAAATACAAAGTTGGGCCTCTTAATTGGATCAGAGAGGTAATGAATTAAGTTCACAACTGCTTTTAAAGGAAACACAAGGCACAGGTTTTCTGTATCAAAAAGAGCTATCCACCTTAAAATGGGAGCTCAGTGTAAGTTATTTGTAAAGGCAACTCACTGTGATCAGCAAATATCCTCACTAGGTGTTACCTCTGTGTTATTCTAAGAGACAAGTAATGCCTTTCCTGCATCATTCACTGCTCCATTTTACAATCCAAAAGAACCGAATTTGGCCTAAATTTAAATTACATAACCTCCTCTCCTTTCAATGGGAGCTTTACAACCATAAATAAAGACAGCTTTTGGTCCTGACATGGAAACAAAATTGAATTTTGAATTAAAACTAGAACACAAGCACATTTTCTTATACACAGCTACATTCTCCCTTCAGAGCCAGCATCTAACAGAGAAAAAAATAAGAATTCTGCTCTATCTGCACCTTCTGAGTGCACACTACCTGTGAAGGTTTTAAACAGCATTTCAGATTCCCCAGAACAAATCAGGAACTCATCAGTTTCTTGCCTGTACTTCAACACTAGATTCTTAACCTCTTCCATATCTAAAGCCCACAAAATTTCCACCTTCCATCACTGAAAAATTACTCCTACTCCTGTTTACAACAACCAAGGATGTAAGAGAAATCAAGGCCAAAACCTTCATTAGTGTCAGATTAAGACTTAAAACACCAGAAATGCTATGAGGAAATTCCTGGAGTAATCCAAACATTCACAATACACAGACTATGCCAATCCACAAATATAAGCAGTATGAATGCAATGGCCAGCACACAATCTAAAAGAGGAATAAATTCAAGCATTTCACTAGACTTTAACATATCACAGATGCTGGGGTTTTTTTTTCAGTCAATGTATCTCTTACACTGAAAAGCTTCTATCAAAGTCACAGTATACAGAGTGATGCCACCATAACTATCTTCTGAGGTCACCATGCTTCAGTTTTACAACTCACATGTCAAGGAGATAAAGGGAAAGGAGGTTAAAGAGCCAACCACTACTACTACACCATAAAAATCTACTGACTTTTCTCCTGACATACAAGGGTCCTGTGAATTTAAAGTTTAAGGTCTTAGAACTCACATTCCTGCATTACAGGTTGTAAGCGTAAAAATTTAATATTCCTCTGTGCCACAGGATTTCCATTCAGTTTTCTGTGCTTTGCTCTAAACACAGCTGCCTAGGGACAGCTAAAGAAAGAAACAGGAGGGGAAGGAAAAATAAAAACAGGAAAAACTGACCTGTAATCTGAGTAATGAACCAGGTACAGCAGCAGGACAGTGACCTGATGCAAGAGGTGCAAGGAATAGCTGCAGAAAAGCCCTGTTCTTGCTCAGGGTAAATCATACACAGGAGCTGTGCAAGCTTCAGGCTCTTCCCTCCAGCCATAAAAATTACACAACATGCACTGCCTCTGTGCTAGACACACAAAGAACACTTTTATAGAAATGGTGCCATAAAAATATTACAGACTGCTAGAGCAATCACCAAAGTAACCTGTCAAAAAATTGTCAAAATGTTTAAAACATCTTCCCTTACTAGTGCAGACCTTTATTTGCTAAAAGGAATAAATCTGAAGGTGCTGTTTGGATACTCTAAACTCCTTCATTTGCATATCCACTTAATCCACACTGAGGAAAATTAACAATGCCCTTTTGGTCTTAGGGTAGCACAAGCAACATGACTGCTCCTCCCTTTTCATTCTACTTGCAAAGAAATAAATTCACTGTACTGTATTGCATACCATAAACCAAACTGCTTAAAAGAAGCAGAACTCACAATGACAGGGTCAAAGGGAAGGAATTGCAAATCTGAACTCTGATTTGACTTCACCTAAATAAATCCCTCCCCCCCTAAAGGTTAAAAAGTTACATACAAAGATAGTGAATTTCTGGACTTTGTTGCTACAGGAAGTTATGGAGAGAGATAAGATCAGCAAGCTACAAAGGAATTTAGAGGAATTCATGGGTAACAGGTCCTTAAAAAAATAATAAAAGGAATCCATAGGCATGTTCCAAAACACCTCAAAACAGACAATGGGTTCTAGGGTGCTGGCAGAGGGAAAGGAAAAGAGATCCCCACGGGGCTGCTGGTAATTTTTTCCAAGCAACTTCTCTTATTGTTGCTCTCCAGGATGGTGTATGGGACTACACTGAGCAGTGGTCTGCCCCAGCAGGGCACTTTTCCAATTTCAATGCTACTCTAATATTAAAATCTCTGTAGTTCACACAAAACTAACTCCTTCCATAGGTAGGGAATCATAGAATGCTGGTATCTGTCTTGTTTAAATTACACATCCTGTTTTCTTTGTCTTGTTATCAAGGCAGTTAAATCTAAGATAGGAAGCAAAGTCTTTTAGATAAAAAGTCATTTTCTATTGTTTTAAGTAGTCAGAAGGAAGTTCCAGTTTAAACAAACAGCCACTCTGCCCAGGGATCACCACTGGGGAAATGCTGGCAAGCTTTCTTTTTTAATCTAACATTAATTTTAGATGTAACAGCTTTCAAACCTATTTGCATTATTTCACAAGTAATCTACTGCTACACTACTTTTGATATATCTTTATCTAATATTTCATAACAAACCAATCAATCTAAATCCAGTCCCTACAAGCCCTGTTCTCTGATTATCAGGTAACTCCAGAAAACTATTGCTCCTCAAGAGCAGGCTGTCAGATGGAAGGAATTCAGAAAGCACAATGCAGAATAAGACTGAATTTGAGACAACTAAAAGATCTGTGAGCTCTGTGAAGAAGCTGTGAGGAGTTCAACATCCAAATTTTATGCTGAAGAGAAAAAAAAAAGAAAAAAAGACATGATGATCTGAGCAGCAAAGGAGCACGTGTATGTGTGCTGGGGAGGCTGGTGTGTTTACAGGCAAGATGTGCCAATGTTGCCCTCATTACTATCACATACACAGTGTTTAATCTCTGTGGTAAGGAATTATCCAGGAAAAGAGCTTAGACTTCCAAGAGACACTAAACCCAACAGGAAAGCTGAACACAGTGAACTTTACAGGCTTGCAGAGAGGCACTGCCTGCAGTCCTCTGAAGAATTTTAAAGCAATCCCAACTACATAAGTTATGATCTCCCACATCTCAGCTCCCCCACAGCTACTAAAAGGATGGGAAGTTGGCCAATCCTATCACCTTTAACTACTCAAGACTGATACAGCAGCAGTGTCTGGCCAGACCTGCTGCAGTGTCAAAAGAGAAAAACAACTCCAGCTCTTGCTTCAGCTGGAGAGCTAACAATAGATGCAGTGCATTCCACAGATCAAATAGAGCTGCAAATAATCCCAGCATTTTTTGCCATGGTCACACAGAGTACACAGGCTGTCAATGAAGTTCTCCCCAAACTGGGGAAATACTGGGGGAAGTCTTGGGGCTTCTGTAGCCTGCAGCCACTTTTTAAAACGGCTTTTTATACTATTGTCTCTGAAGATAAGCAAATAGATTCTAATGTGGTTTGAGCTGACCAAGCCTTGCCTAAACCATAGAGCAAGACATTCTAAAGCTAGGAAACAAAAATTCTCATTTTTAGACAATTATCTGTTTTGCAAACAAGGCATAAAAAAGATCTTTTTAAATGCAAACTAAATTCAGGATTGGTATTGCAGTTTGTCCAGCTAGTCCAAATCACAGAAAGAAAACCCCTAAAGATCTCTAGAGGAATAAAATGTTTTTTAAATTGTTTTAATTAACATTAGAAAAATTGTTCCATTAACTTCAAAATTTTTATGAAAAGAATGGCAAAAAAAGCAGATAATGGTTTCAGACAAACATTCTGCTTCTAATTTCTACAAATCTTGCAATGAAATACAATTTTAGCAGTTATTGACGCTTAGACAAAGCAGTGATCAGGTAAGTCTTCATAACAACATTTATTTTGACCAAGCATAATTAAATTCCAAAACCTTGAGCTAAGTTATTGGTAAAACACAGAAAACAAGGAGGATGGCCATATGCATTACACAAGCTTGTAACACACCACTACCAATCAAGTCCTCTTCATCCTATTACATTTTTTGCTCTCATGCTGATCCCACCAACAGGTATCTGTAACCCTACAGTAATCACCTGGAAAGCATCCTTGGCAGAAAGCTGACAGAAAGACACTCAGTGCCAAATGAACATTTGTTTCATTAAGAATACCACTGAGAGGTTTAAAAAGCGAGCATCTCTTTCAGGTTTTCACTTGTGCCTTTGCTGGCCCCATTGATTATAAGATGTGCAGCTGGGAGCAAAATGCAGTGCTTGTTTTTGGAAGGCACGTGATGCTCCTGATAGGAAAAATGGCCACTTACTGTTCTCAGTAAAATCCAGAGGTGTGAGGTAAGTTAAGCTCTCTCTGTACAGGGAATTTGCTGGATAAAAAGATGGGCATTCTCTGCACTCCCACTCCTCTTCTGATCTCTTTTTCCATACTGTCTATGAAGCTTTTTAAACCTAACATCCAATGGGGAGACAACCAGCATGAAGTTATTCACTTAAACCTAAAGATACTCAGCAGCGTACAGGAGATGAAAGGAATTCCATGGAAAGACCATAACTACAAATAGTAGCTTGTTGCAACAAAGGAGGAAAGCAAAAGGCAAAGGTTCTCACGTTTTCAAGCTGGTTTGCAGACACAAATGGTGATATTGTCTGTTTTATTAAAAATTCAAGTAGTTTTAAATAGAAGTGAATAATCCATGATTACCAGTTTAAAAGCTTATCCCCTAAGTGTACCAAGTAGCTACACAGAAAATTAGTATTTGATAACCCAGTCTAGCAGTATTTCCAACACTTTCAGACAATTATGAAACACAAATAAGCTGTGTACAAAGGAGACAAACCACCTGTCTTTTCAACTAGTATTTTTGCTAGGTGCAGAAGCCAGGAGCACTGCTAATTACATCTCAGCAAAACTATCTGTCATGATACAATCTTCTTCAAGCAGAGATTCATTTTCAAGTAAAACATTTTGTTTTAAAAAATTATTATACTTATAAACTTTATACTGTAGAAGAACATCCTATAAATCACAGAACACTTTCTAATGCATCAGACTTCCTTTAAGGTTTCTAAACTATGCAGATTCCTTTTATGACAATATACCTCATTCTGATGAAAACATGGAATTTCTGCTGCAAGTCAGAGCAAATTTAAGATTCTGCTACAATCTACTGCAGCAAACAACAGCCTGGGCCAGACTAAAAGGATTTTAATCAGGTGCCTGCAACACACTGGTACAACAGTAAGGGAATGAAATCTGAAGCATAATGCAGTTGTGTAACTACAGCAAGAAGAGTTTATGGTAAAAAGAGGGTTATTGCTGCAAAACCAACCTCCTCCCCTCTTTTAGGATATCATCAGCAGGTTGTAACCCAACATTTTATCCCAAAAACTGGCCTACCCTGCTTGGATCCCAAGAGGGTATTCCTTCACAAAGCGACCTCTGAGCATTACCAGGGGAGTTCTCACCACTCTCATTCTTTATGCTTCAGCCTTTTCCCTGCAGTACTGTCAGAGATACCAGCAACAGATTGCTCCACACTGCTTCTTACAAAGCTCATGTTCTCAACTGTGCAAAAATTTGCAAGCTTCAACCACGACTGATGACTTTTTTTTGTATATTTTGCGTCTGTATTTACTATGTACCTTCTCCCCATGAGAAAAACCTGCATGCCGTAGCTACGAGCCTCAGTTTTCAGGAGACTGCAGTTGTTTGGCTTACACTGAACAGATACAGATCCAAGCTGTGAAACCCAGCAACATTTTCCAGGAAACTGCTATATTTCAGCTGGTGCTCAGAACCTCAGCCCATGGAGGGATGTCAATCATGCTTGCAGAAGCCCAGGGCCCAGTGTTACATCCAGAGCAGATGCGAGGTTTTGAATGGGGAGGGAAGCAGGCTGCCATGTCGATAAAGAGCCTATTTAACTTCAATCACAAGAAAAACACCAGCACAAACCATTAGTAAAAACCTGCTAAAAGGTAACAATCGCATTTTCAATGCCACTTACAAACTAATGATGTCAAATAAGTTTAATTTCCTCCAGGTCTTCTGGAGTTCTACACTAATTACCACAGAGGGCAGATGCTGTCGAATGACTTTGTTCTTGACAGCATTCACAGGGCATTTTTGTAAGAGATGTATACACAAAATTACTGTAAGGAGAGCAGAAAGGAGAGCTGAAAACCTTATTCAGACACCAGATGCTACACTCAGAGAAAATATATCAAGTGCAGCTTTGCAATGCCTGCAGCAGAACCATGAAGAGATGGAAGAGTATTCTAGCTATCAGAGAGGAGAGGAGCCCAGAAGAAGATGCAAGCAGGGTTAGAATTCTGATTAATATTGGCATATTGGAAGAGTGACAGAAAAAACAAGTTCAGCTCTATGTTTAGATACATGCCAGTGCACAGATGCAAATCAGGACATGGCAGACTGGACAAAAATCAGCCTTAGCTTCCAAATGAGGTGGACCAAATGGAGAATAACAATTGGCAGGAGGTCTTAAAAACAGACCACAATGAGAGATTAATGAAACTGGTGAGCTCAATCTTCAAAAGACTCAGGAGAAACACAAAGCCTCACATACACTAGAGTAGCTTCAGAGAGAATAAGCTGGTCTGTACTATCCATGGTTAGTGAGCATGGAAGCATTAATACACAGAAGGAAGATTTAAATAATGTAGTGAGACAAAACCTCCAAGGATAACTCAGAATGGGAAAAAGTTTCACAATAGAGGTGATACCATCTCAGATTCAAGATACATTTAAATGAGGTGTCCAAACTGCAACCTACAGACCAGAGCCTGCAGGAAAAATCTGTCTGCCCGGATGGTCTCTGGCATCATTTTTCTCTGGAGCCTCCAAAGATTTAGGCAGAGAACGTGTACAGATATTTTGAAAAGCTGTTCCTGGCTGCTCAGAGGGTACCACACCACCTCCTTCCTTAATAAGCAGGACTACATCTGCCATATAGCCAAAACTCACAGAAGTGACCCATCTCATCATTTACTGTAGACCAGCTGCACTTCCAGTTATCTAAAAGGAGTGACTGGACTGCCCCAGTCAGGTGAAAATTACCCATCTTTTATCTG
Source organism: Passer domesticus (assembly GCF_036417665.1). Lineage (NCBI taxonomy): Eukaryota > Metazoa > Chordata > Aves > Passeriformes > Passeridae > Passer > Passer domesticus. The sequence continues at coordinate 115,816,057 of NC_087476.1, read as the reverse complement.
TATGACAAAAGGGAGCTCAACTTAGTCCAATCCAAAGCACCTTCAGAGAAAGCCACCAGGTCCAACCTGCACAAAGCACTAGGACAGTGAACAAAGTGTTCCAGTCCTGTCTTAAAAGCTGATGATAACTATTGATAGATGTTAATTGGCTGAAGTTAGCAATTCTGATTAAGCACAGTACAAGGAAACCACAGATCCCTGGAGTTTGGGTTCCTGGCAAGCACACCTTGTTGTGATCACAGTTTCTTTCCTTCATGTGCACACTCTACTAACAGGACAAGATCTACCAAGAGTTACAGTGATTTTAGGGAACACATGCAGCTGACAATCTGTTCCAAATCTACGTGCCTTTCAAATATCATGGCACATTATATTTGGCCTATTATTTCCATTTTTAAAGAACATAAAGAATTACACTGGATTCTGGTTTAAAAATAAACTCCAAAGTTAAAAAAAGTACATGAGTTAAGAGCACTGCAAAGTTCTGCTTGCTTATATATGAAGGAAGGAGTGACTTGCAGTTGTAAAACCATTAAAAAGTCTTAGTTACATACTTACTCCTCTCACCCCTCCCACCTTTTTTCTCAGACTGCCTCTGACTTTGGATAGATGAACTGAGGAGTAAACGAACAGCTAGTAGGTTTCTTCATTATTCAATGTGTAGTGACGTTTTTTGCACATTAATCAAAACTTGTTCTGAATACCAAATTCAGAAGTTATTCACAGTTTAAGCACAGTGTCATAAAATATAGCATTTGAGAGGTTCAAACTTGAGCACAGCTTCTTTTTAAGAAATTAGCAAAAAGTTGGAAAGTAAAGGAGAAACAGAGAGGAAGTTGTTCCCTCCATGGGAGAGCTGAAGCACAACAACTGGTGCACCCAGTCTTCTGATGCTGCTTATTTAATCCAAAATTATCTAGGAGCCTTTGTCTTCAGTGGCCATCTAAGATTCTCTCTGCTTTGAAGGACTAAGGTAGGTGCTGAATAATTTAATGTTTTGACAGATCAGGCCCACAGTTTTAAGTCAGTCAGTAAAAAACAAGCTGGGACACAGCTAATGAACACCCCTGACAACTCTCAAGCAGCACCAAAGGACAGAAATTCTTTGAAAAATAAGAAGCAGTGCTTGCAGAAAACACTGAGCTGAGTCCATGAAATCACCTTACCTTCAAGCAATTCCCTATCTCATTCATTAGAGACTTTCCAACCTCTGCAACAGAGAAAGACAAACTAAAAAACAAACAAACAAAACAAAGCAGGCTTCAAACCACCATCTATTTCTATCTGCAAACCAGAATCCAAGCCCTATTGTAGGGGAGGAAAAAACAGCATAAAATCATTCACATGCTCCAACATCCTTTTTGAGATAATTCTGCATCTGGTGTATGCATACAGGTATTAATTAATGACCAAGAACTAGCAGGGTAGTGTCACTGCTCACATATACACTAAGATTGTATTGATTTCTTTTCAACAGCCAAACAGAACTTTGGACCACTGGTATCAAACCTACAAGATTTCCCCCAATTTAATTTCAGTTTGGGGGGAAAGATGATGGATAGGAAAAGCTGACTGTGTTGTCATAGCCCTATTTATAGCAGCATAGCACCTGAACCTAACTTTTAAATGGTCTTTGTTGTACAATCAGAGTGTTTCTAGAACATCCACTTTCTACTCTTGAGTTTGATTTACCTAAGCAGCCTACCAGCACACTACTTAAAACTTACAGCTCAAATTTCCCACTTTCCTGGGTATATCCTACAACTTCTCCACCTACACAATAAAATAAGTTCATTTCATTAAAGTTACAGATGAAAATATTACCTTCACAATTAAATTTTTTTCTACCTCCCTTCTCAAGAAGTGGAGACATTTTTACAAATCCCTACTGTTTCCTGTGCCAAAGGTAGAACTAAAACAAGCCATCATAGCATTGCAAGTCACAAGCACTTTTCTCATTCTCATCAAATAATTGTGCAACAGAAGCAGAGATCCCTCTTCCCAAAACAGAAAGCAAAAAAGGCCCCAAGCATCCCAGTCCATGTACTTAAATAATTTCTGTGACAGAGCTCAGGTTTGATCTTACCAAATGCCCTAAGAATTTTTCAGGTTGCATCAAGTTCTCTTTGTGTACACAAATGTTTTTTATGGGGCCTGCTTGAGGACAGGCACACAACTCCCTGGCACTGAGGTCTGAATTAAGCATCAGACTACCAGAAAGGCATTTGGGTTACTAAAGGCTGCTTGCTCAATGATGCTTTATAGATTAGAGACACCCCCTTGGCAAAACAAGCAAGAGAACAGTACTGAGAGGTGTTTTGAATCTTTTCCTAGCTTTACTTCAACTCTTCCTTTTGGTTTCTGCTTTACTAAGAAGCCACACATAAGTACATTTACTATAGTATTTTTTTTTAAAAAGCTACTTTCAAATCTCTTTCAGATTTAAAGAGATGTTAGACAGTTCTAAGAGCAAGAAAGTGACAGTATTTGACCTGCTAATTTAAATATCTATCTTAATTTCAGCTTAGATTTTGAGAATTGTCTTTTAAAACCCCTACAAAAATTCAGAAAACTGACTAAAATAAGATGATTGCATAGTATAAACATCATACCTGAGACACAATGCTTATGTTACAAAACCACAGTATTACAAATCCTCAGCTTTTCATTTTCTGTATTTCAGACATCTATACTGCTTGACAGACTTTGAAACAAAGATCAAATTAACATCCTCCTAGATTTCAAATATTACTTTTGCCTTGTTTTCCACTACAGAAGACTAACTAGATTATAAAATAATGCCTTACCAGATGTTGTCATTTGTCCATTACTTAATTACTGGTTCCAGAGCCACAGAGGGTAATTTTCCCAAACACGCTCTAAACATTTATTCCAGAATCCATTGAAAGAAAATGTGCAGAATTTAGATGCTGAGACTGGTTGGGTTTAGCACTGGGGGAAATGAGAAGGTAGGCAAAGGAGGTATAAACATATTCAAATACTAAAATTAGATTTAATAATTAAAAATTAACGAGATATTATGGTTTAAAGATTCAGATAGTGCCATCTGCACCACGTATAAAGCTCTTCACAATTCACAGCCCAATAATCTTTTTCCCATATAACAAATTTCTCCCTTTTGAAGTGTTAACATGTTGCTTGGCAATGCCATCCCACCTCGGGGAAGATAACCACCAGCCCTTTTTTGTCTGCTTGGAAGCCTGATTGTGCTGCACAGGTGTCCCATCCATCTGAAAACAAAGAGAGGCTCTGCAAGTGCGCTGACGTCAGGGCAGCTCCAGCAGCCCCAGAATAGCAGCTCCAATACACACTTCATACTCCAGTGCTACAGGAAGCCAGAACCATACCCTCCTGCTAAAGTATAAAATGAACGGGCAGAGATATGTGCTGGGAATACCAATTTAATATATCCTGTACTAAGTGACATTCTGTTTGTTGCATAGCAACAGGAATCTACTGCAGAAAAACAATATGGAACTTTTTTTTTTTTTTGCACTTGCCAAGCTACAATTAACCCCAGTCTTCCTGAGAAAGAGAACATCCACAGCATAAACATCACCTTTGTCACCAGTCCACCAAAGATGCTATCTCCAGCATTTACTCTGTTCTACATTTAAATAATTCTGTGCATTGAAGTGGCCAGAGGATATGGTGCTGCCAAGAGAAAATTTCCTGCTGCAGTGCATATGGCCAGCAACATTTTAATTCTTTAGTAATGACCCAGAAAAAGTTCTTAGATGCACAAAACTTCCATTCTTAAGCATGAAATGCTTTTGTCATTTCACAATATTTCTGTCATACTACGTAAAAAAATTAAGGCACTTAAATTTTGAAAGAAAAGCCTATGGCTTTATTTCCAAATGGTTTTGCTTTGTTTTGTTTGGGGGATCAGTTTGGTCTTACAAAATATAAAAAATGAGCACCTATCCAAACTACTTTGAATTTAAAATGAGTTTATCTTCCAATTTCATAACAATGTGTGTACACTTAAACTCCATGCCCCTTCATGGGAAAGTTTTTTGTAAGACAGTATGAATTACACAAGATTTCCCCACGTTCCCAAAAGAACAAGAAAATTACAATCACTCAAGTGGCTGGGAAATTGATACATTGATACATCATAAATTATATAAAAATATGCACCAGAAAATTGGAGAGAATCCTCTCTCAGGCTTTTGTTTCTTTCCTAGTCCTTCCTTAAACACCCTCCCCCATTCCAAGACAAGCCCAAGCTAAGCTCACTGAGAGTTATAACCAAAATACCTGATAAGTGGGTTTTGGGGTGAGTGTAGTCCCTACAGCCACCCCAAGCACAGACACACTCAAGGATCAGGAGGTTAGTTCAATTCAAGATGAAAAAAAAGTGAGATTTCAAATACATGGATTCAAAATCTGGTGAATGCTGAGACTGGTGCTACACAAATCACCAAAACTGCAAGCATCCCTCACAGTTACATGAAGTCTTCACATCAAGGTTTTCTTTTTATTGTTGGGGCAGGGAGCACTACAAGAGGAGAGGTCTCTTGCTTGGCATCCATCTGCCCTAAGAAAAGGAGGCATGGAAATTCAAGGCAAGATATCCAGGATACTCAGAATTAGCTTAACAGTACACTCCTCTACCCTGTGGTAACTGGGGATTTCAACAGGGAAAATAAAATCCTACTATTAAGTATTATTAAGCATTAGCCATGTCTAAAGATGCAAGTCTTGCAATGCAATCCACTTCTATCTGCACCTCACAGATTTACTACACGAAGTCACACTAGTGACCAAGACAATGTCTTCACAAAAATAACAGGTGGGCTCTTTAAAAAAGGCATTCCAAGCATCCTTTCCCCCCAATGATTTCCAGTAGTCAGATGCTTCAAAGGAAAATATATCTTCATGCTGTACATGGAAACAGTGACATTTGAAAAGTATTTTCACAGGTTTACTTTCTGACATTGCTCTCTGCAGTGCAATCTCCACTTCCTTTATGCAGACATCATCTTTGTAGAGCAACACAAAAACAAATTGCAATTTAAATAGATCCTACAGCTGCTAACCTGTTTTCCAGCACCCAATTCCTTAATCTCTGAAATAAGAATTACACCAAATATTGCTATGAGGTCAGACATCAAAACTATGAGCTACCTATAAAAAAATCAACCACACAGTAACGTTTACCTGTATCTGCAACAATCCACACATTACAAAATCTCCACATGGTGTCTCCAAATAATTGAGCAACTTTCTGAGGAACTCAGCCCTTGGATGTGTGAAATTGCCCATGTCCTGTTCCCCACCACTGCAGCAGGTGATCTAATAAAAGATATTGCCTCTCCTTATAAAACCTTTGTCACGTTCATAAGCTTAGAGCAACCCAGCTACAGCGGCAGCATTCATAACCTGCAAGACAACCTTTGAGTTTGTCATACTGCCATCCATTTGTGGATTTAGTTATTGTTGGAAGCTCTGTTCCTGTGACAATTACAGGAGCACAGCCCTGTTCTCTCAGTGACTAAGAAAGGTACACAAAATAAAAGAAATACCCTTTGGTTTCAAATTCACCTTCACAGTATGCCAAAAAAGAAGCCTGAAGCCACCCTAATCCTCCAAACTTTATGAACAGACTACTGGAAGATACTGCCAGAATACAAAATCAAACCCCCGAGTGCAGCAGTCCAGATTTCTTCATCTCACAACTTAGGTGCAAGGTCAGATGTGAAGTGCAGCAGTAATCATTGACAGGATAATTAATGTATGATGCAGTTAACACAGCTGATCACCAAACCAAAGGCTACTGGACTCATCACACCATGCTGTGGAAACTAGAATAATAGTTCCACTGCAGTATTTCAGACTGCAGCATGAGATCTTGAAGATGTAAAATCTATTTGACTAACTTCTTTTATTGTTTACTGCTTTAGTCTTCTTCCTCAATCCCAAAGTTAGAATTTTCATCCAAAAGCCACTACTGCATTTCCACTCAGTAGCTAAAAACCCAAAGAAACCATTGAAATGGTACAAAACCTCATTCTCAATTACTCTCCAAAACACACAACACTAAAGAAGCAGCTGAACTACAGCTGAACATCTTGTGCTTAAGTTCAATTACTGCTCAAGTGCTCTAATCATTCATCTCCTCATCCTCCTACTCATGATTAGACACAGGTTCCCTGCTAATTGTCCAAAATGGACCTCTCTCCTCAGTCTTCTCTTTTGGTGAGAACAACACTGAACTGGAAAGGTGTTTCATGTCTTCCCTGAGCCCTCCAACAGCAGGCTCTAACCAAGGGGGAAAAAGCACTGACTGCCAGAGCCTAGAGACAGAACCACTGCCTCCAGACAGCTTCAGACCAGATTGGAACACAGGACTTCTTTCCTAGTCAGGTATGAACAAACGTGTTTATTTCATATACATAGATCAGACACCTCCTGCACCATCCTCCTGTTCTACTCACACTAATGCGATTCAACTAAGATCGGTGTATAACAATAAACTGAAATATAATCTCTGAGCATACTCAGAGATTTCTATCAAAGCAGAGGTATTCAGAAGTAGGGAAAAAAGTACTTCTAAAAATAATTTTTAAAAAAATAAGTCAGTATTTCTGCTAGAGTAGTACATAATGAAAACCAAACCATACCTTTTCTTAAGTAGCACGTTCAGTGATTAAACTTACATATACAAATTGTAAACTTCAATACTCTTCAATTTCCTAGTGCTGTCATTCACTATTTTGATTCATTATCTCTGCCAAAATTAGACTCATTTGGATCAGGTTTCAGTGTTTGGTCAGTCTGGTCACACCATCTATTTCAGACAATAGGTAACTATGTTTATTCTGAAGTTGTAAAGTTCATTTACCGTCACCCACAGTAGCCAATTGCAGATTTCTAAAAACAGGCTTTGCAAATGCATTCAAGAACACAATAAAGTTTTCTAGGAAGGCTTCACTGTGCACAATTTTAAATGCAAATCCAACAAGATTTTTTTCAAATCAGTTTTATTAAACTTAGGCTGGGTACTCTTAAAGAAGAGCCAGCATTGTTTAATGGACTAAGGCTTGCCAAATGGATCATACATCTTCCTCAAATACCAACAAATGTTCAACACAGGAGATATAATAAAAGGTGTACACATCACTATGCACTGTTTATAGAAGACTCTTTTATAGAAGCTTTTAAAAGAAAGCAAAGGGCAATGAGATTTTTATAGAACAGGAAAACACAGGGAGAAAAGTTTTCAAAATGTGTAGCAGTGTACAGTGTTCATTGTAATGCATTATTGACATGACAAACTTACACTAGCTAGAAAAGGAAAATTCTTGCTCGTCTGGAGCTGGAAGCTTGGAGCCTGAAAAAAGCCACATATTCAACATAAGTTATTGGAAGAACTAGTGATTTTAGGCAGCAGTACTACCAGGTTCAATGCCCAGATTTACTCAGAGCATATGCTTAAGTCACATTTGCAAAGCCAACCAGAAAGCTGAAAGGAACCTAAAACTACCAACCACCTCTTTCACCAGTGCCAGTAAAAATACCACTAATGTAGTAGCATTGAAAGTTTTGCTGGAAATACATGAACTACAACAGAGTCTTAAATCATCTTTCCATTTAGTACTTCCATTTTCAATCCCATACAACAGGAAAAAAATGCAACTTAATGGAAATCTCTACAAAACATAAACTTCTAACAGACATGACCACTTATAAAGACATACTGGTCTATACAACTGAAATAGAAAAGTGTTCACCAGGAGCCAGATGGGACCACAATAAAACTCTACCTTAACCACATGCCCTTCAAAGCATTTCAGTTTAAATGCTGCTTTCATTGTATGGTAAATGGCAATAAACTGACAGCAGTCAGTTAAACTACATTTTAGGAAACTGCTTTAAGGACATACACAGAAATTTATTTCCTCTAAAAAGAAAATTTAAATATTTCTTTACTTGCTATATAACTGCAACTAATGCATTATGTAGGTCTTAGCTATAGCAATGATTACTCTTACTCTTTAACCCTTCTGCTTAATTCCAGGTTTTAAAAGTTCTTCTGTTTTGAACTAGGTACTAAGTATACTACAGCAAACAACAACCTTGCCTTCTGTATGGAATTTGCAGTAAGTATAGATTATTTGGAATCCATTTCAGGAAACAGAAAATTCAAATTTGTAAAGAAAAGACAATAAAAGAACAATTCCAAACAAAACCCTTTCAATTGCATTTGTGCTGCAAACTAGAAGTTCAGAGTTATTTCTGGCAGCACACCAGTCCAGCAAAGTAGCATTTTAGTATCAGCCTCTGGAGTGCAATCTGTTTCCATTTCTTTCTCCCATACTTCACCTGGTGTCAGCACCTTTTCCTTACCATAATAAAAGAAAAAAAAAAAAAAAAAAGAAAAAAACACACAACACCAACTCACACAGTTAGCAAAGGAGCAGACCAGTTTTGGACTAAACTGAAATTGTTTTTTGCTATTCCTCTTTTACATAAAACAGCTTTGCCTGGAGAATTTTCAATATGCGAAATTAAGAGCAGATTTTTTTTTTGCCTGAATATTGATGGCGTTTTCCTTTAATAAGCCTTGCCTAAAGATTACTCACAGATACAAGAGAGTTGTACTTCAATTCCCCACATTAACTTGTGCATTGATTCCCAAAACATGTGCTTGTTACAAGCAGTTCAGCTGGAAAGACTAATCCGAAGCGGATTGACACATCATCTCACATCCCACTGAACAGCCCTGTTTGCTCCACCAGGCTGTCACCAGCTTTGGGCAGGAGACCCAGAAAGATGTCACATCACCTCCCCAGCAGCAGCTCCATAAGCTCCCAAAAGTGCCTACAGAACCATAGCATTAGGAGCAGGACACACACCATCAGAGGCTGGTAAGCACAACATTCCCATTCTCTTCTGGAACACTTCTAACAATAGTCATGAAACAGCCACAGTGAAGGAGACTCATAACACATGATAGCAGGGAAGAGGTTTGGCAATCACAAGGACAATTTATTAGAAGTATTTGAAGTATAAAATTCAACATTTTCCTCTATAATCAGTATTGCTACAGAGCATTTTCAAATCCGACTCAATTACTTAGATATACGTTTTTGTTTCTCGTGCTAGAAAATTTGAAAGGTAAAATAAGGTGGTGCAGTTGTTTCTAAAAGGGGAAAAAGTTTCTGTACATTATTCAACCAAAAAAAGCTCCACACAAACTATGTTCTTTTCCAGGTTTGTGAGAACCCATGGGAAGTTCAGGCAGGAGAGGCACAGCAGGGACACAACAGTGGCTCCTCACCTGCAGGTTTAAATACAGGCAGGTACAAAAGCAGCTTCAATCTCACATTAATCCCAAGGGAGATTCTAACAGACCAAGAACACAAAGTAGTTGTATCAAATTCCCAAGGACTGGCAGGGCAAGGTGGGGTGGGAGAGGGAGGCAGGCACCAACAAATAACACAGCTGACAGTTCAGCAAGGCTGATGTGACTTCAGTCTCTGCAACATTTAATTTGAGCTACGACTAGAAGTCAACTTTTTTTGAATCAAACACAAAAAGCCCATATCTTCTGCTCTCTCTCACCACCACAGCACTCTTAAAACCTAAACATGCCTGGATGTTTAAAGAGCTGGCACATGGATTTCTCCACTGCTGAGTGGAAGCAGGCATGATCTGTCAAAAGCAATTCTAGATGAAAGGTCAAAGCAAAGAAGGGAATAATATCTGTTTCACAAAATACATTTGCTCTCTCTAGTAATGAAAGCAAATGACTCTATCCAGTGGTTCAATAACCTACTTCTATAATAGTTCCACATGAGCTGCCCTGGCATGGCAAGGAGCAGCCCTCATTACAAAGTATTTCCAATCACATGCCTAAGGCAGCGCCGAGAGACGTCACTTAGGGCAAAGCATCCACTGAAACAGGTGCTGGGAGAAAAATGTTTCTGCTTTTTATGGAAGTGGAGAAAAAAGGCTTTTAGGCTAGAGTGGCCCCAAGCAGGATGCCAACTAACTCGCTCTTGTTTTCTGACCTCCAACAGCAAACATGAAACCCTGAACCGGAGTCAAGAAAAAACTTGTACATGCCCTTCCAGAGAGCATTCCTAAATTATACACACTCCCAGACTGTTTCTAATTTTTAGAGGCTGACAACATAATTGCTAAGATGGTCATAAATAGTTTTGTCTAAAAAAAATGGATTCTCATTCCTGCACTCTCCATTCACTGGGTAAATTTTTCAAGATTTATATTTTTACTATCAAAATAATTCACTAAACTATCCAGAGGCCTTGCGGGCAAAACAGCTGTCAGATCCCATATCAGGTGGGCAGAAACAGCCTGTCCAAAAATTACTTGCAACTGTCACAAATAAAGTGCAAGCTAAAGACCACACTTCTATCAGACAGATGACTCAGTCCATCTGTTAGTATACTTAAGAACAAGGAAAGTAACCCGAATTCTTGAATCCACCTGAAAAAAAAAAAAAAAAAACAAACCTGCCCACACCACCAATTTTTCTCTTGAGATACAAGCAATTTTAGGAACTGTATTGCTTGCAGTTATGCATATCCAGTCTAATTTAAATGCCTGCATGCACTTCCAACATTTTGTCAAATATTTCTCAACTAAATTAAGGTTCCTATTTCAAATACACCATTCGGGCAAGTATTAAAACTAAAGGCACAATTCCAAAGAGTTACCTTACGTATCCAAGAATAACTTAATGTCACCATCAAATTGATGGCCTTGCTGCTGTGCTATTTCACCACCTTAAATAACTGCAGTTATTGCAGCAGTCTGAACTGTACTATTGTCACTAATAATGCTCTTGCATACCCACTTTCCTGGAAACCCCAGGAAATGTGTGTGGGTTCCTTCAAGCATTCCTAGTCCCAAGGAAGGTACATGTTTTGTTACTTGTGCTGTGGGCTTTCACTCAGTAAACAGTGAGTATGGTATTAGTTTTCTCAGCACAACACTTAAAATATAATGAAGGCTTACTAACCCATAAAATATGCTGACTTTTAAATAATAATGTAAAGTGCATTCTGTAGCAATATATTTGAGCAGAAAAGCTGCTGATTTTAAGTAAATAGAAATTTCAGTGTGGCTTAGAGACCACAAATTTAGCTACCTTTTTAGCCTGAAAACACAAGTGAGAATACAACACGACTTTTCAGAAAAGGCAAAAACTATAGTAATTTAGCTGTTTGCCCTATCTAAACATGGAATGAAATTCACATATACATGATATGCATAGTAGCCCATCATAAACACAAAGTATTATACTAGGCTCTGGAAATACCAGAATTTAAAATTTCTTAAAAATACTGTTTCTTTCCCAGTTCTTGGGAACTTGGGAAATGAAACCCAACTAAGCAGTCTGCTTTCTGACCAGCACACTAATGAAAAACAATTCTTTCCCACACAAAGAAATGGATGTAGTAATCCCAAGAGAAGGCTGTACAGTTCGATTTTTAAAAAGTCAGTATCTTGTAAAGCTCATTTATTTTTATTGGAGTGAACACTCAAAATGAGCCTGATATGCAAAAAAAAAAAAAAAAAGGGCAATTCAGTTAACTTTCACTGCAGAATTCCAGCTCGAGCAGCAGAGTTGTGTTTACCAGCTTCTGTAATACAGACTTCAACATATGCTACAATAAAAGTCTGTTCACACACGTTCTTGTACAAATAGATGGGAAGTCATGCTGTTACTAGAACAGGGGCACCAAACTCTGCTGTTACCTGCATCTTCACCATGTTCCAGTCAGCTGGTGAGTGGAAACTTCACTGAATATCCCCATTCCTGGATAGCTATTATATTGTAAGTGCTCTCAGGAAACTGGATTAGGGGCAGCATTTCTGTCAGCTAAGCAGAGTACAAAGAGAGCAACAGGTGTTCCTGGGAATCAGCTGTTTACCTAGGGCAGGAGACACAGATACACACAGCCCTATTCAAGCTGGCTCCTGAACCAAGTAACTTCATACTCAGGCTAGGCCATTTAACTGGGATATTTAATATTCAGAGTTTCTCTGCAACCTAAAACCCCCAACAGATGTTATTCAAATAGCAGATCATTTCAATTTGAATACAAAGCAGACTTCTGCAAGAATTAATTCTTGTGTAGTGTCGGTGTTTGTGTCTTACAGAACTGATCATTATTTTAACATTCAAAGATGCTCTTCAAAACGATGTTCAGTATTATCTGACAGAAGGAAAATCAGTTTGCTCTTTGGCAACTGACCAGCTAAACACCCAGATAAGACACAAGATCTTAACACAAATCATCAGTATTAGTTCAGGCTCATGATGGCTGAAGAATAGCCAAACCACAGGAGAGAAAGCGAGGGTGCTTCTCCCCCCAGCACCCTGCCCCAGTTCATCTATTTTTTTTTTTATTCTTTGGAACACCAACTTCATACTTACCTGCCCAACAGCAATGACAGAACGCAGTTTACTCATTCCACGAGACCATCAGCATTGTGCCAAAAGTATATTTTTAGTATGAACTGCTAAGATTTAACAGCACCTGCAAACACAGGAGCTGTATATGAAATGCTGGTTTTCTGTCCCATCTACCCTGTCACTCCTCACCCGTCAGACCTTGCTTTGACCAGCAAATGCACGTTAAAAGTCATTGCCTGAGCAATATACAGCATGAAGATACTGTTTAAACATGTTTCAGAAATATACCATCAACCATAGTCTAAACAAGTCCAAAGAGAGAGCAGCGCAGTGAAAGCTTGCCATTGTACTGGAGTCGGACCAATTAAACAAAACTGAGTGAGTTTAATAGTGCCTCTATAGAGAGAAAATACTTCTTTAACCACATCATTTTTTCAGCCTGTGTAGTTTAATTGGTACAGCTTGATTCTTTTTTTCCAGGGGGTTGGAACCAAGCGTTCTGGAAGTCAGTTTCCTTTGAAACACCCCAGGAGCACTCATCAGAGCGACCCTCCAAATCACAACTGCATCTCCCCCTCACCAGCCTGATGCTCTCCAGGCACGAGCGGGCAGAAAGCCTCAAGGCCAGTAATATATTCATTTACCTACATTTCCTCGCTGCTGCAAGTCAACTATTCAAACACCTAAATAAGCAACCTAAGGGTAGGTTCAACCCAGACACTTTCCTGTTGTGCTGGTTGAGAGAAATACTTGTGCTCCCTCCAAGCTGGCACAAGTCCTAGCACACATAGAGGCACACAGCGAGCAGCCTTGCTGCTCTAGCTCGCTTCACTCAGCATCACCCGCACAATTCAGGCACTTTCTGCCAGCACGAAACCCAAACTTACATGGGGCTTCCCAAGGTATTGATGCCTGAGCAGCATTCATTGTGCTAAAGGCTGTCAAGATAATGAAAAAGAGCACCTCTGCTTAAAGGATCTGGATACAAACTGCAGCTTTTTCCAAGCTGTAACTTTTAATTTGCAGGGTATCTGACTTCTACATGAGCAACGTGAATAACTGAAAATAAATTATCACAAGACAAAACAAAGCTTAAAATAACGTAGGACGTAAATACCTACAGTTAACAAAGAAAACTAGAGGGAAATACAGGAACACAATTCTAAACAAAACAGCGGGGAGATTGTTCCCATGCTTCCCGCTGCAACGCTACCCTTTCCACTGAAGGTGCGCTGAAAGAGGGAATCCTCACAGCACAAAAAATTTTATGAGGATTTTCCTGTAATTGACCAGGAATTCTAATGGCTCGTCAGTTTTACGCAGCAGAGGAATCTGCCGACTCTGATCACGCAAACCTTGCCGGACCTCCACTCCAAAGCACCTCACGACTTACAGCCGTGTCTTTTAAGACAAAGAAGGTCCATATCCAACTGCAAGGCAGACAATAACTTCCAGGCGAAAAAAAAAAAAAAAGCCAACAAAAAAAAAAAGGGCAGGCGTGAGTAACTCGTTTCCCCAGCTGTGTGTGAGTGAGGGGCAGGCCTACAGGGAGCACGGCGGCCCCGGGCAGCCGGACCAGCGCCCGGCCACCGAGCCGCATTTCTCACCGGGTCCTGCACCAATCCAGAAAGGAGATTATGGAAACAGAACAGGCGCTAAAAGCCAGCTGGGGGGGAGGATGGCGGGGGGACGGGCCGGGGAGGCAGAAAATCGCCTTCGAATGAATGAGCCGGCGGGCAGCGGGAGTTCCCGGCGGGAAGGCGGCAGGCACCCACCGCCCTCCCCGCCGCCCCCAGCCGCGGCCACCTCAGTGTTTACATCCCCAACCTCCGAACGCGACACTTCCCCGGCTGCCGAGAGGGGGATCCCCCCTCCCTCCTTCCCCCCCGGCGCCTCTTTATTGATTACCGAGGGAAAAGCCCAGCTGCTGCTGCAATGCAACACGCGCCGGCTAAGGCGGAGGGGAAGGGGGGGAATAAAAAAACCACCACCGGCAGAGAAAGAAAGGAGCCGGGCGCCCGGGGCTCACGCCGTGCCCGGCCCGGGGGAGGCGCCGGAGCGGGGCCGCCCCCCGCCCCGGACTCGGGCCCCGCCGCCACCGACCGCAACTTCGCCGCCGCCGCCGCGGGGGGACGGGGCCGGCAGGCCGCCCTTCCCCCGCCGCCACTAACAATGGGCCCTTCCCCCACCGCGGGGCTCCCCTCGGCCCGGCCCCCTCCCCCGCCGCCGGCCGATCCCCCCGGCTCCCCTTGCCGTTCCCGTTCCCGGCCGTGCGCCGTCCGAGCCGGGGGGCGCGGAGCATCGCCCCCCGCCCCGCGCCCGCCGCCCGCTCCGGAGCCGGCCGCTCACCTCATGGTGCTGCCCGCGGTCGGGGAGCCGCTCCCGCTGCCTCGCTCGCTGCGCTGTCTCCCCCGCCCCGCTCCGCCGCTCGCCGCGTCCCCGCAGAGCGAGACCCCCGGAGAGCCAGACCCCCGCCCGGCAGCGCCGCCCGCCCGCCCGCTCCGCCGCTCCCTCCGCCGCCGGGCCGGGCCAGACCACCGCGGGGAGCCGGGGGTGGGAGGGGACGGGAGAGGTGGGGGAAAGGGGCGGGGAGGAGCGAACCACCGCGCGGGAAGGGCGGGGGGAAAGGAGGAGGAGGAGAGCGAGAGCGGGCGGCGGGGGCAGCGCGGGGGCGGCCGGAGACACCGGCGGGGCCGCGGGAGCGGCGGCGGCCGGGGGTGCGGGAGCGGCGGGCGGGAGGAAAGACAGAGGGAGGGAGGAAGGGGCGGGCGGCGGAGGAGGAGGCCGCGCCCACCGCCGCGCTGTGCCCGGGGCGGCTCGCTGGGGCTCGGCGGCCCCGGCGCGGGGCGGCGCGGGTGGAGGGACGGGGCGGCCGCAGGTGAGGCGGCGGCCCCTCAGGAGAGCCGCCCGCCGCCCCTCAGGAGAACTGCCCACCCCTCAGGAGAACTGCCCACCCCTCAGGAGAGCCGCCCGCCGCCCCTCAGGAGAACGGCCCGCCCGCCCGCGGCAGCTTCTTCCCCGGCGGCCTCGGGAGTCGCCCCGGAGCCGAGGGGCGGGATGGGCTCCCGGGATGGACGTCCCGGCCGGCGGATCGCGGCGTGTGAACGCCTCCCGCTGCCCCTGCCCCGCGCTGCC
This sequence comes from Passer domesticus, assembly GCF_036417665.1. Classification (NCBI taxonomy): domain Eukaryota; kingdom Metazoa; phylum Chordata; class Aves; order Passeriformes; family Passeridae; genus Passer; species Passer domesticus. The sequence continues at coordinate 115,800,504 of NC_087476.1, read as the reverse complement.
GCACCGGGCTCGGTCCGGCCGCAGCCCCGCCCGGCGCGGGAGGGAGCACCGAGCCCGGCAGGTACCACTGCGGGCAGCAGTGCCCCGGGAGCCGGTGGCCTAAGCCTTTCTCAGGAATGCTCTTCCTGCGGCTTTCGGTGGCCCCGCGCCTGCCCTAAAGGCAGATTTACGCTCTGCTCTCGGTACCCGCAGCGGACCCAGCACGCTGTGCGAGTAACTTTAACCCAGCTCGTGTTCGGCTCCTTTCTCTCAACTAGCGAGTGAATGAATGCCCGTTCTCTTTCGTCTCGGTTAAAAGAAGTGATGAGCAAGTGTCTTTGCAATTCCCAATGGTGTTAAGCCATCTTGGTGCTTTTGCACCTCCAATTTATTTTTTCCCTAAGGACCAGTGCTTTCTAGGGTCTAGCAGTAAAAATATACATGAGAAACAAACGTGTTAACATCTTCTTTATAAGTGTCTAGACTTCTAGATATAAAAAAATGAAGATTTTAAAAATATATATGTATTTCTGCTGTAGGTTCCACACATGTAAGGGGATTTTACCATGAATCTCAGCTATTTGACACCACCTCTTCCTTGATCAGTGAGGCAGACTCACTCTGTCAATTAATGGTGTCAGTAGCACAGTAAGAGATAAACTAATCAATGAAAAAAAAAATGGCCAGTTATTAGAAAACACTAACTCGGGAACAAGGACAGGCTCTGAAACTGAAGCTGATGAAGAATAGTTTAGTAAGAAAACATGTTTTTACTGGCAAAGGGATGATGTCAATGAAAATGTTGCAGTAGAGGTGAATCACAAAATGCAGATGAGTAATCAGAAGAAAAGTGACATCGTGATCTTAAAAACTGTGTACCTTTGTCAACAATGTAAAGACAATCTGAAAAAGGGACACAATTGAATCTGATAAATAAAATTACCTTAATTGCTTTCAACAAATGCTGAGGACTCTAATGACTGGCACTGGACCTGAGTTCTTAAGGCATAATGAATTTTCTAAGGTCTGGGCTTCCTATCACCAGAACATCCTCCAAATAAAAGGTTTGGAAAGAAAGCCATCCTGGCAGTGAAAATTCTCTTGAAGGCAGCCAAGCAGAAATCTGTATAGACACATCTAAGATGTGTGTCTAATGGGCTTCAGCAGGTACATCAGTAGAAGGAACGGCAGAGACAGAAGAAGGAGGATTTTGTTCAAAGATACCAGTTGTTCTATAACAGAAAAAAAATCAGGATCATAATGTGTCTGTCCTGATGCAACTGTCTGGTCTTATTAGTCAAACCTAAAAGAATTTTGACTGTGACAGGTATATAAAAACCACTGAAAGTATGCCTGGGCTCCAGGTCTGCCTGAGAGGGAATGAAAATAGCCAGAAGCTTTTACTCCTGCAAAATAACTATTATCGCTATTTGTGTTATATTACGAGGTGTTCTTGGCCAAGTCAGATACAGCCATAGCTGGATTTCTCAAGACCTACTCAGTGGTACAATAGAATTTGTAAAAATGCCAGAAGAAGCATTTTGCATGCTGGCATCGCAGATGTCACCAAGTGCAAAGTCATTTTGGACGCTAGCTTAGTCAAAAATCCCATTGAATTAATCTGTAACAAAATACTAAATCTGCAGTAACTCATATTAGCAGCTACATGAGAAGGAGAGGAGCCAGAATTATATAGGGCAGAAATCAAATTATAAACGTTGAATGCCTCTTTCTTTCCAGGTCAATTTAGTGAGGTTGTTGTCAAGAAACGAAAGCAGTCTAGCAGAGGAAGGAGTTAGTGTCATGTACATGTTTGTGGTGCTGAATTATGCATTGAGAAATCTGCCTGCTCCCAAGCCGCAGTAGCTCGGTGTGTCCTGTGTCCAAGGCACTTGGTGCCACCCTGCTGTCACCTTTCTCGCTGACAGGATCCTCCAGCAGCACAGCGTGGGTGTCAATGCCCTCTGCACCCTCTCCCTTCTTCTGGCAGTGACAGAACCAGTGTGGCAGAAAGCCTTCTTAGGTGTCACACGAATAACCTGAGGCCCGTGACAACCTACGAGGCAGTGCCATGTAATGGTTCTCCTTATCAGTGTCCGAGGATTGTGTTCATGCCCTTCTTCCTCTGCATCCAAGCAGCTCAGAATACCCCAAAACCACTTTGCATTCTTCCCTCCTTCGCTTTCTGCTGCTCAGCTGCAAGTTAGGTGCTCTGAAAAGCTAAGCCAGCTCAGGTTGAGCAGTGTGGTGTGCCTGCTCTCCAAACAACCTGACTAATAAAGGTTTTCTGAAATGGCTCACCCAGGCAGAAAGCAGAAGAGGATGTGCTCCTGTTTCCTATCAGCCAAATGCAACAGGCTTGGCAGGCTATTCCTGAGTAAACCCAGTGGATCCCATCACATCTCATCAGTATGGATCCCCCTTGATACAGGGTCAGGAGGAGGTTGCATGATGTTCTAATGTTCTGGAGACATTCAGGGAATCCAAAAGCTTCAAAAAGCAGAGTAATGCTTTCTCTCACAGTGAGATTTCCCCTTCCACTTTCCAATCTTTGTTTCTTCAGAAAGGAAAAAGTAGCTGAGATCTTTATATGTCCTACAAAAGCCAGTGTCCTAGGACAGCAGCTCATATGCAAGATTACTTTGGCCTTCTTCAATGACTGTAAATAACATAAAGCAGGACACAGTCAAAGAAGTTTCTGGAACAGGGGAAAGTGTTTTGGTTTTTTTTTGTCTGGTGGTTTTGGCTTTTTGAGGATTATTGTTCTTTTCACTCAATACACCCAGAGTCTGTTTTTTGAATACATAAGAAAAGATACTTTATTTCACTTGTTTGGACTATTTTCTATAGAACAAGTATAGAAAGAAAACACAATTTGCTGCATAATAGAAGTGAGAGAGTTGCAACAACAAAGCATGAGCTTTCTCTCCAGAGATAGTGAAGGGCTTTCCAAAAATGGTGGACTAAAAGAAAATAGCTCTGACAGTGTGCTTCTGGTATCATTGAAGATTATCAAAACAGAAGTGAATTAAGTAATTGAACATATTTTTCTCATCAGTGATTATGTTAATCTAATTTATAAATACATCTTTTGCTCTGGACCAGACACAGAGCTGACGCCTGAACCAATTCTGTGAGGTCATGGTTAGTTGAACAAAATGAAGATCCAACTATTATATAGATAGTTAAACTATACTGGCTACTATAATTCTTCCTGTCCTCTTCTTGCTTTCCCTCAACCCCAAGTCATTTTCAATTTCAGGTTGCCATGAGTCAGCTGACTGCTGAACTGTTGCATAGCAGACCATTAAAGGAAATGCTTTCAACTACAAACTCCTTAGTTTTATTTTATTTATGAAATTACACAGTTTTTCCTAACTGCCTTCTGGGGAAGGAGGAGTAAACTATCTCTAAAATTCTCTAGGAATGCTAAAATAAACAATTATTGGCATGACTCAGCAGATAACAACAACAATAGCCAAGAAGGTCTTTTCTTAAAGGAATAATATTTTTATTCTGTTGTAAAAAAGGCAAAAACAACATGACCAGCAAAGGAAGGAAATCTTTTGCTATCAAACACAGTCCTTTGACTCCCAAAGGTGAAATCTGGTCTTCCTACCAGCACACCCTGCTCCTTGTTGTGCAAGCAAACAATTCCTAAGATCTTCCATCAGGCACCTCCAAAGAGGAATGAAAACAGCAGCTGAAGCTTTCTGCTGTGCTTCTTTCCACCAAGATTCCTAAAAGTGCCCCCCACACTATCAAATAGCATCAGCACATCAAACCACAAGCCCCTGGAGATGTGAGTGGGGAGTATGGCATGTGTCTTTCAGGCTGTTCCCAGTAGACTCAAATACTTAAGTGAAAATTCCTTGTATAAAAAGGGATTGGTTTTCCCCCCTCGGTTTACCATGAAAAGAATTTGTATTGTGCTGCAGGCTATTCAGTGAGGGTTGAAGTCTCTTTTTGTGTAAGTACTGTCTATCAAGTGTAAATCGATGTGTTGTGTACTTAGTGCAAAAATGCTTTTCTGACACTCAGATAAATTATGATTGTTGTTTTGACCCTAGTCTTTCATTCACCTCCACTCAGCTGCTGACTTTTGTGGTTTCTGAGATGAAATGTTGATTTAGGACCAGTGCAATTGACCAATCTCATCTCTTCCTTTCCATCTAATTTTATACTCTTATCCCCTAATAGTCTTATTTGCCACCACTCTGCATTCTTCTTATGCATTACCAATAAAATGTATTCATTATGTCCTTCTCTCTCCCTTGCTAATGTCTCAGAACAAATTGTACTCTGCTGCTTTATCTTTTGCTGGAGCAAAGTCAAGGCACAAAGCTGGCCCAGGATTTAGTTAAGATTGTTTTGAGCCATCTTTTCTTACAACTCTAGATGAGTTCTTCTCTGAGGAACTCAATCACAGCCAAGGATTTGGGCCATTATTAATTAGTTATTATTAATAATTGTTAAGTGCCTACAGTGTTCTTGTAGCATAAAAAAGGGCAGGCTTCTTGCCTAGAAGAGCTGTGTATGGCATGTCTACACTGCAGTCTCCCATGCCTAAGCCAGCTTTAAAATACTCAGGTATTACTTGCCTTACTTACTCTACCTTAAAGTGCACTGAGCTCTGCAAGCAGCTTCTACAACCCCAGCTGAGCTTTGACTTCACCAGAGCACGTTCACTGCACTGCACCCCTTCATCCTGTCTGAGATTAGGCAGGCAGATGCCAAAGGAAATGGTACTGTACTGAATTTCACCAACTCAACATTACCTTGCACTTCCCTGGGGTTATTTTACTCAGTCTCCATTGCAAATAACGTTCTGCATTTTGTCCATCCTTCTCCTTTCTCTTCCCTTCTATTTTAGATGAATGACAACACACTTACTATTGCTGGTAAGTTTTCATTCACTACAAAGTTGGAATAACTTACCATGGAAGTACTGTCCCAGTTATAGATGAATGACAACACTTTTACTATAGCTGGTTAGTTTCCATTGACTGCAAAGTTGGAATAACTTGCAGTAAAAATAATGTCCTGATTATAGATGAATTACAACACTTTTGCTATTGTGAGTGAGCACCTGTGGATTGCAAAGCTGTTAGTAACCTACAAAACAAATATTGTTCCAAGAAAGGTTGCAGCTTAGTCAGATGATAACCTTTTTAGTCCTTTTCCAGCACTGCAGATTCTGCTTTCTGGCAATAGCTATAGCCAGTTCCATAATTTGGATTTCAAATTTAGTAAGTGATAAATCATGCATGAGACCCAAAATATACAAAGCAGCAGTTGCAAAAATATTCTTCCTCAGTATTTTAGAAAGAACATCACAAAATTTTTTTGCCAAAAGAATTAATGTTTCTATAAAAAGACATGTGAAGAAATGAGCTCTTAAGAGATTACAACGTTAACACATGCCATTATTATTACTATAACTAGCTAGAATCTATTTCAGAATGTAGATATACTCTATAAAATCAATGAGAAGGAATTCCTTGCAACTGGCCCTAAGTCACGCTTACAGGACTAGGGATCTTAACCATAACCACTCTCTGCTGAGTATTTATTTATTCTCCACTTCCTCTGTTAGTTCAGCTCCCATGTGTCACAAACACAACCACATAAACAGCGATGGATTTTCTCCAGCTCCTTCCACCCTCAGAGCACAGAACCACCTCGTACCCTGTTTCCTGTGTCACAGGTTTATTTCTAAACAACTCATCCCGAGTGTTTGACACTGACTGGAGTGCTGCAGTCAGGAATTCAGCTACTACGGTCAACTGACTGCTTTCCAAGAACACCTCTCATTAAAAAGTACTGTGGAGACTCTACATTCAAATCCTTGCTGAATGCTGGGCTTTCCTACTGGTTAATAAGAAAGGATTCATCTTCTGGAGCATGTAAATAAGTAAAGGTAGGGAAAGACCAATAAAAATTCTTCACCAGGCTTTTTTTAGAGTTTTCAAAAAACAACCTTCTACTATCCAGAATACATTTTCCTGTCAGAAGTTCTTCTTTGTAAAATTTCCCTTGTTTCTCTTAGACTTACTGTGTCTAGATGAAATCTATCTTCCCTGGTTTTTTTTTCTCTTCTAAATAGCTATAAATTTTATCACAGATTTCTTCAGACATCAACTATCGCAAAAATAACTGCTCTCTGTCACCAAACAAAATTTTTCATTGTTCCCATAGCTCACTTTCTCAAAAGCTTCCACTGACACTTTGTGGTTTTGTCCTAAGCTCCATCCCATGTCTCTAATCTTGGACACAAGGGCACAAAACTATTCTTTATTAAAGGTACAAACAACTGCACTTTGGTTCTGAACATGGAAACAGAAATCATATTTCAAGAGACTGTTTCCACTAGAGTTGTTGTCAGTCTTAAAGATTCTGTGGATTTATAATAAAGGACAGGTCAAGGACAGGTAGCACCAACTGGAGACAGAATGATTTGTAACCCTAAGAGATGCTCAGACAATGATTTTATCTAATTGTCATGACTGGTTGAACATTTCTAAACTTCCAATTGTGAATAGAGGTTGCTTTGTGCAGGGAAATGCCTCTTCTAACAATGATCCATTCATTCTGCTGTGACTACACCAGTGGGTGAAGGGGAAATGCCAGCTTTGCAATGTTTTAAATTATTATTTTTATTAAAACAACTGTACTAGAGTATTGGCACATCTACAAAGAAACAAACCCCCTTCATTGCTTACCTGTTCATGGTTTAGAATCATCCTAAACTTTTAGCAGCCATAACCATTAGCATCTGATAGGGTTGGTATATTCATAAAATCATCAGTAAAATCATCCATGAGCTCCTGGACAAAATCAAACAGAAAAAGGAAGCCTACAGAGGGTGTAAGCAGGAATACAGGAGGAATATAGACAGAATTGTAGCCAGGGATCAGATTATGAAAGCCAAAACCCTGATGGATTTAAATCTGGCCAGGGACATCAAGGAGAACAAAAAAGGCTTCTATAGGGTCATTGATAATAAAAGAAAAACCAAGAAAAATGTGGGCCATCTTCAGAAGGAAAGAGAAGACCTGGTTACCCAGGTGGGACATGGAGAAGGGTGAGGTCTCAATGAAGTTTTTGCCTCCATTTTCACCAGCAGGGGCTCCAGCCACACCAGCCAAGTCACAGAAGGCAAAGGAGGTGACTGGGGGAATGAGGAACCACGGCAGTGTAAGGGAAGAACAGGTACCAGAGCATCTAAGGAATGTGAAGGTGTACAGATCCATGGAACCTGCTGAGGTGCATGAGGTACATGGGCGCAGTGGGTGAAGTGGCTGAGCCACTGTCCATTGTATTTGAGAAACTGTGGCAGTCTGGTGAAGCTGGCAGTTGGTGGATGAGGAATTGGCTGGATGGTCACTCTGCAGGAGCTCTGGTCAGCAGCTCGATGTCCAAGTGGAAACCAGTGATGAGTGGTGCTCCTCAGGGGTCTCTGTGGGGACCAGTGCTGTCTAACACCTCCGTCAGTGCTGGGGACACGAGCTGAGCGCTGCTGTCCACGTGCTGGAGGGAAGGGACACCACAGGGACCTTGACAGGACTGAGCCCACATGAACCTTATGAAGCTCAACAAGGCCAAGTGTAAGGTCCTGCACCTGGATCTTGGCATCCATCCCTGGAAGTGTCCAAGGCCAGTTCAGGTGGGCCTTTGAGCAACCTGCTGTAGTGGAAGGTGTCTCTGCCTAAGGCAGGGGGCTGGAACTAGATGGTCTTTAAGGTCCCTTCCAACCTAAACCATCCTAGGATTCTGTGATTCTACAAATATGAGCTAATGTGTTGGTAAAAACATGTTCAGATAAAAATGCTAGGAAGATAAGATGCCCATCTCTTTCCACAAGAAGTGATGGGTAAGGTGAAAAATGCACAACTGAATAGGACTCTGTGTAAGGTTGCCATCCTGCTCCTAAAACCCAGCAGCAAGGGCAATCCTCGTGTGCTCCTCTGGAGCAATGGCTGAGAAGAAGAGCAGGAAATTAAATGGGGCTTCAGCAAGAAGGTGGGGAGGTTACAATGCTAAAAAAAATTATAAAATCCTGTATGAATTCATCAGCATTTATAATGAGAAAAGAACAAATCATTGATCTACAAAGGCAGGGAATGAATTTTTTTAAAGGAATTACCATATAATCATGTTTCATAGACATTACTCTAAACATAACAACATTACTCTAAACCAAATCCAGAGAAAATATAATACCAAAGTCAGTCTGCCATTGTAGAGGTGGGCTTTGCATTTATCAGTTTAATTTTGGCTTTAAAACCAAAGGAGGCCAGTTACTTACTCTGATAAAGCTTTTGTGCATTGCCCTTCCATCTCTTAACTTCATCATGAAAACTCAAAAGGAGCTTTAAAACAGAGACATTACAAGATTCTTTTGACAATGACTATCATCAACTTCACATTCTTCTCCATCATCTGGAACAGATGGAGTGTCCAGAGGACAGCTGAGAGCAGCTATGTGCCTCCTGTCCCACCAAAGCACAGGGATTCCTGCCTCATAATGGGGCTTCCAGGCTGACCACGCTTGTGGTAACTCAGAGCAGGCTGGAAACTGCTGCAGGATTTGCTTGGGAAGGGAGAGGAGTTAGGTAAAGCTCAGAAGATGAACTAGCCCAGGGAATTACAGGGGGATTTCATGCATGAATCAGATCATGTTACATCAAAGCACTCCACAAGAAGTGATACCTTCGAACCTGAACAAAATGGGACTAAAAGCATTGCTTTGGAGTTCTGGTCTGTGACTTCTACAGAGATGTAGAAAATTTCACCTTAATAAACAAATTCATGTGAAATTAAATAACAAAGAGGTGCTCTTGCCTCCACTTACATCCAGATCACTAAGGAAAGCCCAAAGCTGTTGATTTTTTCAGGAAGATCAGGCTGGTGTAGGCTGCAGGAAGGTCTTGGACACAGGAGTCCTTCTGGAGCACAGCTAAATCCACGAGCTTTCTCTACAAACCTCTTCATTTGTAGAATTTTCAGGCAATTTTTGGAATAGATCTTGTAAGTTACAGAAATAAGCAAGTTACCCTCATTATCACTGCATTACAGCCTCACCCAGGACAGCAATGCTGGTTCATGTGCTACACAAGTCCCTGAGCGTGTTCTCTCTGTGTGAGTTAACCTTTAACATAAATCAGCTGAGACTCCGACCCACATAAACTGTGACCTTACAACAGGGCATTTCTTCTTCCCTTCATTTCAAACACAGCAGCTCATCTTTTCATTTACATGAAGATCTTTTACACCAATTACAGCTGAATTTTACGCTATAATTAAGATCCCTTTGCACCAAAAAAAAGTGGTTCAAAATGCATTAATTAATTACATTAAATAAGCACACAAGAGACTGCCTTGCATTTTTTTGTTCCTCATCTAAGAATTCTGTGAAGCCAGCTGCAATTCACAAAATTGCTCAGCTTCACAAGAATTTCTCCCTCAAATTCTCAGACCTTTTGGACATCTTACTGGTTTCTGTGAGGGCTCTCAAGCAGCCAAAAATGTGTTTCCCTTTCTACATCCTGCTGTGTGTACCCTTGCTAAGTCCTTCACAACAGGTTTTCCTCAAAAGCTGAGAATTTTCCAAAGCTGAGGTTTTACCTAAAAAGTTCTGCAGACAGACTCTCCTGAGATGCTGACCTCACTTGTTTAGTGATTTCTCTCCAGCTACTGCATTCTTACAGCAGAGTTCTGGCTAGTTGCAAGAACCAGGGAAAGGCTTCTCCAACTGCATTCAGGGGACTTAAACGTAACAGCAGAGACAAACCTGTTAATCCACAAGGCAATTAAAAAATTTGTCCTATGCATCCAAGATTTTATCTCCATTGTCTCTTCTCCTTTATTCTGTAAAGAAAAATTTAGTTTAATGTTAAATTCATTATTATGGTTGTGACAGATGGGTATAGAAACTATGGAGTAATTGCAGAAGGGTGGTCATTAGCAGGGAAAGACAGAAATGCTTAGTTGGAAACAGTGATCTTCCATAATCCATCAAAATGCCAAGATTGCTGAATATTCACTTCAAAAGACAGATTCTTTGCTGATATTTTACTTTACAATGCATTTGTCCAAATGGGAGTACTGTGCAGAATTCTGGTTTCTGGTGTCTTTAGTACACCTGAAATAAATGCTGAAGGATTCCCATGCATTTGCAAAGCTTACTGGGAATCTTTGTGCAAGAAAAGGGAAGGGTTGGAAGCTATGACCACGTAAAACACAAATCATAGTCCACATTCAGAATACCTGGCTGGCAGCACCCAAAAGGCTGGAAGATGGATCTGCTAATGTCATGTTCTCCCTCTGCACTGCCTGCTTAGCTCCTCTGGGATGGAAGGGAAGACAATGGCAGCCTTTGGCTTCGTGCCTGTCATTGCCATGACACTTCCATACGTTCCCTTCAGCACTGTGTGTGTCTCCCTTTACCTCTCAGCAGCAGCAGCATCAGTTACTCCACAGGAAACGTCTCGAAATAAGCCTTTCATTCGAGGAGTCTGCCAAAATGAAAACACTTTTAGAAAGAGAAAACTGATCCGCTAAACAGAAATAAATCTGAAATTAACTGAAACCAAAATCACATGTTTCCCCCCTATGCCCCCACCCAGGTCTCTGGATGTTGGGAACCTTAAGCTCCACTCTGAAACTAAATTAGACTCGCAGTCTGAAAACTGACCTCAGAGTCAAACTTTGGTGGAGTGGCTTGAGATGATGTGTTCTCTACTTAGATATAAATGCACAACTTTAGATCCCCTGTTCTCACAAGTTGTTTCCTAGAAACAAAATCTTATGATTTTCCATTAAATTAGATTGTGTATTTTAATTAATTCTCTAGTCTTTCTCTGGAAGCAAAACATCAAATAGAAGAGACATCTGCACTGTTCTAATTGACTTAAATAGAAATAATGAATGTGCAACCTTTGGGTTGATTGGACACCTGGATTATTTCTCACCAAGAAAAATAATACATCTATCCACAAGCAAATTTTCAGGAGAGAGAGTGTGATAATTTCATCAAAAAAGCATTAAGTTAAAAAAGAGGGCTAGAATTACACACATTTACTGAGTAGAGCCTCTACTCCATCCCCTGTTAGGGCTTCACTTTGAAGACTGAAGTGAAACAGTAACAGTTTATTTCTTTCTGAGATTTCCATAATAGAGGAGAAAAGAGGCTCTGGTCCATGTATTTAGCTATAGACTATCTAGGAATTCTTCTGAGTAAAACACACCAGGATTTGCAGTTACCACCTTTATTCCCTCTGACAGAAATCATTCCACTGAATTTTTTTTTTCCAAAGACATTTGGTTTACATTTTATTAAAAAGGATAAAGCTGTTGTTATATCTAGAAAGCAAGAAGCCTTTCCAAAAAAGAGTACCTTGAACCAATTTTTAGAGAATACAGACCATTTACTTCACAAAATTAAACTCTTGTGTTTGGAATTTCATGTACAAAACACAAACCTTGGGAACAATTCCCATAAGGAGTCATTTAACAAGCTTCATTATGTGGAAAGGGTATAAAGCAACCAAAAACCTAAAATGGCTGCTTGGTATTATATTGTTCTGTGACTGCAAGCATGATTTACAACAATGCATTTTCTGCCCTTGTTTCTTTAGCTTAGTGCTGAATTATAAATGAACAACCGGATCCTGGCATTCTTCTAGTTCAAAAATAAAATTAACCTGTTTGAGGGACACTTTTTTAACACGTTCAGTCAATTAATTCTTTATAAGGAAATGCTTTATTTAAAGAAGAAATACCCCAACCCATCTCAGACCTTTCTGTTTTGCTCTTAAATGAAGAGTAAAGATAGCTGCATGTAAAACCAGGCCAAACAGTTCCATGTCAGTTTGTTTGATAGAGTTTAATTAATTGTGGATAACCAATCCACAGAAAGGGCAACTGGTTTGCTTTGGCTTGATTTGAATTTAGAGGTGCAGTAAATTTGTCCACTGATGTAGGTATTTGACAAGGTGAAGTTCTGCAAAATCAGGTTCAGTCCGCCCGACAACATGAACCTTTCTGTCTGCTCAACACTTGTGCACCATATCTGTTATTAAATAATGTACACAAATGCTGCAACAAACGAATCATAAATAATTACTGAGCATTTTTTTCAAATAGATGACGCAAGTCCCCGCCTCAGGGGTTTGCTGTCTACCTCAAAAATGGGCTAAAAAGATGGAAAATTATACACAACACCAGAAATTAGCAGAGGTCTGGTACTGCTCAGTACTAAAGGCTTGAGAGAAGATGTTGGTATGAAGGAAGAGGAGGCAGAAGTGTGAAGTTCAAACCACGAGCACAGAACACCAAAAAGCCATCCAAGGTTTACTTTCATCCTGGGTGTGTTCAGAGAGCTGCTGGAGGGAGAATCAGCAGGTAGCCAGTCCTTGCTGTATTTCCAGCTCTGTCCCAGCTCCACCTGAATGTTTCTCATTAAACAGATGCACATCTAGGAAGGTGTGACCAACCTAAGAGATGCTGCTCTGTTTGCAGGCCCCCAGCTGGGCATGGAGCTTGTCCTTGTGCCTTTCCAAAAGCCTCAGCACAGGGCTGTGAGTGGCTCAGTGGGGCATTCCCAGGGGTTAAGGAAGACTGGAGGAGAGGACTGTCCCAGCACTTTGCATCCTCTGACCACAGCCATCAAAATAGCTCTCAAGCTGTCAACCACAGCCCTGGGGAACAGGGAAGGTTCTTCAGCTCTCTCCTTGTATTACAGGCCTGGATTAGGCTGATTTAGCCCTTTTTTTTTTTTTTTGTAAATAAGGCATCAGGATCTGCCAACAACATTCCTCTCATTTTATCTGATCTCATAAGAATTATTTTTAGTGAGAACTGGTTTGCCCTGAAAGAAAGCAATTCTCTAAAAAAAGCTTTGTACACTTAAGACATATGGGACAGAAGGAAGCCTGCATCTAGCATTGCTTTTTTCTTTCAGTCACCAGAAAAACCCTGAAATTGCCCTTTTTAGCAAAGAGAAAAGATAAATGGGTTCATTCTGAACCAAAATAATAGATATGTCTTGTGCCATTCTTGACAACCTTTTCTGAAGTCTCATTAGCTCACAGAACATGTGCACAACTCCTACCTCTAAGAAATCTACACAGGTGTAATTCCACCGAAATAACAGTTGAATAGCTGTAGTAGAATGAGAGCTATTTTTGTCACTTCTCTCACAAAAATTAATTGAAACAGATACTTTATAGAGGTAGCAGCAGCCAGTCCTCCTTTCTGACCAGCTTACAAGCACTGGGGACATTGCTCGGGGTCATCATACTCTGTATTTTGGTGCACAGACTTAGTGAATGGCATGCATGTTATGCTTACTAAGCTACTTTGGATAAACATGGAAAAAATCTAGTGGTGTAGTTGTCACAGACCAAAATGGTTTCATGTGCTATGTGATTTGAAGGGAGATTCCTTTGCTGTGTGTCATTTACCTTTTATACATTGCTGCTGAGCAGTATTTCATAACCATTCATTCTTTGGATGCCCACACTGACATTGTTATATACATACAGGCAGAGAAAAATGGGAACTGTGCGTTCTTACTCCACGTCACATTGGAGTCCACAAACAGCTTTATTGCTCTTTACCATGTTTGGGAACAAAGGGAAAGGGATGACCGATGTCTCACAGCAGAACAATTTCCTTCTCACACTTGGAAAACAGAGCTCCTCTCTTTTACATATGGTTTGTGTACACATGCATAGCCTTGGGACATGAGGATCTGAGGAGGAAAACCTCTCGTGTTTCATATGTAAATCAGTGACAGCCCTGGTCATGTGCTAAATGATAAATAAGCTGGCATGGTGGAGTCAGCAAAAACCTTTCATGCTTTAATTTTTAACATCATTTCTCAAGCCATGATCCTGCAAGTCATAAGGGTTTTTGAGTAGGCTGGGCCCTGTCATGAATGAACTGTTGGCATAACAGATACAACAGCAAACAGCTTTGGGAAAAGAACTGCTTGTGTCTCTGTGGCATAGAGCACAAGACCCTCTCACTGATTCCTGCCTTTCCTGGCACACCTGGAGTGCACTCACTGTGCCCCAGTCACTGGGAATTCCTTAAATACATGGGGAGAGGGTGATGATATTTAGAGTACAACAGGACTTGAAGTTAATGTGGGATCTGTTTTTCCTTCCTGTCTCCTGTGGCACTCTGAAATCACCCTGTGATGCCTCTGTGTCTCCATTTCTGCCTTCATGGTGATAATTTCCCCATCCCAGGAAGTCTGAGAGCCTGTAAATGTGTTTAATGTGAACTGAGGTCGTTGGTTGCAAGTTTCAAATCAGATGGAGCTATTTTGTACAGGAGGTTGTGACATTATGGTTAATAAAGATAAGGCTTCCCGTAGCTGAGGTTTTTACACTCCCCATTTAATTCACTGTTTTCTTGCTGAATGACAGTATTCCAACCTTAGCAAGTACTAATGATGACAGCTGAAAGTTACACTGCTGGGTATCCAACTCATGTCAATACTTTGGAATAAATCTAACCCAAGTAACCCATGCAAAAATGAAGGCTACTGTATTGCCTTAAAAACATTCACATCCTTTCCTGTGGTAATCCTAGGCCATCCTTACCCCGAAGGAGGGACGGATCACAAATGCTGATATCAAGGATGCAACTTTTACTGTTCCTTTCAGAAGCCTCTCAGTTAGACCAAACCTCTGCCCATTGCTTTTCAGTCATTCAGTAAAGAATGGGCAGGCTTGGATTAAACTTGTGTGCTGTCACAGAGAGCAGGGTGGAAATGCAAGGGCAGCAGCCCTGTGACAAGATATTTGGGGTACCTGGGGTACCACAGAGCTTGGATGCAAGAGAGCCTAGGATGAAGTCTCAAAGAGGGAGCTCCTGGCAGGTGGAATATGAAAATGTTGGGGACTAAAACTTGAGGCTGAAGGAGACTGAGAAACAGGGATGGAGACAAGGAGATGTAAGGCTAAAAGGGCTAAACTGGGAGTGTAAGAAGGAAAAGCTAGAGTAAGTAGGAGTTGAACACTTCAGAGTTGTGTTAAGAGCTGACAGTGTGCCTAGATGGGTTGATCCCAGAATCTGGAATAGAACCCAAAATTTCTGATTTGCATATTTTTCTATTTTTCCTACTGAGATCTAAAAAAAAAAAACAAAACTAAAAAAAACCCCACCAAACCAACAAACCCAAAAAAACCTAGGATGCCTTTTCGCCTTGCAGCCTGCACAGGGATGATACCCTACTGCACAGTGAGAGTTGTCCATGAAACTCTGCTTCAATCTGTGGATCTGGAATTCCTTCCAATGAAACAAATGGAACTGAATGTAGTAACATGTGAAAGGAAACCAACTTTCCTCCCTTAAAAAGCTAAGAAATTCCTCGATATACATGTGTTTGTGTGTATTTATATATGCACACACACATAAAGTAGTGTGAAGGGAACTTGTGATGTCACTGCCTTCAGAAAGCAGGAAGTACAGGAATACAACAATTGCAGCTCAACCATTGCTCATCTGCTCTGAGCACTTCCATTTTTATCCAGTCTATTTCTTACACCTCGTGCAGAGGCTCCTCCAAGTCCTCTGGTGCTCCACAGTTACTTCAGCCTTTTATTCTTGGGAAGGGTTTGGGTAGTGGTAGTCCCTAAGTCAGAGATCCAGTCTGTTCATGGCCTACTTCACCATCTAAAGAATCTGGACTGTAATTCCATAGCTGGAACTTTTCACTGCAGTGCTCAAATAGAATTCAACCAACCCCCAGCTTATCTTGCTGTTCTTCCTACTCTTCCTCCTTTTATTTTTTCTTTGCTTCTTGGGTTTGGGTTTTTTTCACACTTTTTCAACAAAAAAAATGAAAGCATTCTATATTTCTTCATCACTCTTTTCCTTTCCACCTCTTCTGTTTCTGTGCTTCTTTTCCACAATTAGCTCTTTTTTTTTCTTCATTTTCATTTCCCTCTCCTGTCACAAGGAATGAAGCTTGAGCCTGGATCTTGCATTATCTTAATAATTATTTGAACCTGTATTACGTCTTCAGACTAGTCACAAGAGTTAAAACTTTTTTTTAATTTTTTTTTGGTATAAAAACTGATCCTAGGCAGCCTTCCAATTATGATATCAGTCTCGTAACGTTTGCCTGAATTTGCTGACATCCTGAAGGAATGATCTCAAGAGGTGTATTCTCCTGGCTGAAAAGGCCAGCAATGACACATCAGTCAGTGTTAGCCTGCCCACAGCTGATTATTTTGGGGGTTGGAATGGTGCAAGTGGAGAGAATGGAGCCCCCCAAGAGGCAAGATCTGGAAACAGCTGGAATAAAGATGTGCAGGAAGGATGAGGGGTTAGGAAAAGAAAATCTGAGGAGAAAAAGGAGGAGCTTAAGAGCCCAGAGGCAGAAGGAGCAGTAGCCTAGAGCAGAGATTTTCTGAGTGTGATGGAGAACAGGAAAATAAGAACTGATTAACTTTTAGTTATAAAGTAATTTTAATCCATGAAAAAGCCTCCTGGTGGTATCAGAATGAGAGCCAGTGATAACTGGGGAGATTATAATGAAACACCATAGCCTGCTTTCTTTTCTACTCAGCTCTGCTCTATCATCTTCTTATCCATCCCTGTTTTCCCTGCCTAGACCTGTCCAGCTCCTACAGGAGTTAACAAAGAGCTTTGCCATCAACTCCAGGAGGAGAACAGTTGTGAATTATTGTAAATTGAGGCCAGCCTTGGCAACAGGCTCACAGAAGGACCAGTTCCACATCAGGAAGCAGAGGATGTTTCAGTGGCAGTGTTAATGCACTGCTGAGCAATAAAACTTCTGGTTTCTGGCATACTTTGGAGCAACATGACAAAAAATTGCAGAATCCACAATATTATCCTACCCACAGTTTTCTACTGACCCTAATTACAGTTCTGTTGCTCAAGCTATATAATTTGATTTTCAACAGCACACCAAAAAGGCAGGAGCTCAGCAGTTCCCAGAGCCATTGCACAGTTTGCTGGACAAATGTGTTCTGCTTCTGGTCAGGACTTAGGTGAATAATTAATTAGGAAGTTAGATGCCCAAACATGTGTCCAGTAGGTCTACAGAGCAAGAACAGTTAGATAGGGCTGGCATGCCTGGAGGCCACTCCTAATGTTGAAAGTTGCTGGTAGCTCTTTTCTCTGACGGCAGATGACAGATCTAGCGGAGGCCACAGTGTTCTTGCACTTTCATTCCAAGTGTAATTTTCATGTTTTCAGAGATAACCAAAGGACTAAGCACAACTGGTGTGCTGGCACTTGGCCCTCGTGCATATGACAACAAAAACAATGCTGGAAAAGGAGATACTCATTTTACTCACCATGTGCATCTTGTTTGGACCTTAAAGCATTTTGCCTTTCTCTTATTTCCATACAGGTACATTTTTGTTTATTTTGCCATTGAAGTCCTCAATCTTTTTTTTTGTCTAATTATTGTTGACACACAGTTGTCATACACCAGAGCTGACTCTGCCAGATGAGCATTGCTGTGGTTCAGTCCAGAGCTGCCACCCCCAGCTAACCTGTCCTTCTGAAGAAGCCTTCCACCCGATGCAGCAGGAAATCTTTGCTTCCACCCCTGCAGAGACATCAGTGCAAACCCAGTCAAAAATCCAGCTAAGGAGCAGACAATCAGGCTTTCCATGAGGAAACTGAGGTGTGACAGCTCTTTGCACCCAAGGTTGCCTGGGTGGGAAGCCAAGACAGCCACTGCTGTAGCTGCTGCAGCAAAACTCACCAGAGCTCATCTCTCAACAGGGAGTCATGTTCTTGGCATCAGTGGGAATCAGGCTTCCTCTGACTGAAGGGAAAAGTAGCAAGGGACATGATTTGAGATTGCTACTGATTTTGTTTCGCTTTCAAAGGCAGCAAGATTAAAATTTGAATTCTAATTATGTGCCTTTTTTTTAAGGCACAGCAGCTAACTAATTCCCATCAGTGCTTTCCCTAAGATCAGAAGCAAAGTTGTCACTAAAATATATTTTTTCAATTCCAAGCCAGTCATATAAGTACAGTGCCTAAGATGAATCAGTTCAATGGTGCTCTCATTCCGTGTTTAATAATAAAATAAAACCAAAAATTACTAATGAAATCCCAAATCCTGCAGGCTATTGAAAATTGCAGACTATTGTCTGAGCTTGCACTCTGACCCCAGCTTATGTTTGTCTGCTGAAGCACAGTAAGCACATATGATATTATAGAGCAAATAAAACACACAATTAAGCCAACACATTCAGGCAGATAAAACTAATGAAAGGTTTAGCTCTTCTCAAAAATAATGTGCTCAGTAGAAGACAATCTCTTGAAGCACGTGGAATGTCTTAACATAATACATTTCCATGCTTAGATTTTCAAAACTGCAAAATACAGACATTTATAGATACGTGTCTCAAATGCAAAATAATCTTTTTGGAAGGAGTAGACAGTATCTTTTTCTGACACACTGGAGGGGAATAATGTTCATTGTTTATGCATTTTCTCAAGCAGTGGAATTTTGCATGGCTAAACCTCACTTCATCAGATGTATATCAGTTTAAATTAGCTCAAAATCCAACTCAACATTCATTTTTAGATCACAGTCTTCAGAGGAACTGATTTATCAGGATGCCTAAATCCAGATGCACTACAAATAAGCCAGGAAAGACAAATAAGCCTCTTGGCATAAAACAAATGAGCCAGGAGGAAAAAGAAACGTGAAAAAAGGAACAGCTTAGGGAAAGTAAGAAAAAACCTGCCAGTGGGAAGAATGCAGAGTTTGAGATTCCAGACACTACCCCACTTGGATTTCCTCATGTTCTACCTTCCCTCCAGCCCTTCCTTTTTTATTTTTATTCTTTTTCCTTTTTTAACCGTTGCCTCCTGGACCACCTTCCCTGCTCGCATCCATCAGCTCTCCAGTTTTGCATTTGCATTCCTTTTGAAACCACATCTCTTTAACAAACCTTATAAACCATTTGGGATGCCTGAATGAGAACAGTTTGGAAGGACCAAAAGGCTTTGGGCATGGTCTGAGCAATGGTAGCTGCCTGGGTATGCTTCAAGCTCCCAACAAATACAAAAACAATCACCCCCAAGAACAGGATCTTAAAATGAAAGGCAGTTTAGACCCTTATCATCCCTCTGTCAGGTATATTGGTTTGCTGATAGTGGAGCTGTGAAGACTTTGTAGATGAGGAAAGTTTATATAAGAGGGAAAAGTGAAGGAAAATTGAAATGTTTGTATGATACCAGTCCTGTCAAGAAACAGTGGCCAAGTGTTAGAATAACTACCCTTTGAGAACCTGGGGATTAAAGGTAAAGCACTTCTGGCCAGAGACCAGGCTTCCTTAGCTGGGGAACAGCCCAACAGAGAGAAATCCTTTTTCCTGCACAAACTTTCCACTGATGATGGCTAATTTACCTGGTACTTGGTTAAAAATTTAACATATTTGTCAGGTCTGACTCAGTTCTTATTCATCACTATTTAAGAACACAACAGTGTCTCATTTCCACCCATGTTCATGTAGTCTGGCTTGTACAGGGAGGTAAATGAACTCAGAGAAGTTAGATCTCAGATCATGTAGAAGAAAGAGTTCTATCAGGTAGCCCAGAGTGTAAGAGTCAGTGCCACATATATTACCATTATACACTGCATTTCATTTTGCTCCTTTTGTTTCCTATCAGACTCCCCAGAGGCCTTAGTTTGTATTCATTCACTCTCTCAAACGTCTTCCCAGATGCTCAAATCCCACTTCTGTTATTGCAGTTTCTTTTAAATTTGTCTGGATCCCTTGTGCAGAGTCAGGACTTTACTGTTCCTTAGCTCAGCATTCTCCTGGCTGGACTCCAGCTCAGGTAATTATATCCAGAGCTCTCTCAGACTTCTCTCTCTAGCTGCCTTTGGAGAAGTTATTCTTCCTTTTCCTTTGCAAGCTGCTTTATAACATTGCAGATCCTGGGAACTGATGGGATGTGTATTTTGGAGAGGCTGTGCATTATGCATTAGGGGTGAACCAACACCTTCCTCAGCGGGACTGAAAGTACTGACACAGCTTCCTTTCTTTTTCATTTCAATGCTATTTTAAGTGGGCAGTTGTCACACCAAGCAGAAGCTGAAGGACAAAAATTTGGTCCAGATGAATCTGTTGTTGCTATTTGGATGTGGAGACTTCACCCTCTAATTTCCTATTCTGAATCTAGCCCGGATTTGTTCAATAGATGTTCAGTGGCTTATGTCACTTGAGCCGGTTGTCACAAGATGCTCACAAAAATAGATTCCTCACTTTTTGGGAGAAATATCAATACAGAGGCTAAAGAGAGAGCAAGTACTGCTAGAGGTAATGCTGCTACATCAACCAAGAGGCAAACTACAAAGCAAAAGCAGTAGAAAACTTAATCTTGCAATGCCTCTGCTCAATCAGCAGTTCTCTCTTTCTTATATTTATCCAGTGCTAGGGCAAAGACAGTTCAGGGTATCCTTTCCAATGAAAAGGATTCATATAGAATCACCAGGAGTCTAAAACATTAAGAGAGAAAAAATATTTTCCTTCTTAACTAAGAAGCGTGAACCATAAAGTTAGGCAAATTTCACAAAAGAAGATATATAGTAAAAAAAAAAAAAAAAAAAAAAAAAAAAAGACAAAGAATTGTAATTGATCTCCTAGACACTGCTCATTTCCTGCAGGATGTGGCCATGAGAACTGGCTACAAGTACTTATGCAAGCTCATGTAACTGCTCACTGCACTGCAGTTCTTCCAAGGCAAAGAAAAGGATCTTCACACATCAAACAAGTAAACTCTGATCAATTCTCCCTCCCTCACCTTGGAGGAATTTGAGTTGTTGCTATCAGCAGAATTTTAAGCTGTTCCCTAGTCTGGGCAGAACTGCTGCACTCAGAAAAATCTTGGGAAGACAAATGATTCAGGAGAGGTCAATCTGTGCTCAGGAGAAGCTTAAGAAATGCTTTCCTAATCTAAACTTGAAGGTTTTACTTTCACCATGGGCCATCTCTCAGGGGAGGATCACCAGAGAGCAGCCTCATCTGCATGGCCTCACTTGGAATGGAGATTGGACCAAATTAGCTCCAGAGGACCCTTCATGCTTGCTCTGCATCCACAGGGAAATCCTTCACATCACAGAAATTCCTACCAAGGAAAAACAATAAAAGAAGCATCCATCAGATGAAAAAGTAATATAAACTATATACAATATATTTTTGTTTTCTTTTCCTCCCAAATCTACAAGTTTTAAAAGCTGCCAGGTCCAGCTCAGCTTTTATGTTAAAAAATACCATTTATACCCAGTGAGGCCATGACTGAACTTGGATCACTTGCTGATTTGGGTTCTCCAGAGAAGGCGGAACCATCACAGCCTTCATGTGACGATGTCCAGCCAGCTGAGATGGTTTCTGCACTTGTCCCAGAAGTGAATAGAGGGGAAGGGAAGGAGCAGGGGTCTGTAGAAGTGTACCTCTGGAAGTTTAACTTGGCTCTGCTGCAGAGTCAAGTTAGCACAGCCTCTGTGCAGTTTTGATGGCAGGACTTGGCCAGTGCACAAACAGCTGGCACTGAAGGTTCATCTTCCTCCCCCTCTCTAAACAGCCCTTTCATGCAAAAAGAAATTGACCCCACTGTACTCAGTAACATTTTTATCCTCCCTCCCCTGCAGTTCAGGGGTATGTGAGCAGTCATAAATCCATATTTAAAGTGCTGCTGACTGCTTTAGAACTTGGGCAGTAAAGGAAATAAAGTAAGCACATAAGCATGTAGCCCTTGCACTGTTAAACATGGCATCCAGTGCTGGGGATAACTAAAAGCATGGTTGACTAAGGAACTAAATAAAACTGTAAGGCACTACAGTATGATTTATATCACATGAGTTTTTCTGTAATTTTTGTAAGTGGAAACCAGGAATAGGTGCAGGACAACAAGAACAAACACATTTTAGGATTCTTACTGCAATCAAAGCACTGGGGACAAGGAAGAAGTGAAAGTATACAAACATACTTGAGCAAGTATGGAATTTTTATTTTAATTTTTATGAAGGAGAAAAATCCACAATATAATGGTATCCATGTAGAATGGAATTCTGTTGGCTTATATTATACCAGATGATTGATGATGGTGCAACATAAATAGGTAATGAGCAATGTAATCTGTATTATTTCATGCTTGTTTATTTTCCAGAGGTGATATAAGAATAAAGTAAATTCTACACCTTCATAAACTTCAGCATCTGTTTCTTTTTTCTGTTTGAAAACTTTAAACATCAAGCAGGTTTTGGGACCTGCAAGCAAGCAAGTAAAAATTGCTTCCTCATGTCCAACCCAGGATTTTCTCATTAGTCATTATGAGTAAAGATGTCTAATGTAAGAACAGCAACAGTTTAATCTTCCACAGAACCCAAATATTTCAAGTACCTTGCTAATATTACCAGGTGATTTGCACTGAACAGTGATATGGATTTTATCAAAGAGAAGCAAAGGCACTGTTCTCTTTATGGAAGCTATGGGTCAAATTTTCAAGAGCACTGCAGGGACTTTACACACAGGGGAAGCACACCATGATATAATCCTCACCTTATTTTAGTCCTTTGGTAAAAGAGCCTCAGACTGCTCCTGTACATTTCTGCAAATGCAGTGACAATCTCCTGTTCCCAAAATTTGTTAGGGCAGCTGTGTATTTTCCTAAAGAAAATGCTGTCAGAGAAACTAAAGGAATGCTTGAACTACGGCTTTACCAGGAAGTCCTTTTTGGCTGTGTGATTGCAAACGTTTGTAGATGAGTGAAACTGTTTTGAGTCAAACTTAAAAAAGAACGTGGAAATAACCATTAGCAAGCCAGAGGTGTCTGTGAAGATCATAGAGGATATATTGAGGGATATTAAGAGAGTGCTGAGATTCAGCTGGGAAAGATCAAAGAGAGCCAGATAACAGCCAGGGGACATCAGAGTACCATGAAAGTTGCTGAGGATGTAGGAAAAGCCTGTCTAGTGCTGTGGGACATAAGGGAAGCTGAATAAGATATGTGTGTCAAGAAACATCCCAGGGTGATACAGAAAACCAGAGGACACATCCTCATGGCACAGCTGTCTGAGAAGGCCTCGCAGTGGTGTGAGATGCCAGCCTGAGGATGATGAGGAAAACCAGGGAAGGTTGAGAATTGCTGGGGACACAAGGCAGTCAGCTAACAGGAAGGAATGTCACTGAATGCAATCACATCTAGAAGGGCTACAGCTGCTGGGTAGAGCTACAAGGATGTTTGAAATAACAGTCAGAGTGTCCCTATTTTATGGTGAATAACACATGATGCTGGACACCAGTGACCAATAAAGTAAAATTAAGAACAATTAGAAAGATACCAAGAAAAACACATCATATCACAAAATAGGAAAAAAAATCATTGCTAGAGAGCATAAGGGAGAATCTGGAAAATGCTTTCAGCAAAAAGCTCCTCAGCCTTAGGAGCCTTCTTGGAGCAGCTGCTAAGCCTGAGGAAGGCTATAGCATGTTAGGGAATGAGAGAGCAACTGTAAGGTGCCAGAAACAGTGAAGCAGATTGTGAGCTGAATGACAAATGTGTAAGTCGCTGGCTGCTATAAGGGGCCGTGGTGTCAGGAAATGTTGGAGCCTGCTGTGCTGCTCCTGGAGGCATCCAGGAAGGATGCAAGTCAAAGAACACTGTATAGGTTAAATAGCAAGAAACATCAGAGAAGGCCATGAACACCTTTAAGCCTGTTCAGCAGAGGGATCCAGACTAAGGCAGTGAATTGCTGGAGTGGCCACATAGAAACCAAGGCAAGGCTGTGATCTCCCAAAGACCCAAGATACCAGGAAAAAGGGAAAAAGCTGGAGAAACAATGCAGATTGACAGGGGGACTGAAGAATCCTGCATATAAACCAGGGACAACTGAAAGCTCTGAGATTGTCAGGAAGCACAGGGTAAAATCACAGACTTAACTCAGATGTCTGGTTTCACTGTTTGACTAATAGAAGAAAGATGTGACCCAAGATAATCCTGCCTGCTTCTTTTTGGGAGAGCAGAACAGAACCCCTTTCAGTACTGTCCTAAAGCAATGAATGATTCCTGCTGAACAACCATACAAGGCCTTGTATGGAAAATAGCTATCTATCCTATGTCATTGTATGTGTTTAAACTGGGCCTTGGAAACCACACGAGACCAGGAGAGGAAAATAATCTCTTTGGGACAAGGGAAAATCTTAAAGGACTAAGTTGTGCTTAGGTCTGTGTGCTGGTGCAAGGAGCCCTTCTGCCCTCCTCAGCACAGTTACAAGCAGGTAAATATCCCCAGTCTTTATCATGAGTTTATAAAATACCGAGAGATAGAAAAGCAGTGTGGAAAATACGTTTTATTAATGCATTCATCTAACTCCAGAGCACTGGTCCTAAATGGAGTAACATGGCCAATGTATTTATAATTCACGGTGCCAACTGGCTCTGGAGCAATGCCTTGCTGGAGCCTGGGCAGAGCGAGGCCCTCAGCCCCCATCTGGCAACCCAGTTTTACAGAGGAGACACTCTGGAACCTGCTCCTTGCTGCACATCTTCCCCAGGGAATGCCAGGCACCAGGACTTGAGCAGCACAGCTCCTCCCTCTAGCACAGCTCAGCCCCAGGAGAGCCACTCTGCAGCCTGAGTTTGGACGGGGAGGTGCAAGGGGGAAGAAGACAAAGGGTTATTTTTTGTCAGATCTGCTGTGGAAGGCTGAAAACAGCCAGGTTTCCAACCTCTTTCCTTTGTTTGCCTTAGGTCTCCCAGTTTCTATATCAGGCTCTGGTTCAGCTTCCATTAGCGCTTCCTCATCAACACCGCTAACAATGGTTTCTTCACTGAGGGTATCACTAGGATTATACTTACTGCCAGAATCCTCTGGCACAAAATCACTGTCTGAGTCAGAGCAGAGAAATAATTAACCCTCATGATACTTCTCTGAAGAACGAACAGAACACCTAATAAGATTTATGGGACATCAAACTGATGCTGCTCCTAAGGAGAAAAGCATCTGCTGGCTGAAGTTGTCATCGCCACCGAGGAGTGAGGAGGTTCCTGAGTGGACACAGGAGACATCCTCACCTCACCTTAAGGCAACCTGCATCCCCCTAATTGAGTTAGTTACCTTACATGTCCAAACAGCAAACCACTTGTTTACTGCTCTGGCCCTGGATTAGATCATGGTTTCATTTCCTTAAAAAAAAAATCTATCAGAGTCAATGGATTCTCATCTTCTGTGAAACTGGCCAGGGTGCAGGAAAGTAGGGCAAGACAATCTTACCTGAAATTACCAGCATTTGATTTGCAAATGGCCTTCAAATACTCCTGATCATATCCTTGTTATGTAAGAGTAGATTTATCATTTCACTTACAATTCCAGAACTGAAATAGAACAGCTGAAAAATTTTCCCCACATGTGGACAAGAGTATTGTCCCACAGAAGAGAAATAAGCACGAAAATATATACAAATTTGCAGGCTTTTGCTGTTTTCAACTCTAGAGACAAGAGTTTTCCTTCCCTCCAAAAAGCAATCAGTCACTTCAGTGGCAGACATTTGCAACCAAAACTAATTAACTTTCTAGGTCCAGAAGGATCCCCTCCCAAAAGCTGGTAATATGTCTCAGCAGGGTAGAAAAAGGGTAGTACAGTCCTAGCTGGCTGGGAGGGAATCTCTGGAGAAGTACATATGATACAGATTTCTGTCTGCAAAAAACCAGTAGTCTGCTAAGATCTGGAAGCCTCAAAATCCTTTCACTTCTGCTGGGAATTTAGTTCAAAGCAGCTGCATGTAAATTTTGCATAGCAAATGCTACACTGGCCAATCTTTCTCATTATTCTTGTTTTTAAATCAACAAGAATAAACGAAAGGAAGAGGAGCTTGGTTTAGGGCAGCCTAAACTAAACTAAAAGTGAAAACAACCCTAAGGAGAGAAAAAAAAAAAAGAAAAATATTTGAAATATGTATGAGCAACTGCACTGCCCTGCCTCATCTCTTTGTGCTGCATAAAGGGGACACAGATTGGCTGAATCTTTTATACAAAGAGATCTGGCCACAGATTCATCAGAAGGCATGCAGCAACCATTCCCAGTTCCTGTCCCTCCCAGCCAGGAGCGGGTAAGAGGCAGGGAGACAAAGCAGGAGGATCAGCAGCAGGCTGGGAATTGCCTGAAGGCTCATCATCTTTCTCCAGGCCCTAGAAGAGTGAGAGCAGTGAGTATTTCCTCCTCATTCACATCCCTTGCATAAGTGTTTCTGGTATCTGTGTGACCTCTATACTTCTGCCTCATCTAAAAGAAAGGGGAACTTCGTCAGTAATTCCCAAAGGAGGGAGATCACTTCAACCTTTGACTTACTCACTACTCATTAAAAAAAATTAGATCAGTAAAAGTTGCTAATGGAGAGAGAAAAACACCTCAGCACGAATGCAATGGTTAGGGCACATTGTAAATCTTGTTAGGAGCTATCCCTTCAACATGAAATTACAGCCATGGCATGGAATTTATGGAGATATTCTCCCTGCCCCCACTCCTAAACACCACCTAGGTCTCCTTTCATATTTTTAATCTAATCCAAATCTTTTGAAAACGCTAACCTTAGAGATTTGATGTTAAAATTCCTCTGCAGACCCAAGCCAACTAAAGAGCCAGGTAAATCCTTGCAATCTCCATGACAAGGGTCTTAACAACAGCAGTATGTTGGAAGTGAGGAAGCCCTTCCCAGCACTGATCCCAGCTCTTGTGTATGCTTTATGTGGGTCTGTGAGCCCAGTACTACCAAAGCTCTGGATCAAACACCTCTTAGAAGAAGCTGTCGTGCTGCAGACATCCAAGGAATGTGTGTGCTTGCAGTTGTTCCAGGAACTGGCAACACAAATGTCAAGCATCCATTTTGATGCTAATTTGATCATAATTTGGACCTCCACCCTCACCAGGCCTTGACCAAGGACAAAGACTTGAACAGAGGAGCTTGAGGAGCTTGCAAGGTCTTTATTCTGCTGTGCATTCTTGGCCACAGCTGCTCAGCACAAAGTTCTGCTGCTGTGAGTCTGGGAAGAGGTAAACAGGGAAACAATTCCTCTGCTGCAGCTTCCCAAGCTATGCCAGCCAGGCTGCCCAGCAGGCCCATGTGCTGGAGTCCTGCTCTGCCAGCAGCCCAGGGGATGGGAGAAGCTGCTGATTCAGATCCACTCCTCCTGCTCAGCCCGTCCTACTTCTTGTGGAAATTACCACCTCTTGAGATCTGCCTGCAGAGTAGGCTCCTGTGGACACCCCCTCAGCTACTTCGGTCAACCTGGGCCAGACTTAAATGGATTAAGTAGGAGGTTTTTGCTAGCCCAGTTTGATTGAAGTGGGTTGAGGGGTACTTACACATGCATTTCTGCAAACATATCCTGAGAGGGCATTAATCCCCAGGAAAAGGCAATGAATAAGTAGCAGGGACTACCAGCTCTTGTACTGCCACAGCTAAATCAAGAGTCCACTCAAATGAGGCTCTGTGAATTCAGGGACAGGCATGAATTTTCTTTGCAAACAGTGAAAGCTAATATTTCCCACCAGCTGCAGGTTGCTGCTCTCACAGCAGCACTGGGGGAAGGGGAAGCCTGTTACTCTCACTTGAGCAAGAAGTTGGCAGGGTTCACCTGCCAGGAAAGTTCAGGCCTTAGCATTACAGCTGCTCTGTCTCCCTTTCTGTAGGCTGAACTGAGGAGGAGGCAATTTCCATCTGATCCAGACTCAGACATGTAGCTCAGAATTAGAAGTCAACTTAAGCTAAAAAATTCGGAAAGCCCTTCCACCCCAGCTGCAGTTACACAGCTCCAGAGGATTTGGGAAGGTATCACTGTAAGCATCTAATCTCTCTTGCCTCTTCTGGTGCTTTGTACTCAATTACGTCAGCCACGGCAGCCTGAACAGCACAGGTAAACCAGCCTTAAGTCATGCCTATCAAATAAAAAGCTTTGCTGCTTAAAGATTAATGTAAGAAATCAATGTGCTTGCAGCGTGTGCCAGCAGATGATCTAAGCCCATCTTAAGCAGGCTCAGAAACTTCACGTAATGGTGATACAAAAATCTATGAGCAGTTAACGCTAAGACTGTCTGTCTGCTTCCAGAGTGCTTCAAATGCTGGTTCATGAGCTGGCTACCAGATGTGCTCCTCTTTTCCCTGAAGGCCATCACGAGGACTGCTATTTCATTCTCAAATCTCAACAGCCAGCGTGGTGACAGCAGAGAGGCTGCTCTCTAACATATGTCTCCTGCATGACAGCACATCCATTTGAATACCTTGTTATGCTGTAGGAACTGGAGTGACCACTTAACAGGAAGGGATGAATCTTTCCAGCTATCAAAACTGAGCAGCTTAACAAGAACACTGTCAGAACAGCATCCAAAAATGAAAGGGCAGTTTCTGTTCAGGGTAGAACACGGCCACAGGCAGGGATGACTCTCTTGCCATCCACATACCTACACTCCCTAACGAAATGAGATTAGACCATATTAAATTACATTGTCTTTTCTGATGTTAAAGCAAATTAGGGAACAATGCTGCTTTGGGCAAGGTCATTGCTCAAGTGTCTGGCAAGGGTAGATCACGGTGTGCCCTGATCAGGGCCGTGTTTGGAGTGTGGTCCTTTCACAGGAGCAGGGGCACTGGGGAAAAGGAAAGAGGATAGTGACAGGCATCCAGGTTTTACCCTGCCCTGAAGCTGTGACTGGGCTGTGACAGGCACCAGGACAGTGCCCTGGAATCCTGCTGCCCACACACAGCCTTAACTGCCACGAACTGTCTTTTAACAACAAAGTGTCACCAACATTAAATTATCCTGTTAGGACAACATGAGCCTGAATCACTCTGTAAGATGCTTGTGTCCAAAATAACAGAAAACTGGTATTGATGTAATTAACTGTGTATGGCTCAACCTGGCAAAACCTTCAGCCAAGCTGCGTAAAACATAAAACCCCTAAAAAGGAGCCGCGTGCTTTGTGCTCCTTCAGGAGCTGTGGAGTGAAACCTGTGGCTCAGACTGGCGTGTTCCAACCCATCCAGGAGCACAAAGTGCTTCTCACTGCAGGCTCGGTTCTCATGGGCACGGAGACTCAGAAGCCAGGGAGAAGTCAAGAGCTGGAATCTCAGTGTACTCGAGATTTATCTTCATCCCTATGCACATAAATGCCCTTTCAAAGGAAAAAAAAAATAGCCCCGTGCGATTAAAGTCTGCATCAGTACAAATCCCAGGCTGGTTTAGACCATACACACACAAGAATGGAATGTATAATCACAATGCCTGGGATTCTCCTCAACTTTGCTAAGGGCTGGGTTGAAGCTATTTTGAAAGAAGCAACTACATCTCCTTTAAGCATTAAGCACTCTTGGCAGTAATAATTGCCTTGTAACTAACTCCTCATTAGCACTCTCAGACCTGAATTACTGCGCCGACTTTATGTTGCTCCCGATCCAAGAACAGGATTATCATCCCGGCACCAAAGTCTGCTCTTAATTATACTGTTACAGATACAGAAAAAAAAATCCAACGAAATAAATGGAATTACTCTGGATTTCGAGCAGCATAACTGAGATCAGTTTGTCCCACTGTTTCCCATGTAACCCACAATTTAGCATGATAAAGCACAGTGCTCCATACAAAGCTTCCTTTAGCTGGGAAGACCAGCTTGTTTTACCCACCAGTAGTATGTCATGGTGACAGATAACTATTTTAATGAATTTAATACTCTTATCTGAATTCCTTATCCAGGAGAGAAAAATAGTTAAAAAAATAAAGAGAATATGGCACCTGCTTTAGATAGAATAAAAGCATTAATGTGAAGAACAGGAAACCAAATGTCTGACCCTGAGTGATGCTAAGCAGCTGCAGCTTCCATGAACTTTGCAGGAGTTTTAAGATCTCCGTGGATGATATTTTAAGATCTAATGCAATGCTTTCTCTACTATTTCATTTCAGTTTGTCATTAGTGCAAAGGAAGACACCAGATAAAACACCTGAAGAGATCACCATGTACAATCCAGGTGCCTGAACACAACTTTACGAAGCAGAACTTGCAGTGGCAATGCATGTAGGAGCTTGATCAAAGAGAGATAATTAATCATGTACATACAGGTTGGATGAGGGGAAAAGGCCTGAGGAAAACCCACATGAAAAGTCTTCATCACACAAGCACTTACATTATTGCTTCATAGCTTTTTATGGCCTTAAATCCAAGCAAAAAAAAGACATTATCTAAGGTGGTCTAGGGAATACAGCAAGGATATACAGAGACAGACTGAGGAAAGGGTAAATGAGGTTTTACAGCATTCCACATTTCATTTGCAAGTGATGGAATGGGCCGTTAAGACCGTTGGAATGATTTCTTGCATGGCAGAAAGCAGAAACTCAAGAAAAGAAAGCAAGATAAGTATGTATGTTTTAGCAGAATTCTTACTAACTACTAAATTATTATTGGCTGCATACCAAACACTCCACACAGTGGTAAACAACTGCTCATTTTATTTCACTAAACAAAAAGCCCATTGAAGGATTTCTACTATTACTGCACTCACTGGAACTCACTTGAAAAATACAGTTTTGGACATACATCAAATACAACTTACAGCTGAATAGCTGCAGTGGTCTGACTTCCTTTCCAAACATGTCAAGAAAATGTTCTGTTCTCCAGGCAAAGGGAGAACAACAGAGCGCAGCAGTGCACTAACTACAGGTATCAGACATTCCCTGGGGCTCAGAAATAGCTTCTCTTCTTAATTGTGGAGAGTTCAGCAACTGGCCCTGCTTTCAGGGGCACTGGGGGCGGGGGTGGTTTCATATCCAGCCCCTCATTTTTGGTGGCAATCCAGCAAAACCAGTAGGAATTCCCATATTCTGTCTTGCCACCAAAAAAGGTACATTTTCTACAGCTGTGGCAGCACAACAGTACATAAGGCCACACATTAAACTAGGAAACCAAACTCATCTCAGTAAAAAAAAGTGTTGCTAAAAATGGTGCTGCTTTTAAGCCCAGCATCGGTTTGATTCCCAGTGCAGAGTCATAACCAGTTGTGGCAGCACAGTGTGGGGACATAGGTGGTGGTGGCAGTGGCAGGGGTGACAAAATCCTTAAGATCTGTAGCCAGGAACAGGTTATGCAGAGCTGTGTACCAGGCTGGAAAGAACTGTCATTGTGACACATCCCATTTTCCTCAGAGGCAAGGCCAGTTATGAAATCCCTCTCTGTTCTTTGTCCTGGCTGCTGCAGTTTGTCACCTCCAAAATTGTGCCTATAGAACAGTTTTAGAAGCTGCATCCTAAAATGGATCATGGAAATCATCTAGGTTATGGGAAAAAAAAATACTACAATGGGGTTATTTTCTGATCTTGCTCTGTTGCATTAGCTCAGCTGCAGAGCTAATGACTGGGCATTGGCAAGCTCCTGAACCCCTTCTGTGGCAAAGAACACACAAAAGATCCTGAACATTTGAGTCAAAACTAAAATCCTCTCTGAAGTGCTTATGACTGGACAGCCCAAAACTGAGGCTCTCTCAGAAGGTAAACCCGTGTCCCACTTGAAGACCTGGACCCAAATTTGGTGAATGATGCCTCTGCAAAACGTGTGTTACAGGGTTTGTGCTCCCTTTCCACGTGTTTACATCCCCTACATGTCTGTACAACACTACCAAATGCAATTCTTACTCTGCTGCTATAAATAGCTACTCAAACTTAAGGAGAGCAGAGAACCATTCTGTCCAGGCTGGGTTCTGTGTCTGGGATGATTGCTTTAGGCTCTGTCCATAAACCTATCACCTGATAATCTGTTGATTCTCAGCATCTCTGAGGACAACTCCTGTAAATCTGAAGCTTGGTTCTGTGACACATCAGTGCCTAAACCCTGTGAGCAGTTCTGGAAAGAAAGAAAGAAAAAATCCTTAAATCTTTCCACCCTCCATAGCCCCCACTCATTGGTGCAAAGCCCTTTACCAGAATTGTTTAGACCACAAAACACCCACAAGTCACAATTTATGAAGTTTGGCAGCCTAATCACTGTAGACTTTTTCAGAGTACATCCCCACAGTAACAATTATTTTCTGCTTTACTGACTCAGGGAATTTCATTCTAGTTTTTCTCCCCTTACTTCCCATCCACCCTTTTATTTCTAGGCCACATTTCTTCATTCTCTCTTGCACGAATTGTGCCTTTTGTGGCCAAAAAAAGGCCCGCAGCTATAGTATTTCCCCATGTTGCTAGTGGAGACTGCAACAGCCTGCATAATTTGTCCCCTCAAATGCAGACCTGCCCTAAACCTTCCCGTTTATTTGTCTGGCCACACTGGTGAGTTTCGAGCTGTTCAGTAAAACTTGGAGCTGTGAATCATTGCCGGGAGCTTTTGGGTTTTCAGTGGACCCCTGTGAAATAGAGAATAGAAACTGCAAGTTTTCCGTGCTTGTTGTCACTGCAGCAGTGGCACAATTCGTGTGACACGAGGCTCTGTGTCTGGCTGCAGGCTTTGTTCTGAAAGGGCACAAAAAATATCGCAGGCAATGGGATTTTAAAAACGTACCAGGAGAAATCGCAGATCTTTTTTTTTTCCACCCTCATTTGCTTTTTGAAGGGGATTTTTAAGTCAGCTTTACGTAAAAGCTTTACACACACACACGCCTGAAAAGCAGACTTCCCTGACATTCCATGATTTTATCCTACGCCATTCAGCCTCTCCCCCAGAGAGCAGCTTCAGTTTAGCGACGCCTCAGCACCCCTCAGCAAGGCAGAGCAGGGAAGGCAGCGAGGGGCTCCCACACATCATTTTTGTTCCAACCTCCGGCCTCAGGCGGGCCCTTCCAGCCTGGGAAAACCCGGGAATTGCTCCAGCCGGGAGGGCCGGCCGAGCGAACAGAACACCTCAGCCGCACGGCCCTCACCTCCCGCCGGACCCCCAGGGCCCCGCTGCCCCACCCGCCTCCCCCGTGGCCTCAGAGCGTGAATTTACCGCGGAGACAGCCCGTACCTGGCCTGGCACAGCCCCGCAGGCGCCGGCCCCGGGCGGCGGGGCGCTCCGCCGGCGGCGGGGCTCGAACCCGCCACCCGCGGGCCCCCAGCCCCGCCGCGCCTGCAGGGGCCGCTGTGGCGGGAGCGCGGCGTTACGCGCGCCGCGATTGGGCGGCGCTGTGGCGCGGGCCAATGGCAGGCGGCCTCTCAGCCGCGCGCCCGCCCGCCCGCCCCCCCCCGGTGCCATCTTGCCGCGGCCGCGGAGCCGAGCGCGCCCGGCCATGCCGCACTTCCAGGCCTGGGAGGAGTTCACCCGCGCCGCCGAGAAGCTCTACCTCGCCGACCCCATGAAGGTGGGACAGCCCGGGCCGGGAGGGCAGGGTGCGCGGCCCGGCCCGGCCGCGGGAGCGGCGGTCTGGAGGCTGCGCGCAGCTGGGCGGGGGCGGCGGGCGGTGCCGGGCTGAGGGGGTTCGCTGGTCACTGCACCGGGGAGGCGAGAATCGCAGAATGGCACGCTCGATTAGGTTGGAAAAGAGCTCTGAAATCGTCGAGCCCAACTGTGACCGAATCAGCCATATTGAGTAGGCCGCAGATAACCCTAATGCCACGTCTGCTTATTTCTTGAACGCCTCCAGGGATGGCGACTCCACCACCTCTGTGGGCAGCCCTTTTATTGCATGATCACCCTTTCTATGAAGAAGTTTCTTCTAATGCCCGCCCTAAACCCACCCTAGCACAGCTTTACCCTGTGTGGAGGGATGAGGTGACTCCTGAGCCTCCTCTTCTCCAGGCTGAGCGAGCTCCACTGCCCTGCCCTGCATTCCCTGCAGCACCTCCGTGTCCTTCCCGAAGTGACAGAACAGGACACAGCCCTTGGAGCGTGGCCTCGGCAGTGCCGAGCACGGGGAAAAGAGCCTGCGAGGAAGGGGATTGCTCCTTGGTGTTGCAGCTGGCCGTCCTTCCCTGTGGAACGGGAGGGAGCTGTCGTTTCCAGCCCCAGGAGCATCCCTAGGGAGCAGTGTTCCAGCTGCTCTTGCTGGCAGCTGGGGTGAACCTCAACAGCTGAACTTCAAAGACATTGAGCCCATTCACTGTATTCAATCTGTGCGTTAAAAACCAAGGTTAAGAATTCTGCTGAAGTACCAATAATTAGTTTATTTTAGGAGTTTATAGCATTTAAGACCTGTATTATCTGAATTTGTCCTTTCATTAGCTCAATACATTGCATTGTTGCCTGCAGTGATGTTTCAGGCTGGAAGGTGTTTGCATCCTAAAGAACAATTCCTCAAGGACTTAACTTCTTGGTTTATGACTGTTTCTTGTTTCTGCTCACTTTTTTGGGAATGCGGTTTATGCAAATACTAAAATTAACCTCAGTCTTTGGAAAAAAGCATTATAGTTTGCCTAAAAAGCAGCACAGAAATGTGATGTGAAACTCACACCTGAGAAAACTTGAGTAAAAAAAGAGTAGTGTTCTTCACCAAAAATAGAGGAACTAGAGAAACCTTCAGAAGGTTAAATTAATATCTGATTACTTAAAGCAGATTAGCTCTGCCTTTTAATTAGCACAGAGACACCACGTGTGATTGCTGCTGATAATAAAATTGCCCAGTTTTGCCTTCTTAGGCTCTGTGACATTCAGTTAAATCAAAGAAGGGATGTCCCTGCAGCCAGGAGTTGCTCCTCCCCTTACCTCTAAAGGTAATCTCTTCCCATCCACGGCAGTAAATTTGTTACAGAGGGGTTTATACAGGCCCTGTTGTCACAACACAGGTACCATCCTGTTAATTTGGCAGAGAATTAGCCCCAGCAGTTTTGTAGTTGGGCTTGCTGGGCAGCTGAAGGAAGAGCAGGAGCTGTGGGAGGTGGGTGTGTGTTCTCCAGCCCGGTGCTGAGTGCTGCTGCCTTAGCAGGAGCAGGTTATGGGTACACTGAGCCTGTTCCTGCTGCTGTGCTCAGGAGGTGGCAGTTTGTTAAACAAAAAGGGTCAGTCTGTGGTGAGATCCACTCTGCAACAGGAATTTCAGAATCTATTTGTAGCGAAGGAGGTTGTTGACCGTTAGCACGAATCAGTGCACAATAAAAACTGCAGTGTGGGTTCAGAATGCTCTCAAAGGCAGCCTTGCTTTGTTTCCAGTTCCTGATGTTAGCTGAGGCTGCAGACTGTGCTCAGGGGGAACCATGTAGTGCTCAGCCACTGAGGATGTGGATTTTTATCAGTTTGAGAGCTTTGGTGATTTGAGGGTCCCGAGGGGCTGGATGGTCAGAGCTCAGGGCAGGTGAGCAGGAGTAGCTGTGGTAACACTTCAGGTGCCATGGCAGAAAAAGTGGTGGTGTTGAGCCTGCCCCACTCAGCTGATCCCTTTCAAGTGTTCATGTAGAGCTGCTCTTTTCTGAAGTGTTTCAAGCCTACAAACACAGGCTTCCAGTAGTTTTTTCTGGGCTGTGAAACACAGCGAGGGGGTGTCTCGTCTCGACTCTCATTGTTTGTCCTGCCTGTTTCCAAGGTCTCTGCAACTGTTGTTGCTGAATTTGCAGGGTTTTTGAACATGCCCAGTGTTAACCTTGCTGCTGCTGCTGGAAAACCAGCCTACATTGTAAGGCAGGGAAGTGTGGGGGGTCAAATTCCACACCACCTTGGCTGTGGGATCACAGCTCCCACAGCACCAGGGCTCAGGACTGCCACAGAGGTGGTGGAAACATGGAGCAGTACTTAATTATGGTTAAGGGTAGTCTGAATGTGGGCAGATTCCCTTCAATATATGCTGAGATTTGTTAGCTGTCAATGCTAATTCCTAAAATATTAAAAGTTAAAATGTTTGTCGTTTCAGGTCC
Organism: Passer domesticus; assembly: GCF_036417665.1. Lineage (NCBI taxonomy): Eukaryota > Metazoa > Chordata > Aves > Passeriformes > Passeridae > Passer > Passer domesticus. The sequence goes on along the minus strand of NC_087476.1, from coordinate 115,764,708 downwards.
GTGTTGTCCTCAAGTACCGACATTGTGATGGGAACCTCTGTATCAAAGTAACAGATGATGTGGCTGTAAGTACAGAGCACAGTCCCCTTCAGAGCTTCTTGTACCACTCACAGACTTGTGTTTATTGTCAGTCAGCCTAGGAGCTCCTGGACACTGCCTTGAGAGTGTCTGACAGTTTTCTAAAAACTTGTACTCAGCCTTCCCCTGTTGCTGTGTCTGCACTGACACTGACCAGTTCAGGAACATTTTCAAACAGGTTTTTACTACTGTGAGTGGGGTCCTTTTGATCTGCTCAGGGTGGTGAAAACTTCCAGCCATAGGTGAAGTTCCTTCTTTGTGATGATGAGACTGAGGGACAGCAATGTTCCAGCTAAGGAGCTGTTTTTGTGCAGTCCAGGGTATTCTGGTACTCTGCAGTCCAGACACAGTATTCTGCCCTGCCCTTGCCTTCAGACTTGGAAAAGAGTCACATTTCTTCTTTCCAGGAAAAGTAGTCTGGCATTGGAATTTCAAGTGCCTGGAATGGATGTGAAACTCCAGTAAAGGCACTTCTTGATAGGGCAGTAGGGCTGAACATGGGTGAGTGTGGGGCACTGATAAGGGGGAATTTAAGGGTAATTTTGTTGAAATCTCCTGTAGGGGAAGTTTGAGTCAGGTGATTCACAAACCTAAGCTCTTCTGGGGTATGGGTTGCCTGACCTGCTTTCAGTCAGAGAAGGATGTTACCCCAGGTGGGAGAAAATGGGGAGTGGTTTCAGCATTTTGGTTGGGTTGTGGGTTTTTTTATTTTAATCAGATTCTGTGTTCCCTGTTTAGGGCTCTCTTAGAAAAACAGGTTTTGCTTGGGGAAGGGGATCCCCTTCAGTGGGAAATACTGAATTTTATGTCCCTGGCAGTGTAACATTGAGGACTATGAAAGGCAATATAAGCCTGCTTTCAGAATATAAAGAATTGGCAAGTAACAGGTCTGAAATATGTTTCTATGTTTAGACAACACAAAAAAGGGCAGCTTTAAAACCCAAGCTTTAACAGCTTTTTGGAGCTAGAGGGAACTAGGATAAATCATGAGTTTCCCTGTTTTCAATATGGGAGGCATGAGCATTAAGGAGAAGCTTAAAAGCAAACACAGATATGTTTGTGCTCTGAAACAGGGTGGGTGTGTTGGTGCTGCCTCCTGGTAGCTGCTGAACATTTCTGTGCTCTCCTGTTCTGTGTGTTCCAAGCACAAATGCACAGCGGCTACAAACAAGATAAAAGCAGTCGAAGGGAGATCTGATATCAGGAACTTTGTCTTGCAGTGTTTGCTGTACAGAACAGACCAGGCACAAGACGTGAAGAAGATTGAGAAATTCCACAGTCAGCTCATGCGGCTCATGGTGGCCAAGGAATCCCGCAGTGCTGCCATGGAAACAGACTGAAGGGCTGCCAAGAAAATCACTGCTCTGGTCATATTTCACTGGAAGCAAATCTTTGGGATTTCAACGAAAAACTGGGGCAGGAGATGCTTTTATGTACTGAAGTGGACTGATGACAAGTCTGAAGCATTTTCACCCCTCAGAGTCCGCTTTGGAAATCTAGGAAAATAAGTGCTTTCAATTGAAAGCTTATATTTATTTTTGGGTATTAAGCAACTATTCTTACACGTTAGGTATGCTAAGAAGACAAGCAAATATTTTAAATCTACAGTATGTTAATGCAAATTTGTTAGGCCACAGGCATACTTCTGGAAAGTTACTGTAAAATTTCATATAGGTTTCATTGTGTTCATACCTTATGCTGGTTTATTCTCAAAATGAGAGGGTTTATTAATCTAATACTCTAGCATGGTGACTGGGTTTAATAAATATTTACATACATTATATAAATCTGTTGGGTTTAGAATAACATGTTTTCTGAACTGAAATGTTGAAATTGCCAATTTGTATTACCACTGTCACTGGCAGCACTCTAGCTTTTGATGTTGCACTCAACCATAAGATGTGCAACATTATCCATAATGCAGTTTGTAGAACTCTTATACTGGCTAAGTGATTAACTTCTGTATTTTAAAAATTAAAACAGAACTTCACTTAATATTCCTAGAGATCTGTGAGAAACTGGGAGGGTTTTTTTCTGCTTGTGCAAATACTGTTACTAAAAAACAGTCAGTGGCTTTTCTACATACTTGAACTATTTTGTACTAGCAGGGGTTTGTTTTCCCATCCTTGCTTCAGGCAGAGTTGAAGTATATCAGCAAGACAAATTCTAGAAGCTCTTGCCTATTATGCTAATAGAAAATATCCAACTGCACACTACCCAGATTCCTCATTCTAGCAGCTTGTTAACTGCAATTGCAGATCTTACATGTGGCAGGTGGATGTCAGCCAAATGAATAAATGGATGAAAACACCTTAATAAATACTTAAATACCACTGTCAGAAATAGACCAATGCTCCTGTAGCTCAGATGTGTTTCTCACAGTAACCTCTGGTAGGCTGATGGAAGCTTTAATTGTCTCTTGTAAAAAAGCTTTTTGTTTGAAAACCCAGTAGCTGAAATTGATACTTGCTTTGACTAGGTCTTGCATACTTGAAAACAGATCAACGTTTTCAGGTAATTAGGCTATTGGTATAACTAGGTGCTTTCAGAACTGATTTTTTTGGGTTAAGCCAAGCCACAAAAGTAAAGCAGGACCATACTTGTAGTGGCATTTTTATATAACGAAACAATCTATCTAGGTAGCTACCTGCTGTCACTTATATAAAAATAATGGAGCTACTGGGAAGCAGTGGACTTTCCACATTTGCCAAAAGCTTGGGAAAAGCCCACCAGGCTTGAATATTGCATTAGAGTACCCTTTCAGCTGAGCATAGAATGTTGCACGTTGTTGGAAAACAGTGCAGCACTGAATTCCTGGTGACTGCTCAAAATTCTGGTCTGCAACAGTGATTGGTATGTGTGTAACATTTTTGTATTGGCTTTTGAAATATAAATAAAGCCAGAGAGAAGGCTGGACTCGGTTCGTTGTTAAACTTTCATGAGATGCTGTAATACTGCAATTTTTCTTTGGTGCTCCAAATAACTTCCCTAATATGTGCAATATAGTAATGGAGAGGCTGGGTGTACCAAGTGGCTGAAAGGCTTCAGCTGCTTTATACCCCAGTGGGTTTTAGAGGAGGAGCAATTACAGCACTGTATATTAGAGCACCAGTTTTCAGGCAAAACAGGCAAGGGAATACATTTCTACTTTTGTAAATTCAGAAATTATTTCTCCAAAACCCTGGGGAAATACTGTTGCCACTTTTGTAAGAGTGATGTGTTGTTGAGCTTGTTCTGTATATACTCAGAAAAAACGAGTGGTTCTGTGCAGTCAGAATGCTAAAGAAAATATTGCAAAGCTGCTGCTTAAGAAAATTAAGTGGTATGGGAAGTTGTTAAGAAAAATATAGGTGCTTCCTGACTTTGTCCTGGAATTTTCAGCCATTTCCCTGCTGTGTCCATGGGGCAGTAGAGAAGCTCTGAATTCCAAGCTCTGTTTCTTTCATGCCTGCCCTCTTGCTGAGAGTATGTGTGCTTCTGTACACTGGTCACTTCCCTAATAAACATCCCCTGAGCTGGTCCATCATGTTGCCAGCTACTTGAATGTGTCCTCTGGTTTGTGATTAAAAAATCAGTTTATTGTGGCTGCTGCAGCAAAGGGGTGCTCACAGTACCTGAATCTCTGGTTTGGGCAGCCCAGCTTGGCAGAGACTGCTGCTCTCCAGCCTGGAGCTGGTGCCAGCTACAGGCTGCAGTCAGGCAGGAGCACATGGGCAGCCTGTGCAGTGACAGACAGGTGACCTTTGCAGAAGTGGAATCATTGGAAAAAATAGGATGCTTTTCCCTGCTACAGCTAATTTTGTTGCTGCCTGTTAGTTGTCTTCAGTAATTGTTCTGTTTGGTGAGAGTAGTTTAATAAAAAGGGGCCTTCTTATTGTTCCAAGAACTTGGGTTAGTTAACCCATGGGATTTATTCTGTTTCTCTGGGGTTCTCACCTGCTGGGTTCCCTGAGTGTCTTGATTTCAATTCTTTGTGCAAAGCACTTCATATCTGAGCTCTCTCTTATATGCAACTCCTTATATGCAACCACTTCTGTTTCCAATTTTAGGGGTTTCAACCCTGAGCTGCTCCATATGTAATCCATTGTGGAAGCATATTCTGGAGTGCAGGAATATTTTTAAATTATCTGGAGAAGCGAGAAGTTTGGTCACAGGTTTTTGTGTAAGAGCCTTTTGATAGCGGCCTTCCTATTAAAGTCCTGACCTAACTTCTGGGAGTGACAGGTTTATTCTGAAAAACTGGATGCTTTGGTGCTGGAGTCTGTCAAAAGGGGAAATGGAGCCAAAGGCAAGCAGGTGCTTTTAAAAATGTTTTAACTTGTCAAAAGAATTATGTTTCATCTCAGTGAGTTTCTTCACGCAGTATAAAAGCAGGTAATACTCGGCATTTTGCTGGAACAAATGTGAGGAAACTTCTTTGTAAGTAGGACTGGGATGATGATTTGTTACTGTAGGCTGATCTTAAAGGATTAAGTCATTTTAGCTGTTCTTAGGTGTCCATCCTGTTTAGGTAGGATGAATCCCTCATTTTGATCACCTGGGAGAAGGACAGAAACACGGTTACCTTACCTGTGCCTTCTCTCTTCTGGCCGGGGGGAGCACAAACCTCTCACAGGAATTACACTGTAACCACCTCTCAAATGAAGCTTGGATCTGAAGCAGAAGTACATAGAGAATAAGTAGGTTTTTTTCTGTAAACTTACCTAGGCTGCAGATTGTGCACAAGTCCTGATCCTTGAAGATTTCTGTGAGCATTAGTGGGTGTCCGTAGGGAGTAGGAGCTTAGCTGAAAACTGGTGTTCTTTGTACAGTGCTGTGTGCTGAGGCACCTTCCAATTGACTGAAGCAAAGCTGTTTTGATCAAATAAATCCAAGGAGTCCTTTTGTTAGATAACTGTCTTAAAGGATCTTCACTTTTTTTTTTTTTTTTTTTTTTTTTTTTAGGAGAAGCTTGTCTATGAAGAGCTACATCTAATTCCTTGCTTATGTTAATAGTGATTTGCTTCTCAAGACATGGGGGTGTCTCCACTGAAATCCTGATACTACTTTAAGGGTAGATGCTGTGTGACTCAACACAACTTTTGTTTATAAAGATATTATCTGTTAAAAAAAGCTTTGAGAGTTCAAGGACTGGTATTTAAATACAAGCAATGGCTGAATTGTCTTTGTTGCTGCAGATGACATAAAAACATCTTTCATCTCTTATTGCTTTCACATAAGCAGATCTTCAGTCTAAGTAGACTCTTCAGGCTGGCTTTCAGATAAACCTCCCCACCCTGATGCTGGGCTGAAGTGTTTGAGTCACTACAGACTGGAGACAGATGTGGGCTTTTTAGTCTGTAGAAATGTTATTTTTGAGATGAGAATGACGCTTAAATGCATTTGAGCAGCAGATTGGTTACTCAGCAGAAGTTTGTTAACCCCTGCTTATTATGCAGGAATGTGTGTGTGCCCAGTACCAGCTCCACCAGGATAAATGCTCCTGGGAGGAGGTGGGCTTAAACTGGACCATGTAGAACTGAGGTCTGTGGGAACTGAGCAAATAAAAGCACGGTAATGGCATGACAGCAGAGTTAACTGCCTTCCTGCAAGTCCAGGCCCATGCTGCTGAGCATGAGCTTTGCTTCTGGTGAAGGTAAGTCCTTATGTTCTCACACTGTGCCAAGGTAGTTGTAGGGGTGTGCTCTTGGAGTCCTGTGGTGGGAAAAGCAATTCCTTTCTGCCATTCCAAAAACATCTAAAGCCCCGAGTGCCATCTCTGAGTGCTCCTGTGTGGAAGTGCCTGATATTCCAGCAGGAGCCAGTGTGCTCGACCCGTTATGACTCCTCAAACAGACAGTTCCTGGGTGTTGTGAATATTTGGATTACAAAATCAAGAGTACGGAGTTTCTCTTAAACTGTAATGCTGGTATTTATGAAAGTGTTTTCCATTTAAAGCAAGACCAGCTCTGAGGATATTTTGCTTTTTTAGCAAGTTTTGGTTTTGTGCTTTTGCCGTCTTTTTGGTGGCAATTCTTGGTAATTTTTTAAGAAGAACTTAAAACATTAGTCATATCGTGAGGTCTGGGGTAGAGTGATATTTTTAAAAATTTCCTTTGAAGGTGTGTGTGCGTGTTGGGTTCTTTTTCTGTCTAGAAGAAGACATGTTCTTCTGTTCCTGAAAGGACTGGTCTGCATTGCCCTGCCTTTACTGAGAACCTTCCTGAGCTGCAGCAAGATTCCAAAGACTGGCTCCTTGGAGAGGGACTTGAGCTTTCTGGACGCCTCCTGAATGGCTGTGCTGGCTGCTAGTGAGCAAGTGAGAGTTCAGGCAGCTGAAATCTGCATTTTAACTGGGCTGCTCATGCATGTGCATACAGCCACCTCCGCTGCAGCTCTGCTAGCATTGTGTGGCTGGGGATGAAAGGCTCGCCTCGGGGCGCTGACAAATGAGCTCTGGCAAACCCAGCGCGGCTCCAAATGGTGCTCTGCAAAGGCATCTGCTCCGCTAGGGAGTCAGCGAGGCAGGGGATGAGCTAATGCCTCAGACACGTCCCTGTGAAATTCGGTGTCTTGCTTTAAGATGCCTTAAAAGACAGCTTTTTAAAATTTGGGGGCAGGAGGCAAAGTGACCTTTCAGTGATCGACAGTTCGGGGGTGGGTGTGCCATTCACATTCTCTGAACAGAGACAGAGATGTAATTCTGTCTCGGAAAAGTCTGCATTGTGGGCTCTCTGGGATCAGTTATTGGATTAAAAGGGAAAATAATCTAGGTGTCAGTTCTTTTTTCCTGGATTTTTTTTTTCCTGGAGAAGCAAAGAGAGAAGAAAGAGAAAACAATTCTCATCTCTACTTGCTTCTCCTGTTGTTTTTGCACGTGTGGAATGTGTTAGGAAGATTGTTTACCTGAAGTGTTTTGTCAATTGGATTCTGCTGAGGATTGTTTTGTTTCCTTAACCAATTGGAAAAAGCTGTGTCCTGGCTGTCTGGAGACAGTCACGAGGTTTTTTTTAGTAGTATTATTTAATATTTTTGTAGTATAGCATCTCTTTAATATGGTATAGTATAATGTAATATGATATAAATATTAAATAATAAAGCAATAATAAGAATAAATAAATAATAAATAAATAACAAAGCAATTATCCAACATTCTGAACCAATGGAGTCAGATACCAATCATTCCCTACATCGGGGGCACCCTACATTAATATAGGTAGGTTTTTCAAAAACACATTTTCTGCAGCAGTGCTCCCGTATAGCTGAGGTCAGGAACCAAAGGAATAAACAAATTTCATCAGGGATTGTTGGTTTGTGCCCAGAGGCAAACCTTCTGTGCTTGCTCACACAGCAGAGCCGGGTGACACGTGAGTAAAACCCAGCAAAAAAGCAGCCGTGGCTTTGGCAGAGCAAACAGCTGCTTTGCAAACAGCTCCTGACCCTCCACAGATGTTGATGGTCCATGAGTGTGCAGGCTGGGATTCCACAGCAGCCTTGGTCCATGGAGCAGCTGCCTGCTGGTCCCCCTTGCCTCTAGCAGTGATTCCAGTGGGTCTGAGCCTCAGCTGAGCTGTTCCCATTCCCCAGAGCATCAGAAAACCCCTTGATGTTCTGGAGAGCTGCCTGAGGTGTTCCACCTGGTTCGTGTGCTGAGGTGGTCACAGAAGGTCAGCTGAGGGCTGTTGGCTTCTCTGGGTGTGGATTGAAGGCACTGGAGATGGCAGTTTCATCAAACTGCACAGCCACCTCCCTCAGCCAATAATAGTATAAGAAAATGGTTTTACTGGATATGAACAGATTACTTGGACTTCAGCAAATAAAAAGATCCTTCAGCTCATACTCTGTGTTGGAGTATCTACGTAGACTGTAGCAATTAATTGGCTTTCCTATAGTGCAAATTGCAATCTTCTTGGTGTTATTTTATTTGGCTGATGACTGTCTGCCAGTCTACAACTTGTAAAAGATGAGATGTCAGCAATTCTCCATAATAATATTGATCAATACCTGTCGTATTACAACATAAAGAGTGATTTTTAAAGATAAAAACCATTGTTTTATCTGTTGTTGTCAGTTTCTCTGTGCTTATATGAATCTTTGTTTGAACTCTGCAGTTGCCCTCTCACCAGTAGTCCCATGTGTTTCTATCATAGTCACATCCTCCCCTTAATTTCTGTAACAAACCCAGCTGCTTTGAAGGGTGATATTGTGTGTATTGTTCCTCTACCTCAGCCTGATGCTAAAGCAAAAATTACTCAGAGGAATGCCAGACCATGGAGTTGCTAATGTTTTCCATTTGTTTTAGAATATCTCAAGCTGGAAAGAATCCTCAAGGATCATAATTTCCAACTCCCTGCTCCTCACAGGGCTACCTAAAGCTACTGCATATGATTAAGAGCATTGTGCAGATGCTCCTTGAAATCTGACAGGCTGGATGCCTTGAGCACTTCCCTGTAGCCTGGTCCAGTGACTGACCACTCTGTGAAGAACCTTTTCCTAATGTCTAATCTGAATTTCCTCCGATGCAGCTCCATTCCATTTCCTCGTGTCCTGCTGCTGATCACCAGAGAAAGGAGATCAGCCCCTCCTCTGTGAGGAAGCTGTGATGAGCTCACCCCCCAGACTTCTCCAAGCTCAACAAACCAAGAGACCTCAGCTGCTGCTACTGAGTCTTCCCCTGAGGCTTTCACCAGGCTGGTCACCCTCCTCTGAACACACTTCAATAATTTATTGTCCTTCTCAGGCTGTGGTGCCCAAAACTGCAAAGAGAACTCGAGGTGAGGCTGCTCCAGAAGAGCAGAATTGGGCACTCACCTCCCTCATCATGCGGAGCCTGGGGACCTCAGGGCATGGCTGGCCTTCTGCCTTTAGTGGTGTTTGCATCTCTTGCTGTCCCTGCTAGGCTGTGGGAGCTGTATGATTCCACAAGAAACAGCCAAAGCAGTTCCAGTCAGGAGGGATCCATGTGAAGCACTAATCCTGCTGTAATCTTCCTCCCATATCTGTGTAAGGTGCCTGTGGATAGTCTCAGTTCAGCCAAAGAAAGAACAGAGAAAATTTCTCCCAGGCTGAGCCTGGGAATCTTAGACATAAGAATTCAAACAATTATTATCTCTCTTTCTGTAACCATTGTTTATAGCTATGCTTCTCCACAGTGTGCTATTCATAGTCACCAATAATGTGAGATGTTTCTACTTTGAGACCAATCAGGTCCCACTTAGAAAATGAGACTATAAAGCTCACAACTTCTTGCTAATAAAAATTATTCTTAGCCTTCTATCCACCTGAATACTGGAGTCTTTCTTTACATCCCTGACTCAACAGCGTCAGGCACCTGCTTTGCCCATTGCTCTTTGCTGCTGCTGTGAGGAATCATGGAATGGCTTAGGTTGGAAAAGAGCCTCCAAGACCTTCAAGTGCAGCCATTAACCCAGCACTGCCAACCCCACCTCCAAGCTGTGTCTCCTAAGGGTTCAGTGCTGCTACAGCACGGAGAAAAACTACTCTTAAGTGATTTGTCAAGTTAAGAAGGTGGACACCCACAGGAAAACATCTATGCCAGAGGGATATCTCCACAACAGGGACTTTGAACTACCCTGTCCCCTTCAAAAAAGGAAGGACTGGGGCCCTCAGTGGTAGCAGGGCTTTGCTGGAGGTACATCTACCTCCTTTGACACTGCATCTTCAGCAAGTTACAGAGGCTGGAGTTGCTAACTGGAGATTGGAATTGACATCCTTATGACAAATAGAGGACAGAAAAAATGCAAATTGTCATTAGTTAAAATAGTCAAATAGAGTATTGCACTGGCTTTGGCTGGGGTAATTTTCTTTACAGTGGCTGCTGTGGGGCTGTGGTTTGGGTTAGTGCTGAAGGCAGTGCTGATAGCAGAGAGATGTTTTTGCTGTTTTTTGGCAGGGCTTGCACACATCAAGGCCTGCTCTGCTCCTCACCCACCAGCAGTGAGCGGGCTGGGGGCACAAGGAGCTGGGAGGGGGCAGAGCCAGGGCAGCTGGCCCCAGTGCCCAAAGGGACACCCCACAGCACAGGGCAGTGTCCAGAGCTGGGGCAAGGAGGAGCAAGGGGGTGTTTGAGTCTGATTTCCCAATAACTGCTCTGGGTGATGAGCCTCTCTTCCCAGGAGATGGCTGAACACCTGCCTGCCCATGGGCAGCAGGGAACTAATTCCTTGTTTTGCTTTTCTTGCATGTGCATCGTTTGCTTTACCTCTTAAAGTGTTTTTATTTCTATCCATGTGTTTTCTGACTTCTACTCCTCTGATTGTCACCCTGATCCTGCTGGTGGGGGAGTGAGTGACTGATGTGTGGTGCTTGGCTGCCAGCTGGGGTTACACAGTGCCAAGTATCTGTGGGGTAGCTGTAACAAAGGGTTATGACCCTGGCACACCACACAGTTGCATTTTTAACTTTCATCCCGTAGAAGTTATGTTTACTATCAAATTCAGCACAGTCTTGTTTGTGTGTAAGTGAAATCTATGTAGTCCTACAGAAGAAAGATGGACTGCTACTGATGTTTTTGGTGTCTCAAGAAAAATAGTACAGAGCAGTTTGTGAAGATAGGTGCCCCAAAAGGGGTAGAACTCAGCCAGCACATTTGGAAGAAGAAAACTACAAAAAAGGACAAAATTACTCACAGGACAATCTAGGGACATGTTGCTTTAAAGAAGACTAGTTTTTAATTTAGGTACTATTGCTGCTCATAACAAAAGAGAGTGAGAGCTACACCAAAGGCTCTGGGCAAAGGACTGCTTGAGCAGAATGAGGTGATTGGGCTGAGGAGGTTGAAAGATGTGAAAGGAATCTTTGTCTGTGATCACAGGTCTGTCTGTGAGAGCCCAACAATCCAAATGAGCTGAGATGGTGTGGTGGAGGTGATGGAAAAAGAAGATTGGATCTTAGGAGTGAAGCAATAGGTGAAAAGTGAGATGGAATGGTAAAACCTCAGCGATGATGAAGAGTTTAATGCTTGCTTGTTTTGTTTTTCCTGGTGGCATGAGTTGCTACAGCTTGACCTTCTGAGGCTCGTTTAGCTCTCTCTGCCCAAGCTGGGAAGGCAGACCTTGGAGAGCGCGTGTCCAGAGGACAAGCAGCTCTGTTTGAAGCATTTTCGGCCTTTTCCTTGTTGGGCACAGCCTGTGCTCCTCTCCAGTTCTACTCCCGGGAAGCTAGAGCTGCGATCCCGGCTGGGAGCCGCAGGGCAGCTCCGGGCGGTGTCACCAGCGGATTCCCGGCCGTGTCCCAGCCCTGCAGGGCATCTCCTGGGTGGTGTCACCAGCGGATTCCCGGCCGTGTCCCAGCCCTGCAGGGCATCTCCCGGTGGTGTCACCAGCGGATTCCCGGCCGTGTCCCAGCCCTGCAGGGCATCTCCCGGTGGTGTCACCAGCGGATTCCCGGCCGTGTCCCAGCCCTGCAGGGCGGCTGGCAGGCGGTGTTCGCATCCCGGGGCTGTGCGGGGACCAACCTGCGCCGCTCCGGAGCCTCTGTCCCCGGCGGGCTGGGGAGCGGGGCACGGCCCGGGGGTCCCGGGGGTCCCGGGGGTCTCGGGGGTCCCGGGGGTCCCGGGGGTCCCGGGGTCCCGGTGCCCGCTCCCGGCCGGTGCGAGCGAGCGGCGGGCGCGGTGCCGGGATGCGGCGGGATGCTCTGAGCTCGGGAAGTTCCCGAGGGATGCGCTCCGTGCCCCGGCGGGGAGAGCAGCTCCCCGTGTGGCAAAGGGAAGGGCTTCTCCAAGGCAGTCCGTGTGTCCGAGCCCGCGGGGCTGAAGGTCCGTCAGTGCCGGGGATGTAAGGAGTGCGAGGCGCTCCGCTGCTGCGGCTGCTCCGCGGATTCCTAACAGTGGGAATTGTGCACGCACTGGATCCTCTGGGGACTTTTTGCTGATTTCGGGAACAGGAAGGCTCCAATCTGCATTCCTGGTAGGAGAGCGTGTGTGGCATCCCCAACAGCTGGAGCCAGAGGTGCTTTTCCAGGGTAAGGTCGTGATAAGTGGGATTTACCAGTGCTTATGGAAACAACAATTTTATTTAGCGTTCCTCGGGAGTGTGGCCAGGTTTCCTTGCTTAGTTAAAGTAAGTCACTCTAACTGTTGGCATGTAAATATTTCGGTTTGGTTTATTTGCTCATTTCTAAGTGGGGATATGAAATCGAAGTTTTATTTATTTATGGATAATTTTGCCAATTTTGAGGATGATTTGATTGAGTATTTTATGTGTAATTCCCTCTGCTGAACAAGCGTTTTGGGCATGAGAAGAAAACCTTGTAAGTTTAACTCCCATATTTTGTTGCATAACTGAGCAATCTGCAAAGACTGAGCAAACGATGTACCCTGCTCAAGCTGGGTTTAGTTTGTCAGAATTCAGTTGGGATTTTGACTGCCCAGAAGTTAAAACATACCATTTCCAAATGCACTGCTTAATTTTCCAACTCTGTTTAGTTAGGCTGCTTTCTCTTCCCTTCTTTTCCTAGCCTAGCTTTGTCTAAAATAAGAGAAATTGCCCAGTAATTCCAGGTGAACCTACAAGACAGCATCAGTCTTAGAAGCCAATGTCTCAGAGTCACTCAGAGAGCCACAAAAGCAGGGTTCATATTTTGACTGGCACCACTCCTTGGAGATGCTGTGCTTCTCCCCTGAAGCAGATATTGCTCCTGTTTGAAGTGAGCTAAAGCTGAGGCTTGAGTGCACAGATTGCTAATGCTTACTGAAAATCGATGGAAGATAGTCCCCAAAAGCAATTAAGCAGCTTTGAAAATCAATCCACAGTTGAAGTTGTCCAAGGACAGGGATTAGATCTTTGTCAGAGCTCAAGTCTTTGTGGGAAGGTCCTGGCACGGTGTCAAGTTCATGGCTCTTTGTTCCACATCTTTTCCAGTCTGAATTCATTTCCAGTCAAAAAATTAAGAAAAAAATCATTCAGACTTGTGTGTGATTTGCTAAACTCTGCTGGTTTGTTATTTTTCCCAGAGTTTGAGGTTTTATTTCATGCGATCATAGCGTTGAAGTAAATAATTTGAAATAGAGCATGGTGGGTAATAACCAGTGCAGCCAGAATCCACATGCAATTTGTCTGTATGAATTGCCCAAAATAGGCTTTGGATTACTGGGTGTTTTAAAAGGCTTTTTTGCTCCCTGTTGATTTACTGTACTTTAAGTATTTGGTCATTCTGTAGGGTAATACCATTCCTTTCAGCCTGTTTGTTCATCCAGGGTTTCAACAAAGCTTTCAGACCCACCCAGGATTTTTAGGCGTCAAATGGCAATGTTTTAATCTTGTAAGCACTGTGAAACAAGCTCAGGCTCCTTATTGGAAGGACCAATTTGTTCTGAGTAATTACAACAGGTAAATGAAACTGTTAGGGGTAATAATCCTGGAATGGTAATACTCCCAGAAATTCTTGTTGCTTCACTAATAGTTTGTCAAGTAATTTGTCAGTGGAGAAGCAGAAAGCAGAGCTGGGGGTGGTAGGGGAAGCAGAGCTTATGGCTCTAGGCAAAGCAAATCGATTATCTTACACCTTCCTATGCACATTTCTTGTTGGAATATTCAAATTCTGTGGCCAGATGAGCAGAGGTAAAGCCTTACCTTTGTGGTAGGGTGTGCACTATTTCATTGAGCCTGCAAGAGGATTTTCTTCATGCCATGCACAATCCCAGAAGCAGGGCAGACTTCTGTAAAGTGCAAGTTCCAAATGTGGCAAATAGATCTCTAATTACTGTCTAAGTCCCTGAAGAAAAGTCACTTGGAAAGTAGAGCATCTTGCTTCTCTCTGAAGAGCTTTGGTCTGCTTGTAATTAATGTTGAAAATACTTTTTTCCCTTCTGAATACTACTGCTGAAAAAGTCCTGGATTCTTCCTCTGCACACATTATTTTTAATTAAAAGCATCATTGTGTGTGTAAATGGGTGTTTACATAAATAGCAAAGCACAAAGCATCATCTTCTAAAGTGGCATTTGCTTTAATATCTTGGTCATGCTAGACATGGCAGGATGGCTGACAGTGATTTGAATACACCCTGGGGTTTATGCTTGGTTCTTTTAAGCAGCATTCTGAGTTGTTTATATCTATTTAAGCATGTTGTTATTGATCAAATGCTTTCTGATTGGCAGGGCTGGGAATATTTTTGTGGGAATTGTGGTAGCCATGCTCTGCTAGTTGTTCTCTCTGATAGTGCAGTTGCCAGAATGAAGAAGTGGCCTGTGAGCATGTTTATGGAGGGATCCTGCTGGATTAAAGAACAGGAGCTGTTTGCTGGTTTCCTCTTTGGAAAGTGAGCTGTCACCTAACATTCCTCCAGCTTTTTTTTTTTTTTTGGAACATCTCTGCAGGAGATTATAGGTGTAATCCATGGGACAAGAAAGGGCTCAGCAAGCTTTTGGGTTTTGTTTTTCTTTTTGTCTCCAGCAATTCTCCTCACATTTATTGCACCAAGTTTTGTTCCTCCTGTGAGTTCTGCAGTTAGGACACGCAGCTCTTGCTCTCCCTGCTTGCTCTGTGCCTGCAGCCTGGCTGGGCTTTGCTGTGTGACAGCAGACAAGTCTCCCTCTCAGGTAAGACACCCAGTGTGATGAATCAAAACCCAAGCTCTGTTGGAGCACCAAGCCCCCTGGGTGCTACATCAAGAGTGTTAATTGCTCTCATCTGGTGGGTGCAGGTAGTGCATTTTTCTAGATGAAGGCCATGAATCCAAACAGAACGTAAATATTGTTATTAAGGGAGAGATAAAGTAGCAAGGATTGTTCTTGTTACATGTTTACTCTGGCACATCCTTTTGGTGTTGCAGTTATTTGACAGAAAATGATGGCTACCATCTGTTCCCCTCCTCTGGCATCATTCAAAGTTCCTTTCCTCGTTGGGAATGAAGTCTTTGTAGAGAGACAACAAGTTTTGATCTCTTCCTGTTTCCATAGTCACATTTAATATTATTTTTTCCTTTTACATTTACAGCTCTAGGCAAAATGAATTGATTATCTTATGTATTATTTTGCACATTTCTTCCATTACACTCAGAGTATGCAGGTTTTGTGGCCAGGGAGTTTGCTGTCCCAGAAAAAGAAGGAAATCTGAAATAATAAGATGAAGTAAGGAGTCTCTTATAGAGGTAAGAGGGAGTCAGACATCATCAAGGAAGGAGGAATTGTGGCATCATAGAAAAAGGAGGAAATGTGGAAAAGTTGGACATAACAGAGGATTGAGATAATCTCACACTGAGGAAGGAGAAAGTCTCACACACACAAGAGAGAGTCTGGCACCATGAAGGAAGAAGAGAATCTGGCATCAGTGAGGAAGGGAGGAGTCTGGGATCACAGAGGTACAGTGGATTTGGACACCTCAGAGGTAAGAGGGAGTGTGGCATCACACATGGAAAAGGGAAGGAAGGAAGGAAGGAAGGAAGGAAGGAAGGAAGGAAGGAAGGAAGGAAGGAAGGAAGGAAGGAAGGAAGGAAGGAAGGAAGGAAGGAAGGAAGGAAGGAAGGAAGGAAGGAAGGAAGGAAGGAAGGAAGGAAGGAAGGAAGGAAGGAAGGAAGGAAGGAAGGAAGGAAGGAAGGAAGGAAGGAAGGAAGGAAGGAAGGAAGGAAGGAAGGAAGGAAGGCTGTCATTATAGCAGTGAGAGGGAATCTGCTGTCATGGAGGAAAGAGAGAGGGTCGCACAGAGGTAAGAGCGAGTCTGGCATCAGGAAGGAAGAAGAAAGTGTCATCATTGAGGGAGGGAGGGGTCTGACATCACAGGGCTGGATATCATAGAGGGAATGTGGTGTCCTGAAGGAAGGAAAGAGTCTGGCATGGCTGAGAAAGGAAGAAATTGTCTCAGAGATAAGAGAGTCTGACATCACAGAGGAAAGAAATAATGTGATGTCACAGAAAAAAGCAGGAAATCTTCACTACTGGAGGATGGAGTGTCATCCTAAAGGTAAGAGGGACACTGGTGTGACAGAGGTAAGAGGAAGTCTGGCATCACAGAAGGTGGAGGTCATCTTGCATCCCAGAGGAAGGAGGGAGTCTCACATCATGGGGCAAGGAGCACATTCTCATTCATGCTGCCCTGACTACTTGGAGTCGTGCTCCTAATTGAAATTCACAATGTGCACCTCATCTGTCTTGCAGTTTGCCAGAAAATTCCTCTGGCAGTCTTTATATTCATCGTTTCTATCTCCACACCTTCTTTTAACTGAAGGGTTGTCATGTACTTTGTTCTTACCTACCTCAAACTGCTTGCACTCCTTTTTTTTCCCCTCTAAAGCACCACATATACATCAATTCTGCATGTTTTAATAATTAAAGGTTTCAGTAACGCAGTTTTCTAACAGTGCTAATACAAAAAGCTTGTAAATCTGCTAGCTGAGAAGATCTTTCACTCCCTGATTCCGTGGAAGAATCTTAAGAGACTCAGACTGAGGAAGATCCTGCAGTAAACAGAAGGGGACATGCTGTGCTGTACCACCAAGAAATTTGGGATGAAAACAAGTCTTATCTAAAGATCAGGGCAGGCAAAACATTGGCAATAAAACTGTGGCAGGGAAAGAGGGCAACCTTTTACTCTTTGCTGCTGGAGGATTTGGTGAAGCTAAAATTAGAGCCCAAATTTGCCTCAAGGCCTGAGGAACAATTACCTCGACCTCATTTCCTTATCTGTAATATCTCACTCTTTTGGTTCATTTCCACCTCCTCTGTAAAATGCAGATGCTGGCACAGGATGAGGAGGTGAACCTCATTATTGCTAGAAACTCCAGTGGAAGGCAAAAACAGAACCATGTGCTGCTCACAATTTCTTTTCAGACACTAGGAGTGAAATGTTGAAGTAAAGCTCAAGATGTTGTGGCTAAGAATTGTTTAAAAAACTTGTTGCTGGCACGGTATCCTTCCCTCTTTTAACTGGAAGATGGGATTTGAGAGAGCTTTCAGCTGAGTTCACCCTCCATTGTATGCCAGGCTGTTGTCACTTCTCTGCACCTGTGCAAAAAACCTCTTCTTGCTGGGATTTGGGATCATTAATAGACTAGAGGCTGGATAGGATAAATAGGATAAAATCTTTGCATGATCTCACCTTAATGCATTATTATGGTAGTTTGAACAGCTCTTTCACCCTTAATTATTGTGGCTGAACAGTGCTGATTTAAGAGTCCTTTTGTGGCTTTTCTGTCTGCAGAGTCTGAAGCAGAAATTATTGCAGATGGAGAGTGCCTCTCATTTCTCCTGAATCATGCACACAGTCATTAGATCACATTAATGGGCATCACACAGATCCCAAGCTGGATTCTGTCAGTTTGTGTTTGTGTAGCCCAAAGGTTTTTTTTAGACTCTCGAAAGAGAGTGGGTTTGTTCAAACATAATAGAAGCAAAATAAGGAAAATTGAGATAAACAAATCACATTTTTAAGCAGCACAGAATAACGTGTAAGGCACAGCTTTGAAAGAACAAGTAATGTTGCTTAGATTTGTGTTCTTGTAAATTGAGTTTCTTCCTCTTAAGAAAGCAGTGTGCAGTATTTTAAATAACGACTGGGGTATGAGCTTTGGCTGGCCAGTTGTTAGTAACATTCTGCCCCTGGGTGAGGCAAAGTACATAGCAGTGAACTTAGTCCCAGACTACTTTTCTTTTATACTTAGTTAGACTTGGGTCTCAGTGCCTGTGGATTTTCAGTGCAGTACTGGAGAGCTGATTGTAACTGCAGGAAAAATAAGGTGGGAATGTGCTGTGTAAGGTGCTCAACCACTCCTCTGGAACAACGTGCCTCGAAGGACAAGTGCTCTGGGTGATGCAGAGGGCACCCCCAGAGCCTGAAGTGGCCCTGCTGCTTGTTCCTGTTGGCCAGGGGACAAAGCAGGTGAGGAGCTGCACGGGAGCAGTGCCTCAGTGCCAGAGGTGTGGGGTGTTCCTCAGCAGGGAACCCCAACCCTGGCTGGGAGCAGCATGCCCCACTCCTGGGGGAGGCCTGAGGGAGTGTGCTTTCACTGCTTTGGGGACATGACTTCACTCCTTGCTTGCAGCCTTCTAATTAAGTTCCTTCTGTACTGGTTAATTTCTGATTGTGAACAGTCTAGGAAAAAAAAAAAAAGTAAAATAGGATGATATCATCTCTTCCTGCTGTTTTGGAGATAGCATTGTATGCCACCTCCCTGTGGCAATAAAAAAATGTAAATGCTAAATTTCTTATCGAGACAAGCCAGAAACTCTGTTGGATTTGTATTTCCTGTCTTTGATTTGCTTTCCTGCGTAGGATGCTTTATTTCATCCCATGCCTGCCTCTCCTCCTCCCCTACGATGTTAATGCAGCATTTCATGCTCACCTGGGAGATGTTATCACTTGTAGGCAAAGCAATTTCTGCGTTGCTAAGCTATTTTCAAGCTTGTCATGATGCTCCATAAACTACAGAAGTGGGAAGATTTTCTTCTATGAGTGACTTGATGGTTTTCTGTCTGTTTCTGGTGCAACATGATGGCAAAAATGTGGTCCTGGAGATGGTAGGGGACAGACTGAGAGTGAAGCTGTGGGGACTGTGCCATGTCTTAGCTCCTTTTAGGCTGTGGCAGTGCCCAGGGACTCTGTTACAGGTGCCATGAGTTTTTAAAGTCCTTCAGTGGAGCTGTTTTTCCTTTCTTGAGAAGAATAGCCTGCAATTGCTGCTCTTTGGGCAAACAAGCATGCAAACAAAGGTGCTGCAGCAGAGATGTGTTTTTGGTAAAGCCTGATGGGGGACCTCATGTAAGGGAACAGAAATAAACAGAAAAATCACTTCCAAATGGAGCTGTTATTTCTCCTGCAGAGTAATTATTGATCAATAATCCTTGTGTCTCTCAGAGTGTGCCAAGTGCTCTGAGCTGCCTCCGAGTGTGCTGGTGAACCAGTCCTGGAGAGAAAATGTTATTAACCCTAAACCATGATGAGCTCTGAAAGCAGCAGGGTCTCACAGCTCCTGCCTCAGCCACGCAGCAGCAGTTTTGCCCTGGCAGGGTTTGGTAGCACCCTCAGAGCTGTGGGTGCTGCGCATCATTCACTGCAGCTGGGTGGTGTTTGGGCCAGAAGGCATTTCCAGCATTAAGTTTAAGTTCTGCACAGTTGCTTATTTCTCCAAAACCATGTTTCAGATGGATTCTAATGCTGCAAGGCTAAGATGGATGGTTACTCATAGAAGGAGAGGGGGATTTTACCATGAAGCTCTTTCGTAGATGACCTCTCTGAAAATGAAGAGCTGTGTTCTCTGGGGCATCTCTTCCTGTGTATTGATGAAGACAAAGCAGGAGACAGGACATAGCTTTGATGTAAATAATAATTGCTCTGTTCCTGTGGACCCCTTAGCTCTGATGTGAATGCACAGATAGGGAACAAATCAAAATGCAGAAAGGTGCTGAAAACCAGGAGTGTCTTGTACTTGCAGGGTTCCCAGACAAAGGAAGGAAGTGATGAATCTGACTCCATGTTCTTAGAAGGTTAATTTATTATTTTATGATACTATATTATATTAAAGAATACTATACTAAAACTATGCTAAAGAATACAGAAAGAATACAGACAGAAGGCTAGAAGATACTAATGAAAACTCGTGTCTCTCTCCTCCAGATCTGACACAGTTTGGCCCTTGACAGGACAATAAGTAAAAACAATTCACATGAAGCCAATGAAAAAATCACCTTCCACATTCTAAAGTAGCATAACACAGGAGAAGCAAATGAGATAAAAATTGTTTTCCTTTTTCTCTGAGGCTTCTCAGCTTCCCAGGAGAAAAATCCTGGGCAAGGGATTTTTCCAGAAAATATGACAGTGACAGGAGTGTTTCCAATAGGGAGCTGTAAGATACTGTAAGGAAGTTGTGGGGTTTTCTTGCAAAAGTATTTCACGAGATGTGCTTGGCCTTCTTCAAGAGGAGCTTGGTTTATTTACTGAGCCCATTGCATTTCAACATTTTTCTTTGAAAACATGTTTTTCAAGCAGCAAACCAAAGACATTCCTCCTTAAACTCTTTAGAATAAAAGTACTGTCTAAGGTATTTAAGTGTAGTCTGTACACAATATCCACTCTGGGGTACAGCAAAGTCTCAGAGCCTAAGGACCATGGAATAAATGGAAATATTTCCTTCTAAGGTCTTGCCTTTGGTCACATAAAAAGAGGAAAAAGCCAAAGCAA
This sequence comes from Passer domesticus, assembly GCF_036417665.1. Lineage (NCBI taxonomy): Eukaryota > Metazoa > Chordata > Aves > Passeriformes > Passeridae > Passer > Passer domesticus. The sequence goes on along the minus strand of NC_087476.1, from coordinate 115,744,521 downwards.
AACATGAACTCCCTTTGAAGCACTCTTTTATAAAGGCATGGTGCCAGTGTGGTTGCATCAAGAGACTTCAGACAATGAAACCACCAGCACTTTGTTGTTGACATCTCTGGAAAACGAGGGTAGAAAAGTGTTATTGTACCTGTTTGTCCTTCCACGTTCATGGTGCTGTATTGCTGCATGTGGAACAAGTGTTGAGGAGCTGATAACTTTCACTCCCCCACAGATCCCAGCAGTGATTAGCGGAGGAAATTCTGGTGCCTCACAACTGAGGCTGCTCTGTGCTGCTCAAACGACACACCAGAGCTCCAGAGAAGCAGCTGGAATAGTGAACTTGGGAAATCACTGCTCTGAGTGGCCTCCTCTGGGCCCAGGCTGGAGCTGCTGGCAGGAACATGCTGCATCCCAGCAGCTCATCCCTCACAAACAATTCCCTTGGGTGAGTTGGTGCCAGTTCAAATGCTGCTGATGCACTTGGTCCTTCCCTTCAGACAGGAAAATGTGACACTTTTGGAGCTCTGGGACCCGTGTTCATCATCATCAGGAATTTTACAGGCACTTTCAAGGCAACTGGGAGAAGCTGAATACAGAGAGTCCCTCTATTAGCAAAAAAAAAACCCCAACCAATATCAGAGGTGGCTTCTTCCCAGTCAGGATGACATCTCGTGCAAAGCAATTTGTCACCAGCCCCAGCTATCTGCAGTGGAAGTCAGGATTCTTGTGGGACCTGAAGCTGGTTTGGGCACTTACTACTGGGTGGTAAACAAGCTCATCCTCCAGTCTGTTTGGAATTCACTGCAAAAAATGGGTGCCTGTTCACAGTGCTCCAGGGTGAATGCAAAACGCACACATCTGCACACAATCCCTCCCCAGGTCTTCTGCTGCAAAAATTCTGCTTTCTCCACTGTCCTTGGGAGGAGATGGTAGGGAGCAGAAATGGTTCTGCAGCTCTGGGCGTGGACATGAGGGTTTCTGGCTGATGGGGGTTCAGCTCCTGGGCAGAGCAGCTCCGTGCTGGGAGCTGCTCCCTGTCTGTGCTCCAGGGCTGTGCTGCTGGTGCAGCAGGAGCCAGGGCAAAGGGAGCTCTGCTTTGGAGACAGCCCAGCCTGAACAACAGGGCTGGCACTGACAGCAGCTCTTCTGTTGGCTGGGGAGCTCTGGGCTTGGTCAAGAGTTGGGATTTTTCAGTGTGGTGTTCACACATGAACCTTTCCCGTCCAGACATGGCTCCAGTTGTGTTGTGATTTTGGGGAAGCTGCTGTTTTTCTCCACGAAGGCTTAGGAGTAGAAATTTTATAAAATGCTGTGGTAGGTATCATTTCAGTGTAAAGTGCTCTGAGGTTTCTAGAAGCCCCTCCAGTTGTGCTTTGCAGTAAAATTTAATTGTGCTCAGGATGCTCCTAAACTGCATTGGTTTGTGTGCTGAGGCAAGCTGAAATTGGATAAACATTTTAATTCTGGGGAGAATTATGGCCTGGGTGTTGTAAAGGTGGGAAAAGAGTGTTGTGCTGTGCTCCAGATAACATTGTGAAGAAAAACAAGTGGCAGAAATGATGGAAGCACCAGTGAAACAAATAAATCAAGGTTTTTCAGTGCCTGTCATTCCCTACAGCTCCAGCCTGTGAGGATTCAGGCATTTTCGAGGCTGTAGCACTTGCATGTGTAAAAAACAGAATTAAAATTTTTTTTCTTTTTTTTTTTAGCTTGTTCAATCTGCACAGTGCCCGGACAAATGTTCAATCTGCACAGATGTTGTATGGTTGCTTATCTTGACTTGTGCATTTATTTATTTATTTGTTTACTGTCAGCCATTAGAAAATTAAACTCAAGAAGTTGACTACAACATCTATCACATGAAGGCACTTAAACGATTCCATTCAGTTTCATTCCTGTTCTAATCCTGTGAATTCCCATTAACTTGTGCTAAAGTTCCTGGTTTGATCCAGGAGTAAATTTGGTGCATTCTGAGGACTCTTTGAGCCATTCCAGAGCATCAAATTACTCTGCAGCAGCAAAACCAACAAAACCCTCTGGCTCTAGAGAGAATGAAGACGTTCTGGGTCATAAGCAATCCTTGCCCTACAGAAGTTTTGAAATACTTGATGTCTTAGTAATTCCCCAGCAAATTAGTGTTTGAAGCATGATATTCTTTAAAATTATGCATTAAAATGATGACAGTACTGTTCCCCAAACCACCTTACTAAGGTTTCTTACACTTAAAGGCGTGCTTGAAAACATTAATTATTAAAGACAAGTCTAAGTGTTTTTTTCTACTTGCAGCACAAAACAGTCCAAATATATTCAAGATGGTTTTCTTTTTTTGTTGTTGTTGGGGTGTTCTGTTTGCAGCACAGCAGCCCTGCAGCTGGGTCATGCAGATGTGCTGTGAAATCAGGCTGCTCTGCACCTTGACAGAATTTTGTCACTTGGCAATGTGGTCACATTTTAGAGCGTGGGCTTTTGTTTTCTCTTTAAAACAGTTCACAGGGAGAAGGAAAGGGAAGGCCTGACTGCCCTTTACACTGCTGTTCAAGGGTTGTGCAAATATATCCCTGCTCCACTTCCTGGCTGACTGGGAGGTACAAGGTGGCTGCCCTTATGCTGTTGGCTTTTTATTCTGTATTTATATTCTGTCTTGCTTTTCTTTCCCTCTGAATCTACAGCAAGAGACATGGAAACCTTGCTGAAGAGATGCTGTGCCCTGGGAGTTGTGGGGAATCTAGAACTGCAGAGGAAGAGAAGGCATTAAATGTGAATTGTATAATTGTAATTATTGAGCTCTGTTATATTTATGTCATATTTACATTATAATGACTATTTAATTGCCACATTATCTCCTTAACTTACTTTGAGCTCTGTTTTTATTACGTGTCTTTTATTTAAAACAATTCTTCCTCGTTTGGGTGGGTTGAAACATTCTATTTCAGAAATTTCACAGAAGTATTGATATCCTGTGAGTGCCAGCACATCCTGTGGCTGGAATCCTGTCTGAAAAGGGAAAAGCCCTCACAAAGAATGTGAATGAGCTGGCTGGGCTCACCAGAGTGCTGTTCTTCTCTTGCAGGCATTATGCTGCTCGAGGTGTTCCTGGTCCTGGGGACTCTCCTCATCTACTTCTTATTTTTCAAGAAGAACGAGGAGACACTGCCCTTCAGAGATGGGTGGTGGGGCAGGGGACAGAAGCCTGTGACTAAAGAAGACTCAAGCATTAGGCCATTTAAGGTGGAGACTGCAGAGGAAGAGCTGAGTGTAAGCAAATCTCTGTGCTGGGGGAAGGGAAGGAAGAAATGGCCAAATGATGTACAACGTGTTTGGAAGTAATTTTTAAATTGAACCAACAGGGTGCCAGTGATGTGCAGGCCTTGGGGGAAGGGATTTTTCAGTGCTTCAGAAGATAGGTATGAATAGGCAGATCTCACTGTATAATTTTGTTCTCAGCTGGCTCTTGCATGATTGCTGGTAAATAAACCTACTCTGCAAAGCCTAATGAACATAAAAATCATATTACAGATTACTCAACTCTGTTTTTCTGTTTGTGCATTTTCCTCAGTTTGTGTAGACCAGAATAAGAACAATGTCTTTTTTTCCCCCCCTTTCTTTCCAAAGCAATTACAAATACCTCATTTTCTTGACTGCTTTATGTTTGCAGCTGTGTTGGATGCTGATTCTTCTGTAATTAATAGTCTACTTTGGTCAACACTAAATTACTGTGGTAATTACAGTAAACACATACGTTGCAGAATTTGTTGGATAGAAAGATTCTGATTGTGTGCGTTTAAGCCAGGGATTGAACCATTTCATAGATCTTTGTGGAGTCATGGTTCAAACAATACTCATGGGATTGCTCATATTATTAATTTATAATAGATTCCTAATTTCTCAGCAAGGCCTGGGTTTTTTAACACTTTGCTTACCCTTCTTAGTAATACCAAAAGACATTGGTCTCCATTCTGTTTTCCCCTTACACTGCAGACACTAAGATGGATAATTTCTAATTTAAAATGATTGAGCAGGATTAGATTTCCAGACCTGCCTTTCAGCCACTCTGTGGTTCTGTTTGCAGCAGGAAGGGGCTCTTGGCTGTCTTTCCTTGCTGAGTGATTTTGGAGTGGTCTTGCAGTGTCACCAGCATCCCCTGTACCCCTGAAGAGCAGTGGGAAGGTGACTAATGTTATTCCAGACTGGCAAACTTCCATTTCAGTCTGGTTTCACCAACTTTCTGTCTGTGCAAAATCCTTCTGAATGTTCCCTGGTGATCGCCTCCCACTCCTGGGTTTGGGAGGGAAAGCAGAAGGTTTGGGCCAGATCCATGCACTGGCTGTGAGGAAAGTACCCAGGAAAGGCAGCAAGAGTTACCCTCTGAAGCCACAGCGGTGCCTGCAGAGCAGCTTGCCCTCTGTGCTTCTCAGCCCGGCAGAACAAAGGCTGAGAGCAGCTGTGAATGGAAGGGGAAGGAGGCCACCTGCAGGAGGAGAAGGACTGGAGCAGCTGATGGAGCAAAAGGCACAGGTGTCTAATTAGAGAGGTTATTCCCATTGTTCTCCTTTCACGTGGGAATAACTAGAGACCACACATAGCCCAAGAGAGCAGACACCGGTGCTTCTAATGTCTCTTCTCTCTCTTTCCCTGTAGGATTTATTTAGGAGACTGGACCAGGCTCGATTCACTGAGCCACTGGAGAACAGCTGCTTCCATTATGGAACTAACTCGGTGCATCTCAGGAAGGTTGTGTCCTACTGGAAAAACCAGTTCAATTGGAAGAAACAAGTTGAAGTCCTCAACAAGTATCCACAATTCAAAACAAAGATTCAAGGTGTGTTGCTTTTCCCCTTAAAACATAACCAGCAATAGATAAATTTGTCTGCAAGGGAGCTTGGTGGGAAGAAGGCTCTGCTTGTGTCACAGGGCTTTCCCTCCCTGGCTGCCACAGTCTGGATCATTGGCAGCACTGCTGAAGGAGCAGGGAACTCCTTGCTTGTAACTGAAGCCTTCAGGACAAGGAATGACAAATGGAATTCCCTGTGCATGAGCAGGCTGTCAGCTGGTGTTAGCAGGAGCCAAGCACGAGTGTTTGGGAGCAGAAGTGGATCTTAAGACGTACACATGTTGCCTGCCTTGCATGCAGTCATGCAAAAATTGCCACAGATGTCTCCTGGTGCTCCATGGGGCTGCCCAGCTGCTGCTGTCACAGTGCAGCCATCAGCCTGGCAGGGCAGATGTGCTCTGCTGCACCTCTTCAGCATTCCCAGTGCCTCTCCCCTGGGGCTGGTGTGCTGCCGGTGTGAGGGAATGGTTCCTCTTCATTCATTCTTTCCAAGGAGTTCATTCAGCCAAGGTCTGCTGGTGCTGGAGCTTGGCCAGACTGGGCTTTTTAAAATGCCTGATTTAGGTGGTGCTTAGGTCCTCTTGTAGGTCTAGAGCACAGCAGGCAATTGTCACCCATGATGGCAAAATTTAGCCTTAATAGGGTATTTTGTTCTGTTTTCACTTGCACCCATAACTGTGTTCTTCAAAGGTGCTGTTTGACATGGTATTTTAAATGGATTTGGGACAATAAATGGTGCTACATAGTGGTTAGAGCTTAAAGCACTTATTTAAATGATGGTTAGTGCTGAAAAAGATAAAACCAGAAAGTCTTCCCTTGAAAAAGAAGAAAAAAAGCACCGTCTGAGACAAGAAAGGGAGAAGCAGCTAAGGACAATGCACTATGTATAGCAATGGGAAGGGAAATTTCAGTGTTGGGAAAGATTACAGAGAGGAGATATGAAAAGACAAGGTCAAACATGCTGTGTATCAGATTCCTACCTTCTGTCATCACTTGAAAGCTTTTCAGAGAGTGCAGAGATTCACAGGAGTGTCAAGGGTGGGGAAAGCTCAAGTCAGTGAAAGACGGTGGGATTGCTGGTGAACTGGAGTTGATGTGAGTAAAACATGCTTAAATTCATCAAGAAATGAGGCAGTCAGGCTCTGCTGGGAACAAATTCCTGTTTCCTGGAAAACAAAGCCCTGAGTTAGTTTGAGGAAGAGCAGCTCACCTGAAGCAGGTAGTGCAATGCTGTGTGGAGCTTTCCTGCTGGAAAGAGCCAAAATGGAAACCACACTGCTGATTTCACCTTTTACTGATCAAACTGGAGACTGGTACTAGAACACAGGCTCCTGTCTTGGTTTATTCACTCAGAGAGGTACTGAAAGCTTTGGACAAAGGGTAGGAAAGAACTACAAAAATGAAGACTTTAACTCACTTTTAGCAAGACATAAAATCCTCAATTTGGCATGATTGGTTTACCAGCAGTTAAGATGTGTGACCTGATTACAGGAGGCTTCCAGAGACAGAGAATATTTAGTGAAGGCTTTAAAAATTCCTTTTGTGCAGCATTGAGAGTCGGTGGCTGGGGACAGAAGCCAGACATATTCAAATGGAAAGTAAGGCATGCACAAAATGAGGAAAGTGATTCATGCCCCCAGACAAACAGCTGCACGTTGTGATGGATTCCTTATCTCTTGGTGCCTTCAAGCTGCAATTGTGGGCCTTTCAGGAAGAAAAATCTCTGCCTGACTGAAGCCCATCCTGTGCCATGTAGGGACATTTGGGTAAAATTTAAGGGCACTTGGACTAAATGATGCAATTGTCTCCTCTGCCTGTAAGCTGTGTGAGTCACTGTGCTACCGTTGGTAGATTGCTTCACTCCTATGTCTTAATTTGCCAGTTTATTTTAAAACAGAAATAGCCAACCTCATTTGGCTGCTGTGATGCTTAATTGCCCATTATAAAGTACTTTAAGGTCCTTGGATGAATGTGTCCAGAGAGGTGCACTGTGTTTGCATGCTCACCAAGAAAAAGGACAGGAAAAATGCCTTTATTCCTAATCTGTTCTGTGATTAGTTTCAGTGTCATGGTAAATTTGGGCGTGCTAATGAATGATTTTATTTCTACAGGCATTGATATCCATTTTGTTCATGTAAAGCCTCCTTGTTTGCCTGAAGGCCAGGCTGCAAAGCCACTGTTAATGGTCCATGGTTGGCCGGGCTCATTCTACGAGTTTTACAAAATTATCCCTCTGCTGACGGATCCTGCAAGCCACGGCCTCGGTGATGAGCACATTTTTGAAGTCATCTGCCCATCCATCCCTGGTTATGGTTTCTCAGAAGCACCCCACAAACAAGGTATGACAGGAGAAGAAACTGAACCCCCACAAGCCCAGCCTCACAGTGAGGCAGCCTCTGTTAGCAGAACAGCAACTCCTGTTACACACTTCTTGTTTTCCCAGTGAGGAAACAGAGATCCTGCGTGTTGTGTGGGATGAGGGACATGAGGGAGTGACTTGGGGTGACATCACTTGCTACTTCCTGGAGCAGTGTGTAGATAATTTAAAAAGAACCATAAAAAGCTATGAAGTGACAACTCAAGAGTTGTAGTTGCATCCATGAATTGTCTGTGAGTGAGCAGGCATGGTAAATTTAATTTATTACTGTTCCTTTTTGGTGTTTTGTATCCATATTCGACAGCATTGTACAGGTAGGTGAGAAGGAAGAGTTGAAACAGAGCAGTCCATGTGCCCACATGGCAGATTGCAGCCAAATACCTGCTTGCTCCCTTATGCTCTGAGTTTCACAAACACAAACTGCAGCAAATGGAGGCAAGGTAGTGTTTAAAGTGATACTGAGTTTAGTATTTTATTGCATGTGCAGATGTGGAGAAGGTTGGGTTTGCTTTTCTCTGCTTCCCTGGTTACAGTTTTTATGGTCAGCATTCAGAGCAGTGGAGAGGTCTGCAGCAAAGGCTGGAGTTTGTCCTCCTCATGGTTCCTGCTTGCTCCCTGTGCTTGGATGCTAAGCAAGGGCATGCATACAGTCAGGCAAGGAGAAAAGGACTTGGAAGAGCTTTGGAGGAGCTGGAACTTTGCCTTGATGTGGAGAATCAGTGCTGCAGGGTCAGAAGTGTGGGTGGAATTAATGCAACAAAAGCGTTCTTTTCTTTCAATGCAGGCTTCAATTCTGTGAGTGCTGCATCTGTTTTTTATGAACTGATGCTCAGGCTGGGGTTCAATGAGTTCTACACCCAGGGTGGGGACTGTGGCTGGCTCATCTGCACCAGCCTGGCCCAGATAGCTCCCAGGTGAGTACCCCCTTGGTGCAGCTGTTTTACTCTGTCAATAATTATTTCCTGTGCACTTGGGAGTTCCTGTCCAAGTCCTCGCTGTGTAGGTTCTCCCTTTGGTGCTCAGTGTTAAGCAAAGATCCAAAATTACATACCTTAGTTAAAAAACCCCCATATGCAATGTTTTTTTTTTTTTTTCAAACAGTTGTGCAGCAGTTTTGTAGTGGCCTCACTGAGGTCTGGAGTGGGACAAGTACTTGTAAAGCAAAAAAAAAGGAGGATTTGTGGCTTAGTGCCCTGGAGTGTGTGCTGATTACTGACAGTTGTCCCTTTGACTTGTCGTTTTTGTGTGAAAAGCCACACTACAAAGGGCAGCTGAGGCCATGATGTAATTAACAGGCTGGAATTCAAGTATGTCCATTTCTGTTAATGACATTTTAAATGTTACAGGTCACAGCACCAAGCCTGGCAGAGTTCAAGAAGTGTTTGGGCAACACTCTCAGGCACATGGTGTGATTTTTGGGGCTGGCCTGTGAAGGGCCAGGAGCTGGACTTTGATGATCCTTGTGGGTCCCTTCCAACTCAGGATATTCTATGATTCTAAACACACAAACTTTAAATTTTGGTAACTTTTTGTTAACATGTGGGTTGTTTTTTTTTTGTCTTTAGCCATGTGAAGGGTCTCCATTTAAACATGGTCTTGGTTTCGAAGCTGGGGCTCTCTCACCTGCTCTCCGTCCTGCTGGGCCGGTACTTCCCAGGGCTCTTTGGATTCCAGGATGAAGATGTCAGGAGGATGTTCCCCTTCTTGAAGAAATGCCTCTACAAGATCTTCTCTGAGTTTGGCTATGCTCACATACAGACTACAAAACCAGATACTGTTGGTAAAACAAACAAACAATAAAAAACCCCACAACCTTTTTTGAGCTCGGGATACCTAAGTCTCTTCACTTTAGTTGTACTTTCATAGAAACAAAATGTACTGCTTAAAATATGCAGAAAATAGGGGTTTTTTTGCAGTGTATCTGCACATCCAAACTGAGCATGCTCCAAGTACCACTAACCTCATTTTCCAGTTTTCATAAATAAAATAGATTGGTTTATATTTTTCCACTTCTGCTATCACTGGGGACTGTAATTCCATTTCAAATGCAGCTCTGCTGAGAGCAAAAGACAATTTCTTCTCAGAGAATGGATCACATTCAAGTAATGTAAACTACAAGAAGCTTTTAGCTGTCTCAGCACACAATGTAGCTTATTTATTATAGTGATAAGTAATACCTGAGAAATAAAATCAAATTTCACTTTCACTCAGTGTTCTGAATCACTTGCAGATTTCAAGGAAAAAAAATTGTAGCTGTGAATGTTCTTTCTACATGAGCTAGTCACTCAGATGGTTTAACTGCTTCAAGTATCTGAGTATTAAGTGTTTCTATTTTAAAAACATCTTTTGTGACTGAATTGGACAACTGAGTCAAGAGTACTGACTACATTTTAGTTCGGTGCAGTAGCAATTCACTGACGGATTTTATTAAAAATATAGCTAAGGGAAATATTTCTTAATGGTTTTCCATAAGCTTACCTACAGAGGCAGGTATATTCTTAAATGTGTAGGCAAAAGGATAATTGTATGGATTTAAAATAATTTTGCTTTTGTTGAGTTTTGGTTTCTAAAAATTGCCAGTCTTTTGTTCTTTAGGAAAGAGAGGGAAGCTGATATCTGAAAGATGTCTAAGCCATGCTCCTTCTCAATCAGAATTCTGGCTGATTCTTGTCCTTACCAGTCCAGCACATCTGGAAAGTGCTCAACAGAACTTTTTCAAACACTTGCTATTTCAGTTATCAAGAGTGGTTGCTTAATAATTGAAATCCCACTGTCATGCTTAAATTGCAATTACTGGTGAAATTGTGCCAGCTGCAGTGTTAGGCACCTTCCTGGAAGGCTGGGTTGCAAGGGTGGAACTTCTAATTCCACCAAATTCCCAAATTCAACTTCAAAGCTGTTCCCAAGGAACTTGCTGCTCCTTGGGAACAGCTTGTTCTCATGTTTTACTGAGAAGCTGGGACAATTTACAGTCCCTGTATTTCACAGCACTAGGATGGTGTGATCAAAGCTCCAAGTGCAGGTGTGTTCTTTGTGTCCAAGAAAAGCAAACTATAAAATCTATATGAAGGCTTGTTCTACATGAAAGCAGTTTGCTATTGCTAATTCAGAAGATGGACCATTTAGCAGAGCCTTGCAGTTCCTTAATGACTTTCTAATAATCCTTAAAATGTTTTTGCTGTTAGATAATGCTGCAAATCCTCCTGGTCATGTGTAGGCATGTGGGGTTTGGCTCTGTAATGCTGTTTAATACATGACAACTTCCAGATTAATGGAAGCAAACCCTCCTTGGCACATAGAGCTTAATCTTATTAGCTTACCAGAAAAAAAGAAAAGCCAGCAGAAATCCAATACTGTTACATCAGTTCAAAAAATGTTCAGTGAGAGCTAATTTGGAGCCTGCTCATTTGCAGACACTTCCAGTTTATGATTTGGCATGAAATGGCTCCAACTCATTGTACTATTTTATTTATTTAAGAAAGCAGCTGATGGAACAGCTTTGTAAAGTTACATCCCCTATATTATAACAGGCAGCTTCTCTAACACTCTGAGTTCTGTAGTTGGATATCAGTTAGAGGTAAATTTTCCTCCTCCTTTCCAGGCTGTGGTTTGAATGACTCTCCTGTGGGACTGGCTGCATACATCTTGGAGAAGTTTTCCTCATGGACTGATATGGAATTCCAGAACCTAGAGGATGGAGGGCTAGAGAGGTAAGCCCTTTCTCCCCTGCCATTTTGCATGAGGTGACTGAGCCCAGGGTCACAGCTGAGGAGGTTTCTCTGATGTGGCCACCTCACACCTCAGGGAGCCTGCAGTGACCACAGCTGGTGCAGGGCTGCACTCCAGCACACAGAGAGGCAAACAGGCCATGGAGGCTGATGGATTCCCTTCCCACTTCCATCTCCTAGGAAAGAAATACACCCTGCAACTCCTGGATATTAAAAACTGACTTATGGGGAAGAATCGCATTAGGGCACAAAATCCAAAAGTTTAACCCACATTAAGATGCTGGCAGCTCATGATTCATTGTAATACTAACAATTAACTCCCTGTGAATTGGCATTGGATTGATTGTTACAGCTTCATCTACCTACCATTTGCTAATAAAGGATTATGTTTAGTGTGCAACAGAAACCAGAGCTGAAATCCTCTTTGAGAACTACCTGGCAGGAATGGAGAGAGGGGGCATGCTATGGAAAGGCCCAGATTTGCATGGAATGTTTGCCCTACATACAGCTAATAAATTTATATGAAACATGCACTGTTTACAGCACAAGCTGGTGTGTGAGGGCTCTGTTGAGGGCTCACAGTAGCATTTCAGATTATCATTAATAAATGGCACAAGCTGCTGCCTGTGCTGTTCTGCTCCCACCCTCCCAGTCTGTGGACAGGAGAGACAGCCATGCTGGAGCATAAGGTGCTTGTTGGAATCTGTCTTCCATGTAGGAGTTAAAATGTGACTTCCCAGTTTACGTCTGAAAGCCTTTAGCATCCTTAATTGGTCACTGGCAGACAGAGGGGGAGTAATAACTTCACCTCTCCACTCTTAATCACTATTTATTTCTATATTTTTTTTCCCCTTACAACCAAACCAAAGTCAAGTCCCTGCTAAAGTGATGCAAATTATTCTTCAGTTCTAATTAAGCAATCTCTTGGGTTTGCCTTTTCAGGAAGTTCAGCCTGGATGATCTGCTCACCAATATCATGATCTACTGGGTGTCAGGCTGCATTGTCTCCTCCATGCGTTTCTACAAAGAAAACTTGCAGAAGGGGATAGGCACACAGAAACATGAAAAGTAAGTGTGGCTTCTTCTCCTTAAATATTTTGCCCTGATTTTAATTTTACAGTTGCATGCCTTATAGATTCCTGAATGCTGAAGAAAAACACTGCTCTCACAGTATTCCTCTGCCAGACAGAGCAGGTAGCTGATGTGCTTGGAAAACACTGCTTAGGTAGGAATCCTGAGCCCTGAGTGAGGAGATCTGACTGGAGGCACTGCTTGAGGGCCTCCCATTCTTGGTGTAGCCATGTACTTCCCCATTTTATTTCAGTTACTAAATCAGTCTGTGACTGAGTCACACAGTCAGTTTGGTTTAGTTTAGTTGGTTGTAGTTTTAGTACTTTTCTGGACACACTTTGCCTCTTTCTGCAAAAAAGCTTAAGTCCTTTGGAAGCAGCTTCAGCCTGCTGACAAACTGCATCATTGAGGAGTCAGTGAGACTGATGTGCCTGCTGCTGCTCAGACTCTTCAGACAGCAGCTTGGTTGCATGTACTTGTGTCAGCCTGAGTAAGAGTGAAGGCTTAAACCTGCCCAGAGGTATTTTCACCCACAGCTTAGTGCCATGGTGTTTATTTAGCTGTGAAATGATGCTCCCAGGAAGCTGACTCAGTTCCTGAAGCTGCTGTGGCTATGCTGTGGGCAGTATCTTGTCTGGTTCTGCCTGCATTAGATGAGCTGTGTGAGCTTCTAAGTGCCTAGAGGACAGTCTCAGAGTCCTGTGTAAAGTTCTGACCTCAGCCTCCCAGTGGCTACATGCCCAACACTTTCTGTGTCTACATTTTAAAGTCTGTCACTTCTGACAATGCAGCTTATGTGTATGGGATATTCAAACCTAGAAAATGTGGCTCTTAGAACAAGCACAGATCATTCACACCCCTCACATCCAGTTGCTTCCTTACACTTCCTAATGTGAAGAATGTTTTGTAATGTGCATTTGTGCCAGTTAAAAGCAAGAACTATTTTACAAGTATAGTCCCACATATAGAAATGTAGCTTCTGAACTAGTCTAGATTATCAGTATTCCTCTCTTCTCCCCCCTATTAAGTAATTATTCTCCAGTTGTCCTGCCAGGCTTAGCATGTTTTAGTGGTTATCTTCTCTGTAAATCTCTCTCCACTCTTATAAAATTGTGTGCTTGCCCATCAATTTGAGCCCTATGTGCAGCAAGATGAAATTTGCTGCCCACCAACTCCTAGGGCTCTCCTCTCCCTTCCCATGCTTCTGAGCCTCAGGCCCTGGACCCCCTGCAAAATTTCCTTGATATCACTGTATGCAAAAACAAAAGAGAGGGTGGGTTTTTTTTTTCCCCCTCAGGAATTATAGTGTTTTCTTCAGTTTTAGGATCTGGAAGTCAAATTTTTAATGCCTAAAAAGAGCTTGCCCAACTGTTCGGGAACATTTCCTCAGGACTTTTGATTTGTTGCAGATTTAAGTGTTTAGAAGATGACAGTGATTCTCTCTCCTCTCTCAGGCTCACAGTACAGGTACCCACTGGCATTGCTGCCTTCCCTAATGAAATCCTGCACATACCCCAGGCTTGGGCCAAGAAGAAATACACCAACATTGTCTCCTTCCACTTCATGCCTCGAGGTGGCCACTTTGCAGCTTTCGAGGAACCTGAACTTCTTGCTAAAGATATTCTGCAATTTGTTGACAAAGTAGAGAAAGAGCAACTCTGGAAAAAGAAAGGGGAATAACTTCCCTAAGAAACAGCAGGGTAATTACTTCTAGCTTAGCACTTGTACAGGGCTTACTAAGTCTGCTGTAATCCACGTAATTAGATCTTATTGTTGACCAGATGTGAGCAAGGACAGAAAGAAAAATACAGTGTATCTTCATGAGATACTGCCATGGGGACCAACAGATTTTGGGCTGGTTTTTTTTTTTTTGGTTTTTTTTGGTTTTTTTTTTGTTTGTTTGGTTTTGGTTTTTTTTGTTCAGCTAGGCTAATAAAGTAGCATGAAGAGTGCTTGAGTAACTTCTGAAACATGTTCTGTAGGATTTTTGACTCTTGCTTTGAGGTTGAAAAATAGACCTCACAACAACTAACGTACCTAGTAACAGTAAAATTGTTATGAAAGGCTTTTTCTTTTCATGGCAGCAGTAAAATTTGATTTGCTGTGGGTATGAAGTTCCTCACATAAAGAGTAGGGAGCAGCCTGGCAGGACCCAACTTGCATAAGTGCATCAATCAATCAGCATTGATGAGCTACAGTATCTTTAAACTGCCTTCTGCTGGCTGCCTTTCTCTTCCAGCCTGGGCTCTGAAGCAGCTTCCTGGCTGTGAAGAAGCTGGACTGCCCTGTGCCAGGCTCCTGGGATATGTGAGGAGCAGCTAAAAGACACAGGTGCCTGTAGCTCAGCCCAGGAGATGGGACTGGGTAGGAGTAATTGCAGCCCCAGCTACCTCTGCACTGAATTTGTACTCTTAAGTCATAGCCCTGGGTAGGCTCAACACACTGTGGCTTTGCACTGCTTTGGCAGGGTGTTATAAATACCTCTTACTAAAGGATAAAAATATTATGAATTCAAAATTAAAAGAAAAATTAATTAATATTTTTAGTAACTCCTGTGTGATTCTTTTAATTCTTTTAACAATGGAGATTTTGCTTGGCACCAGCTAGGAGAATCATCAGCTCAGAACCTATCAATTCTGTACTCCATCTGTCACAGAGGTCAGATTGAAGGCAAACTGCTCAAAGAAAATTGAAGGGCTGTGTGGCTTTACCAGCTCCTGTCCCTAGTGTGTGCAGCTGAGCTTCAAACAGGTCTTAATCCATCTCCAGATGACTGATCTTAGTGTGGTTTTGTTCTCCAGTCACTTCTGATGTCCTTCTCTACTTCTGAAAGCACAGGGAAATACAATCTATCAATAACACTTGCATGGATTAGTATTATTTCAAAATATTAATTGAAAGAGAAGCTAAGATCAGAAGCTCAGCAGATCCATGCTCCATCCCACAAGGCTTTAGACTCAAGCATACCATGCAGTTTGCTTCACAGGAGGCAATGGACTCTCCTGCTGGAGAGTCAAAATTCAAATCCTAGTGCTGAGAGCCACCACCAACTCTGACAGAAAATCATCAGGGCAGATGGGCTGTGGACCAGCCTGGGTCAGTTTTCTGAGCAGAGGTGAAACCTCTTGCTCCTTTCCTCTGCCTGCTGCACCTGGGTGCCAGTAGAGCAAGGCAGAGGAGCTCTCAGCTCTCCCTGCAAGATTTGATCCTCAAGCTGTTCTTCAGTTAAGACAGCTACTTGCTTCCAGAACAGTGGTGAGCACTAATTCCACGCTTAACTTGCAAATGCTTTCATTCAGTCAAAATTTGTCTTCACATTTGCAAAATGGTGTGTGATGCAGGCCAGTCTGTTTGGAACACTCTAGAGGAAAACACAAAATCATTCCCTTTGAAATAGACTCTGTGGAGAAGACTCTCCCCAAACTTGTTTCAGGAGCAGGATGGTGAAAGAGAGATCCTCATTCAGGAGGAATTGGCTCACCTCTGGCAGGAACAGCCTCTAAGGCACCACTGCACACCCTCCTGCACAAGTCTGCTCTGTCCTGCCCTGCACACCAGGTAATTTTCTTCAGGGTTTGATAAGCTACTGTCTGAAAGAGAGACAAATCTGGACCTAAAAGGTCTAGATTTTAGGAGCTAAAAAAAGACAAATACCTGATATACAGCAGTTTTTGTTCTGAATTTTGATGTCACACTTCTCAAACCTTAAGCCCACAGCTATCAGTAGCTGTTACTCATCACCTACTTACCTGCAGTTAAATAAAAATGCAGTGAAATACTATAACAAAGTGAAAAAGTATGAAATTAACTATACAGTGGCTGTAAAACCTGCCCTCAGTTCCTCTTCCCTTTTCAAAATAACCCTCTGGTTTTAGCAAAACACAGCCAATCCCACCACCTCTAGTGCAAGGTTTGACACTAATGAACTGTCTGTGAGCCAGTGGTAGCATCTGCATCTCATCCTGTAGGGAGCAACTCTCCCAGGAGCCTGAAATCTGGATTTGACAAGCACCTTGAGTGAATCCAGATTCACTTCTGATACTCTCTGATACTGGTTACAGGCAATTATTTGGTACAGATAACCAGAAATAGTTTAACAGTTTTAACATTTAATAGTTTTAACATTTCTGTTAGCAAGTAGCTGCATATCAGACTATTGCAATAATAATAACAATATGCAGTACAAAATGAGTCCCTGCTCTGTTACAGTTGTTCTTATTTATGTCTCTGCCATTCAGCCAGGGAATTTTCTCTAAAAAGGTTAAGTGTGATGCTCTTGGGCTGGCTGAGCTGTTTCTTGAGAATAAGGCTCTGAAAGAGTAGCTACAGCCTTCAGCATAACACAGAATATGGTGACACTTTGATGCTCAAAACATTATATTTTGCTATAGGGCCACTTCTTAATGAAGCACCAATTTCTGGCCCAAAGTTGCCCCAAAGTCTCTGCTCAAAAAAACTAAAACTGTCCTAAAAGCCCTGCCACATTAAGTTGCTCCAAACCATGCATTTATCCCACGCTGAAACCAGAAGTAGCTGACCTAAACCTTGCTTTTTAATTATCCAGTTATAGCTCATTAAGAGTCTCGATAAGGGGTTTGGAACCATGCAGATGCAACTGAAAATAAACAACTTGTACTCTTCCTCCCCAGCTGAAGTGCTTTGAAAAGTGTCTGCTTCTGGTATGGAAAAATACAAGTAAGGTCATAATCTTCTCATACAGCTCCAGATAAACAAATTCCCACTACAACCAAATTTGACTTCTGATTTTCAAACTGCAAACCATAATGTCCTGAAAAATCCAAGTCACCATATGCAGCCTTTGGACATCTTACACAACAAGACAGGACTTCATATACATTAAACAAAAATGTCAGGCATTACTCAGCTCGTGAATGGAAAAAAAATATGAATAGAACTCACACTTTCATAAGAAAAAGGAAGTGAAACCACCATTTAATAGAAAATAGGATGTGTTAAGCCTAGCATCAGAGTTAGCTCTAGATCCATGAAGGGTCCCCTGAGTCAGCTGCAATTGCTCAGGGGCAGGACTGAGGTTCAAGGCAGTCAATCAAATGTACAATTCTGTTTTACAGCAAGTGCAATACATATTATGCACTAAATGAAGATACATTTTTGTCTGCAAGAGCAGTGGAAAGAGACAGGGAATAAATCCATATTGATTTCAGTGTAGCTTATTTTAAACCACTGAGAAATGATGCTGCTTGTTTTACTTGCTGTAATAGCACTTCAAGGAACATAAGTCACACTAAAACTGTCTTGCTCAGGATTAGTTTTCCTTCATGGAAGAAATACCCTGTGCAGTGCCAGACAGCCCTGATGGTGTTATGCCAGTGCTGCTAGAAGAATTAGCCCCATTACAATTGTCAGCTGTCTTCTGGAGAACAGATATTTATAAACAGGTCTGTGCTGAGTGGTGACAGCTCCTTCCCCTGGCTAGGTGTGACCCAAAGCTCAGGTTTCCAAAACCCTTCCTGACTGGGTTTAAAGATGCTGAGGATGATGGTGCCCTCCCTGTGTTTAATAATGGAATGTCTGCAGTTTTGAGGATATGATGAACAAGAAAAGAGATTGAAATGATGACTTTCATCACCTTCTTAAATGAAAGATAATCCTTTGCAGCAGGAGTTCAATCCACTGCAGGTGATCAGAGGGAGTGCAGCACAGGGAAGGGGTGAGCAGAAACACCAAGGGACAAACTCCAGTCAAGCATCCAAAGAACCAAGAGCTCTTTTTCAGCCAAGCCTGCATTGTTAGGTGGTTTTGTGTACAGACACATTTGTACTTCATGAGTTCAAGGAATTCTTGTACAGGCTTCAGGGAGCTAAGGGCCAGCCCTGCATTTTTATCCTAGTGGAAGATTTTTAACACCCCAACTCTTTTGTGGCCCATAAAGCTTTTTGCAGTCATCAGAAGGCAATACTTAATATTTCAGAGAAACCAGAGGCAAAGAGGGTTTAAGCAATATCTCACACAAACTGAGCAGAAGAACCCAGTGCAGAACACAGATGATGCAATTCTCCTAATTTCTCTACTCATTTTCTTTTAGAAGATAGATAACTTAAATGATTCCTCTTAAAGGTGCTCAATTGATTTATTTCTCAATTTTTGCCCTTTTCTTTCCAGCAGATTCTGATTTCCCATCTCAAAAGGGAATTAAGTTTTCCTATTTCAGGAACACTTTTGAAGCTACAGATTTGAAATATAAAAGAACAAGATAACCCTACTTCATTCTCTAAATCTAGAATCCTATCATAAAGAATTTCAATGCCTGCAACCAAATTATGGTACTTAGCAATTCTTTAAATCATTTGGTTTTTCCATTTTCATCTGTGGGGAGAGCTGCTGGTTTTATTTCTCTGTCTCTGTAGATGGAGGGGAAAAATACTGATAATTTGCCTTAGGGAAAAAAAAAACTATTTAGAATTCCAATAAGTTTTGACATGGAACATCTTCACTTGAAAGAAGCAACTTACTGCTTTACATTTCAGGAGAGCAGGCTATAAAAAAGCCAATCAGTCTGAAAATCCAAGCATAAACCAGCACCAAATGCATGAAAGATTTTCATACAGAAGGGAGGCCAGCTGTGTACAAAAATACATATCTCTCAGCTCTCAGTCTTCCTCCTGTACTGCAACTTTTTTTTTTTGAAATTTCAATGAACATCTAAGATGCAGAACAGATAGGTACCCTTCTAAACCAGGCCCTAACTTCTATCACAAACCTTCACCCTTTTGGGAGGTTCACAACCACACAGCAGCAAGGATGAGACAGCAAGAAAATCTGGCTCCTGTTTTATTTAGGAGCATCTGATGACATACCATACGTTGGACTTCTAGAATTCTATCTTCAACATCACTTTTGAGAAGAGTGCTTTCATTAATTATTAACCAGCACTTAGTTAACCACAGAGCCTGGGAGCAGATACAAAAATTTCCCTCTCTCCTTCTTGGCTATTTACAGTCCCACCTATTTCCACTTTAAGTTGTGTTGGCTGCAGCTGAGATGCTCCATTCTAACCAGCAGGATGTGGGATACAGAGAAAATGTCAGGACTTTACCCAAGAACCAAAAAATTATAGGGAAGAATGTTCCATTATAATCACCCAATCTTCAGTCTCTCCACTTTTAGTTGTTTCCTTTCTGTTTTTATCCTTCAGACAGCTGTCCTCAGAAAAAAAAAAACAACTTCTGTACTTCTGAAATATCTGAAACAGGCACTTGCAGCTGTTACAGACAGGTGACTGTCTGAATCCTTCAAGAAGTCTTGTCTAGATATGACAGAGAAGGAATTTGCAAGACCAATTTCAGATAAGACACGTGACCCTGGCTTCATTTGGAATTAAAAGTGTGCATTTCCTTACACTGCTGCAGTTTTGAGACAATAAAGGGTGTCTTTTCTTTGTAGTCAATAGACTTGGGATGGAGCTCCCTTCTCCCTAAATCTTCTGCCTCTCACCTCACTTTTAGCAAAAGCCAGGTGAAAACTCTGTGGTCTGCTGCTGCTGGGATGAAGCAGCAGCAGACTTGAAGCCTTGTCTTCTTGAAGAGAAGGCTTCCAAAAGCAAAAGGCTTGCAAACACTCATAACCAGATTATCTGTAGAACAGACACAAGAAAGCTTCAGTTGTGCTGCCAGCATGTGTGGGCAAGCAGAGCTGGGAACTGGACCTCTGTAAAAAGAGACACAAAGAACATGGCCTACTGCTACACTGGAGCACTTGGAAACTTAGCCAGCACAAAGATCTGCTTTTGGCTCAGGATATGGGAAAAGCCCAGAGGAAAACAAAGCACAAACGTGTGCACCTCATGCAAATGAGAAATTGCAATAATTTGGGTGTTGAGGATGTGTTGTAAGAGGGCTGGAGGTGAGCCAGATGGGCCTGGCACACAGAATCCTGGCACAGAGCTCCGTGTATCCAAGCAAGCCAAGGCTTCTGAGCCTCAGCAAACCATGTAGCATTTTCCTCACTCTGGAAGAAATTCATCTACCCTGAAGTATTTGCAGAAGTGTACCCTGTTGTACAGTACCAAATGAGCTCCATTCTTCAAAGTGTCAGAGGCTGCCCCTTCAGCTGTGTCACAGAGAATCCCATCACAGACCACGTTCTGGGGCTTCCTCCTGTGGAGGGAGAGTGTCAGCTTGTCCAGGATTCCTCCTGTGAGGGAGAGTGTCAGCTCATCCAGGATTCCTCCTGTGGAGGGAGAGTGTCAGCTTGTCCAGGATTCCTCCTGTGAGGGAGAGTGTCAGCTTGTCCAGGATTCCTCCTGTGCAGGGAGAGTGTCAGCTCGTCCAGGATTCCTCCTGTGAGGGAGAGTGTCAGCTTGTCCAGGATTCCTCCTGTGAGGGAGAGTGTCAGCTTGTCCAGGATTCCTCCTGTGAGGGAGAGTGTCAGCTGGCCCGGGATTCCTGCCCCCGGGAGCGCTGCTGGAGGTGGCTGCTGGAATGTCGGGAAGGACTCAGCGTGGGGGAGGCGCTGCTCCAACTGAGCAATGCGAGGCAAGCAGCAGGAGCTGGATCCCAACAAATATGGGAGCTTCTGGGAGCCACAGTCAGCAACTCCAGCTGGGCCATTTGCTTAGGCTGCCTGCCAAAAGGTTTATAAAAAGAACAGTAAAGAATGTGCCATGGCTTTAAATACGAATTTCAAATACAGTGCAGCCAATATCCACATTTGTTGAGGCTTCCATCCCTCAGCTTTTCTCTAAGGCTCAGTCAGGAATGCAAGGAGTTTCTCCTGCTGATCTAATTTTATGCCCTTACAGATATCCACCAGAATGAAGGAATGAAGTAGAGCCAGGGCAGTTTCCTAATTACTTCCAGCTTTTAGAGAGGGACCCAAAAGATAATAGTGAAGCAAGCGCAGCACAGCAAAGATGCTAAACCAGCCTATAATTTGTGTGTTGCTGTACACAGCTCTTGTGATAATTTACCAATAGGTGACCCAGCCTTTTCTCCAACTGGTGCCTGTCCTAATACCACAGACATTTCTATGAGTTTAACTGCAACAGAGCACAGTGGCAAACAAGAATAGCAGCTACACAGTAAGTGAAGGTGATTTCCCCATCAGACACATGAACTGGTTCCACAAATGCCAACAACGACTTTTTAGCAAGAAAAAAAAACCTCAGAGGTTTTCCATATTCTATATCTGAAGCACCTTAGCATGACTGGAGTGGGTTTATTCAAGTTCAGCTTGTGCCAGCCACAAGGAATGTCACCACCAAGGTTCAGCAACCTCCCAGGCACAGAAAGGAAATCAAATCATTAAAGGAGTTTTTGTCCTCAATATGACACATAGAACCTCACAGTGAGTATCAAAAGTCATCTGTTCAAAAAAGTGAGTTACATCACAGAGCATAAAACCCCCACAGCACCAGCACAGTAAACAGGTCAAGTGTGGTAGCTGAATTATTTGATTCTTCAATAAGCACACACATGATCATCCACTGCTGCTGCAGACACCTGGATGAGATGGGGTAGTGCAGCTAGAAACAATCACAGGCTTCTGATCTAATTAACACAACAAGCTGCCTCCTCCTTGTGACCGCATGTCTGTATGAAAGACTCACAGATGAGTAAAAAATTGGAGTTTTGTTGGGTTTTTTTCCTTCTTGGTTTGAACACCAACCTGGAATGGCAGTGTGTGCACGAGGTACACATCACCTCATAATGTCATAATTGCTAAAAATCAAAATGCACACACACAGATGCACAAACCCCTGACTAAACTGCACCACTGAAGTGAGAGTCTAAAACAGTCTGACAAATTCATGCCCCCTCCTCCACTAGCCAAGGCTCCTCACCTGCCTTTTAAGAACTAGGACATGCATCTTCAGCCAACATGAGTTTGTAATCAGAGGGCTCAGAGCTCCACAGGATCCTTCTTGCATCAGGCAGGTCTCATGCTCAGCACTTGTCTGAGTGCTGTTCTTGGGAAGCTGGAGGCATTCCTGCAAGACACTGAACATCTGCACACATTTATGGCAAAAAATCTCCTTCAATCTCAAGATGTTGCTGCTTTACAGACATGCTAGAAAAGGTCAAAGTCAGGAAATAACAGTTTAACAACAAGCAAGGAAACAGAGGGCCAAAAGCTTATCCTACCCATAGGTCACCAAGATTCATCCCCTAGAGAAATCCAAAAGTATTCAAATTCCTCATGGGACATACTGTCATTCTAAGGCTTGTGGCAGTGCTCTTATGAAGAGTTCATGACCATGCTGTGAGGCAGCCAGAAAAAGGACTGTTCCAACACATAGAGAAAAGAATAAATAAATCAAGACAGCCTGAAATTTTTCTAAACTCAGTGTTTTATTGCCCCGTGATTATTAGTTACACTTTGACACATTGCACTTCGGAATAGATTAGCACCTACTACATAATTTAAAAACTTAGTATCTTACAATTCATATAATTGGCACTATTGAGAAAACCCAGAGATCTGTCATTTTAACCCAAGACTAAAAGAGATAAAATCCTTTATTGTTGGCAGGTGAGCTTTCATTGTGGAAGGCCCTTAAGAATAGTGAACAGAAACTAAGAACCAAAATGCCCTCCAAAAATGTATAAAAACAGTATCAGATAAATCACTCCCTTCTTTACACCACTCTTTTTGCTTTGGTACCTTTAGTACCCAAGTGCACAGTTATTCCCTCATCACTTTAAAGGAAAAAAAAAAGTAACATGATCAAAACTATGCTGACTACTTTGGGTGAAAAGAGGAGAGACTCCCACACACCATTCTCAGCACCCACACAAACAGCATTTTCATCAAAAGTGGCATTGTCTCAGGATTTAACACATCCCAAGAGGTTTATAAATAATAAACGTTGGGGGTTTTTAAAAAGGGAAGAATTCTTTTGAATAAATAAATGACAGCTCTAATAGCTGCATTGGCTTTGGTGACCAGTTATCTAGATGCAGCATAAGTTATCTTCATAAGGCAAGTGATGAGCTAGCAGAAGTGAAGTCCCTGAGGATCAGCATCTCCACGTTCAACTTATTTGTTTCACAACTTGTGTAGACAGCCTGGAAAACAATCAGTCCCAAGGCATCTGCTTTTTAATCTCCCAGCACAGCTGCAGACCACACAATGAATTATTTCTGTACCTTTTCTGCAGGCAGGAATACATAAATAACGCCAAATACTTAGGAGGAGGAGGAGGCAGGGAATTAGTTCTGCTAAATCTGGGCCAAGTGCTCCACCTTGTGTTCGTGCTCACAACACAGCTCAGAGCGAAGCTCCCGACGCCTGCTCCACACCTGCAGGTCCTGTGGCATAGCTTCTGATTCCTTCTGCCTGGGAGCAAGCGTTGTCCATGGTGCCGTAGGACTGCTGCTCCGTGGGGGCCAGCACCGTCCTTTCGGTGGGATGAGGACGCAAAACCTGGGGGACGTACATCTGAAATCACAAGTGAAGGCTTTTAGTGGTCTCTCAAAGCACAGTGACTCCTGGATAACTCACCCAGGAGAATTTTTCCCCTTGTCACTCTTCTCTTCATCCTTTTCCCATTCTTCACCTTAACACCTCAGGCCTTTTGCACCCTGCTGGAGGCTTCCTGGTGCAACTCGTCTGCACCTCTTGACTGTGGCACCAAGGCCTTTCCTTCTGCCTCAGTCCTATGTCCTTCTCAGTGACATGGCAAGCAAGACCTGCTACATGTCACAACATTCAGAATCAAAGCAGTGGCAACTGACTGCATTTGGCAGCTGTCCAGATGTGAGGCTGTCTGGGGCAGGGCACAGAACATAGCACACAGAGCTGCTGGAAGCAGTGTGTCTCAGCTGCTCCTAAAACAGCAGCCAAAGGTACTTCTGGAACACCACCTGGGAGCATCAAGGAGCCCAGCTGCAGAGCTCTCTGGTCCCACATGCACCTGGGAAATCCCACAATCCATGCAGACTAATACGTGCTACACAAGCTCTTTGGTAAGCAGGGTGAGAAATTAGGTTTTTCTAGGAAATGCAAGGGAATATTAGAAAACTCTTAGGAAACTCTTAGCTTCTTACAGAAGATGTTGGGACTGTTGGTACATCTGTGTCTTTTCCTCTTTCACCTTGTGTGTCTTCAATCTGTAACCAGCAATAGGTGGGGAAAGAGAGAGAGACAACATCAAACTGGTGAGTGAAAACAATACACACAGATCATGAGCACCCAAAACCTGCACAGACAGATCTCAGTGCAGTTCTGGCACTCTCTTCACCACTCCTTCTAAACAGAATCACAAAAAGGTTTGGCTTAGAAGGGCCCTTAGAGATCATCAAGCTCCAAGCTCTAAGGGACACCTTCCACTAGACCAGGTTGCTCCAAGTTCCATCCACCCTGGCCTTGAACACTTTCAGGGATGGGCATCCACAGCATCACTGAGCAACCTGTGCTAGTGCCTCAGCAATCTCACAGCAGAGAATTTCTTACTATTACCCAACCTAAACCTACTGTCAGTTTAAAGCCATTCTTCCTTGTCCTCTCACTACATGCTCTTGTAAAAAGTCTCTCTCCACCTTTTTTTGTAGGCTCCCTGAAAAGAAAGCTTTTTTTGGAAGGTTGCAATTAGGTCAGCCCAGAGCCTTCTCTGTTCCAGGCTGAACACCCCCAATTCTCTCAGCCTGGCCTCATATCAGAGGTGCTCCACCCCTCTGATCATCTTGGTTGTATTCTCTGGATTTGCTCCAAGAGGTCCATGTCTTTCCTCATGCTGGAACCCCAGAGCTGGATGCAGCCCTGCAGGTGGGGTCTCTCCAGAGCAGAGGGGCAGAATCCTCTCCCTCAACCTGCTGGCCACACTGCTGGGGATGCAGC
The DNA here is from genome assembly GCF_036417665.1 of Passer domesticus. Classification (NCBI taxonomy): domain Eukaryota; kingdom Metazoa; phylum Chordata; class Aves; order Passeriformes; family Passeridae; genus Passer; species Passer domesticus. The sequence goes on along the minus strand of NC_087476.1, from coordinate 115,719,704 downwards.
CAGTACTTCCATACTGATCTTTTCCCTCAAATTCAGTTCCTGCAGACACAGAAACTTTCCACTCTGCCAAGCAGCCTACCTGTACACAGGCTCTCTTCAGCCATCTCACCATGAACAGACACTGCCAGCAGGAAGGAAGGGACAACCCACCAGGAATAGCTGGTGCTCCATCAAGCACACAGGCAGGTGCTGAAGGGTCAGGTATCCATCACTTACCCTATAATTCAGTGGGCTCAGGTACTTGAAACAGCCAAAACAAGTGTAAGCCAAGCAAATAACAATAGTGATGTTGACAACCAGCAAGGTAAACATTGTGGTAGGTGCTTTAAAACCTAGAAAAATATCCAAAGAATACAGTAAAAAAACACATAGCAGGAAAATCCAACAAAACCAAAAGAAGCCTTTATTTATCCTGCTCATTTTCAGAAGCCTCATGGATTTTTTTTTTCCTTAGAGGAATGGGCAGCCCACTTCCAGCTCAAACAAGAGAATATCATTATATGCTAAGTTCTCCCATTTTCCCTAGAGGCAAAGAAATGTTGCTGCAATACCTAAATGATAGACAAGACTCAGAGTGATTCTTCTCCTTCCTCATTCCTCCATTCTGGACCCACTTCTTAAGTACTTTCATTAACGATCTGTGAAATATAATATTAATTACATTGATTAATTAAGATGATGGCACCAAATTGGATGGTTTGCCATCAGCTCAAAGAGATGGAGGTGGGGCAACAGGAGAATCAAAATGGTCTTGGTAGATAAAACCACCCCATCTGCTTTTAAAGGATCAAAACAAAAAAAAAAACAGCAGCAAGATAAAACTGTAGGTAGAAAACAACCACTAAGTACAATTTGGAAGGAAAAATAAATGTAGATATGAGGGATAACAATAGCACTGCAGCACACAACTGCTGGAAAGCAGTCAATAGTGGGATGGTATCAAAGAACATGGGAAGAGAGGAAAATGAAAAAAAGAAGACAAGTCTCTGGCACCTATACAAAATAATTCAGTGCTACTAAGCCTTCAGCTGGGTAGCCTTGTCTACAATAAAATATGGACAGAACTTGGAAGAATCCAAGGAAAAAGACCAAGAGAATGGACAGTAAATATGAACTAGGCTGATAGGTAAGTTTTAATTCAGAGAAAGTGCAATAAACTATAGTAAAGGACATGGTTGCCTAGCATGGAAAAAGCATTAAAGATTACAGTGACTTCTTATTTTCCAGATCCACTAGGGAAATATTCTAAAGAAATTAATCTCATTTTGCAGTAAAGATGACTTGAATAGACTATTAGGAAAAAGTATACATCACTGCAAGCCCTAGCTGTTTCCAAGTTTCTTCAGACAAAAGAGGCAACACCAACTCTCAGACATTTTTGTGGTAACCCCAGCATATGCAGTGGCACAGAATAGACAAGTTTTACACTTTGGCAGGTTATAGAAGCCCTGCACAGGTCTGTTCACAAGGGGGAAAACCACCACACATGCAAAAAACAAAATCATAAAAGCTCTATGAACACATCACTATTCAAACCAAAAGAGGAAGTGAAAAAACCTCCCTAGGGGTATTCTGGAATGTTCTTCAGAGGGGCTTGTTTTTATGAGCACAGGTTACCTGAGTACTTATCAGGTGGTGAGGTGTGTCTACACCAAAGCCAATGTATGGTGCAAACCACAAGGCAAACAGCAGAGATTAGGGAAGGAAAAGTCTCCCACATCAGTTTTCCTTGCACTGTGTCCTCAGAACTCCTGCCTGCCAACAGCTCTGGAGAACATGGGATTCAAGTGACTGTCCCAGGAGATGGGGCTTGAACTGCAGATAGGACCTCACCTCCTCTGTGGTGAGAGGCCCAGTGGTGTAGGATGGGTGGGTGGCAGGCATAAGAGTTGAGAAAGAATACAGGCACTGAGAAGGAAAAAATAGGTACAGCTTCTCACTTTCTGTATGCAGTCAGGTGGGTTTTGGTCCTGACTGAGAATGGGGAAGAGGTCCTTCCAGCCTTACATTAATGTATGAGGAGTGAGAAACCAGAGTATTGGCACTGGACTCTGCAACCAGACTGAAACACCCATATCAAGCCAAACACACAAGTCAATGACCAAACAATCAAGCTTTACACCATAAACTGATCTATTTTGCAGATAAGAAAGCAGAGCTCTCTTATCCTTCCTTCCTTCTTTTTGGCACAAGAAGCAGCAATGAAATCAAAGTATCAAATTCCTACCTCTCAGACTGCCCTGTGCACTGACAAACCACTGAACAGCATCCTGTAAACAGGATCCTCCACACAGACCAAGGCAAACATGGTAACCCAGCCTGTGTTTTCCATTATTAAGGTCCCTGACAAATGATGGTTTTACCATCCAGAACTAGAAAACATTATAATAAAGATTTTATTTTTACTTCACCAGGATTTCCTTCCTAACAATTAAAGAGGTGCATCAGAGGCTGAGTGCTTGGAGTTGATTTTTCTAAAGCATGCTCTAGAAATTCTCGTGTTAATTTAGAGGACCAGATTTGTTGGTCTTCCTGGTTGCAAAAGCAGCTTTCAAAACAAAGGAAAAAACAAGCTCTCAAACATAAAAGTAATGCAGGAACACCTATTCAAATCCAAGGACAGCCTGAAGCAATAGTTCCAAGTGCCTCTTGCATCCACAGGGAGCTTTCCCTACAGCTTTACCTCTCCCTAAATTGGATGACAGCCTGCCAGCAATACCTTTCTGAATGCTGCTATGCTAAAAAACACAATCATTTGTCATGTGAGCACAACACAGTTAGCTATCAGGAGCTCCCTTCTAAAGAAGGGGAACCCAACCCTTCCAGCATCACTGACATCCCCATTCCATACCAAATGCTTTCTCTTGTATCATGGATAAAAACCAAGCTGTTGCCTACCCTTTTTTTGACATCAAAGCTGTTGGTACAGCACAGCCAATACAATCAATACCAAGTATTTGCAAAACACAGAATGCCTGTATTTCACAGAAAAATTACATACAAAACATAAGGTTTTAAACTCCATTGTGGGGAAGAGAGTCACCATCTCACTGCAGTCTTCCATGTGAAATTTGATGGATGATGTGGAACACACAAGGACTAGCATTAGCCATCATTTTAGCATTTTTTCCTAAGTGATGGCTGTACAACCAAGGCAGCAGCCAATTCAGCCAGGCAAATTAAACTTATGCCCAGGCTGCACAAATGCAGGTAGTGAAGCCAGTGATCATCTCACTATAAAGAGCTAATTCTGAGTAGATTTTTGTTTTATGTAATGATTTTTACTGTCTGTCATTTCACAGCCCAACTGGGCAATTCCAGGTATCCTGATTTAAGGAATACAGGATCTCCTGTGAGATGAAGGAACAGGGAGCCCCATGCTAACAGTTTAATATATCAACCATCTCTAGCAAAGGCTCTTGTGCAAGTCTTGTGTAGTTCAGTTCCACAGAAAACCACCATGACTCCCCCTTTAGGGAAGGAAATAGAAAAGTCCATAAGGCTTATGAAAGCTTTATGAGAGCTCACATCTAATTCAGGGATGCTGGCAAGAGAGCTGGAAGCAGCTTCCAGGTGGAAACAGGTCATACTTACCCAGCCTCACAAATGAGTAAAAATAGAGCCAGAAAAGGCAGAGGATGGGAGCTGCCAGGGCCTGATTGACAGCTGCAAAGTGCATCTTCTTCTCCAGCTTGGCAGGGAGATAGGCGTAGTAGAGGTTGTGACGGTCCACCATGTGCTTCAGGAGGATGTAGATCAAACCTGGCAGGGAAAACAGCAGAGCCAAGCAGAGGCTGTCAGAGGTTTGATAAAAAGCAGCAACTCTGTGAGGAGATCTGCACTAAGTGGATGCAGCTCAGACACAAGGTGGGTACAGCTGCAAGACAGCACCTGCTCCTAAAGCTTAGGAGCTGAGCTTGTTGCACCTCCATCCCTCCCCTCTCCACACACTCTTCTGTGGTGTCTCTTGTGCTCCCAGGGAGAGCCCAGAGCTCCTTCCAGGGGCTGGCACATGAGGCCAAGCCAGTAGGGAAGACTTCCCAACTCCCCTTCCACTGTTGCTGGTAAGGAAGGCATGACAGTGGCTTAACATCTCCCTCTCAGCCTTCACCAGATTCATGACTGGATTTCAGGTCAGCTATTCCTTATCCAAGCAAACAGCAACTGCTGTGGCAGCTATGAATTGCAACAGCTCTGGGATGCAGTGGCACATTCAGATATTTACAACTGCATACAAAACAGAATGTAAGTAAATATCAATTACATTGTTACATAAAAATTGGCCACATTCTCTCAATAATAAGGTTGTTGATTAAACCAGTTCTGAACAATATCTAATTTGGACAATTATCTTGTATCTAGCTCTGTAAAGTTTCAGATTAGAAAATGAAAATACCAACTAAATAAAATTATTTAGTACTACTTATGTCTGATGTAAACCCCTCACTACCAAAGCCAGTACACTCAAATTTGAGAAATAAAATAAACATCTAATATACATTAAATGGACTTTCATCTTATAAAGACAGTACAAGAGCTAAGTAATTCATCATCTTTTTAACTGCTCTTGCACAAGAAGGGAAAAAAACTTGGATCCATGTCCTGAGGATTATCAGCATTTGAATGGGAATAAGAATTCAGAGCTGAGCCTTCCAAACTTCCCACATGCCCCATCTCACTCCCACAGTGCCCACTGGAAGACTTACCAAAAGGGACAATGATGGGACATGTGATGCTGTAGGCCATGATGACAGTGAACACACACAGCATCCAGGCATACATTGCTCCAAATTCATATTCAAATGCCTGTTGCTAGGAACAAAAACAAAACACCCCAAACTCTCAAATCATCCATCAATGTGTCAGGAGTTAAGAATAGATTCCCTAAAGCAAAAATTCACCTTATCTTATTCATTCTGAGAGATCAGTTATTTCCCTAAGAGGCAGAAATGATGTAATTAGATAAAATATTTTGTGGTTTTATTATCTGGACATACAGAAAAGATGCTGTTTCTTTCTTAGCCTTAAAGAAATTTCTCAGAGAATCTGCATCTACAAGAAGAAGCTCCTTAAAATCACAAGGCAGAAAATAATTGTGCCAGACTCAGAACATTCACCTCACTGTGGTAGCTACATACAGGCTTAAGTTCCCATTGTAACACCTGGAATTTCAAGCTACAGGATGACACTTCACCTGGAAGTGAAAGTCCACCTCTTAAAATGGAATATAGGCAAAATATATATATATTTTGCTAGGTGTATGTTCAGTTTAAAGCAAGCTGCACAAACCTGATGGCTAACAGAAGAAACTAACTCTAGACAGATATGAATGAAAAAAAAACCCTGAAGTTCAGACTATAATATAAAATCAGAACTATTCTATAAAATCCAAACCATAAAACTGACTTAGAGCTATGAAGAGATTGATACCTGAAACTCAGAGCTTGTGTTTTGATTTTTGACCATCTCTGACTGGAATAAATCCCTCCCTGTTATCTGAGCTGTGAATGAAGGGAATATGAACCTGTCGTGGACAAGCGAAACAAAGGCTAAAAAAAAAAATGTCAGGAGATGATGGTTAATGGTATGCAGGATGGGTGCTCCCACTGTTTCTGACAAGGATCAGCCACTGAAATGCCTCCTGCTGAGGAGGGCTCCAATACCTGTTTGATGTTTTTCCTCTCTGCTGTGGACTTGGCCATGATCATGCGTATGGTGTAGAGGATGAGGCCCGGCAGGCGCAGCAGCTCCATCCCATTGCCCACGAAAGCTGAGGCGATCACGTAGTTCACAAAGAAAGCTCCCTGGTCAGGCAGGAACACACATCTGCCAGGAAAGACACCAGACACTGACTGGGAGGAAGGCAAGCAAACACTGGAGGTGTACAATGTATCCCCATTGCCTTTGGAAATCTCTTAGGGTGAGGATAAGCACTATACAGGTTAGGAAGTGGCCAGCAGAACTTCTGCTAACCTTGTTGTAAAAGAATAGTGCACAGCTACAAATGCAGCCAGGTATGCAAGAGCCCGGCTGAGGTGCAGTTCAGGTGAAGAATAAATTGTTCACAAAAAGATGCAGCAGCCTGATGGGTGGCTGACAGCAGACAAGAGCATCATCTGATGTCTGCAACTGCAACCTGACACAAGATGAGATAAGACTGCAATAGAATAATCATCTCTCCTAACTTAGTAACTCCTAATTGTCTTCCGGTTACCGATTTTGAAACTGCATTTGGAAATCTATGCCCTAATAATTGCATTCTATTCTTTCCCTCCAGGCACAGGAACTTAAAATAACTAATATCTGCACATTTGCGATGTAATGTGTGCAAAAACATACCTTTTTCTTAAAATCAAGATTCACTGGATTACAGAAAGAGAACTGTTGCAGCTCTTTGATCTCAGTGTAATCCTTGAGAAGATCCCCTGTCAATTATATTCCACAATCCTCATCCAATTCCAATATCTTATCATCCTTTCTGTGAAGAAATTCTTTCTAATGTCCAATCTTATTGTCTCCTCCCCTTATTCAGAAGCTCAGCATCCTCCCAAAGTAGCAACCCTGAGCAAATTTTAATAAACACTAACCAAGGACAGTAAACAGGAAAAAAAAATCCTAAGTCCTAAGTATTTCTTTACAAAGGAACAGCAAAGAGAGAATATTATTTAGCTAATACTTACTCCAGCCTCACTGCAGAATCAGATGATTCTCTGTCAAACAGCCAGCGGAAAAAAAAATCAAGACTGAAAGAAAGATGGTGAATGTAATTCAGTCTCCCACACTTAGTATAGTTTAAAAATTGTTTTATTTTCAAGATAGCGCATCAAAAGAATTTAATCAAATCATTTAAACAATACTTCAGTTTTATCACAGTTACTAGAAATAAGATAGATAGAAATAAGAAAAAAGGTACAAAATTAAACAGAACAAAAACACCTACTTCATATTAAATCTTTATTATTAATTTTTATCAATTATTATACAGATAGGACAAATACATGTAATCCAGGGAAACAGTCAAAAACTGTAAAGGTGGGGAAAAAAGGACAACTCCAACTGAAGTATAAGACACAGTCAGGAAACCTGGTTCTCAGCTATAATGGTGAGTATGGGCAACTTTTAATTAGGCATTGATCTTACAAGGTCTTAAATCTCTTTGTTAAGAGAAAAGCCAGGCTTTGGAAACTTTCAAGGGCTCTGAGGATCCCAGATGTAAGATGAATATTGAAACCTAATGTGTAATGATAACATAACCACACACACTGAAGGGAGTGGGGCTACATTGATTATACCTCACAACTAGAAAACACAAATAAGATGTCTCATTATAAAAGTACTCAGTCACTATCTCGTTAAACTATGATTCTTTACCTGGTCAGACCAAGGGAAGGCAGAATCAATACCATGAAGATCAAAAATATGTAGACTTTATGCATCATTATTCTGTTCTCTGCAGATCTATCAACATAAAAGGGCACTGAGTGAGAAACTCATACAAAAAGCTGCCACATATGAAGGATCTTTATTGGACAATGCCAGCACTTGTCAGACCCCCAGCTTCCCCTACCATATCACATTGCTACCAGATAAAAACCTTTGGTTTTTTGAGATATTCACCAATATGGACCAAGCAGATTTCAGTACCAAAAATCTTGCTGAATGTTAATGCAGCCTCTGGATGAGCACCACTGCAGGTGTGCTCCACTCGCACGGGGACGTGTGACAAGCACAGCTGGCCTCTCACCCAAAGACACTCAATCTTGCAACAGCTTGGAAACAAACAGCTCTTCAAGTGCCATGCCAGGAGGGATTAAGCAGTTCAGAAAAGGGCACCACTGCCAAGAAACCAGACACTTAAACAACCTCTCTGTCAGGTGTCAAGTCTTGGGGAACAACATGACACTACAAATGCTATACCCCCACTACAGCAGCAGGAACGTGGATCCAGTGACACCCTGTTGCCAGGAAAGTGCAGCACTATGAACACTTCAGACTCTAGAGGTGGCATCTGATAGGGCTTTAAAACCACAAGGGTTTTATTAAAAGAACACTTGGGCACTGTGAGACCTATCAGTGTAACTACACTGAGGCTTGAAATCAGACCTGTGATCTCTAGGGACTTCAGAAAATTATTTTAACTGATGGAGAAGGGCTCAAGGTTCATGTGTGCAGCACAGCTACCAAAACAAATATGATGAAAAGCATAAAACTGTGACAAATAAACAATAGAATCTAGACATGGTGTCTTAGAAAATCATTGTATAAAAATCCAAAAGCAAAACAACCAAATTTACCTTAGAGTATAAAAACAAGCAATGACTACAAGCTTTATGGATAAAGACTGAGGTAAGTTGAGATTGAAGTACCATGTTTTTATCTGTGTGTAGGTAAACAGGGCATCAAATCTGGTACTCCAAACCAAGCTGTGCTGATTTCTCCCAGTCAGCAGCTCATTAGTGGGCTTGACATCTCTGGGGTGCACCAGGTCAGTGTGAAACCCTTGCATCAACACATCTGCTGGGCCTTTGGCCCTACAGTCTTCTCAGATCACCACTGGTAGCCAACAGATCTGCGCTGTGAACCAGGAGTTACCTCCAGACCATTTTGTCATGCGAAAAAACAAAAAGATGCATGCCCTTTTTATAAGTTGTCAGCCTGAAGGGGATCCAAGCCACACGGCCTGTCTTCCCAGAGAGCAACTTAATTATGGGATTAGAGGCACTTCCCATGCTCCTGTTGAAGCTACACCTCCTGAGCCTGCTCATACAAACCTTTTTTGTGATTAAACACAAAGAGGAGCGAGGTGGGGAGCAGGGGAAAGCATAAGCAAATCATGTGGTCATATTAGACTTGCTGTGTGGGTTACAAATTACCCAAACCCTGAAGTGTGGTTATAACACTAGAAAGAGACAAGAACAGGAAATTCCCTGCTAGGACAGGTCTGCAGATTTGAGAGCTCTGTGAAAGATCAGCACTTCATTTATCTTAGTAACTCAGCTGATAAGGTAAAAACAGAGGAAAAAGTTGCTTACTTTGTCCAGTGAGACTCCAGCAAAGTTGAGTAATAGACAATTGTTGGTAACAAAGCTGAGAAGGACCAGAGCAAGAGAGTTGGGAAAAACTGACTGATGACAGGATTCTAGTGGGGGAGAAAATGAGAATTAGTATTAAAAACACTTTAATGCAGTTGTGGTAGAACAGAGATATTTTTGTAAATTCTAGCAGGATGCACTGGAGAAATTATATTCAGAAAGTCTTAAATTGAGTGTTTAGCACTGGCAAGCAAGACAAAAAAACAAAGTAAGATTTGGAATTAAATTCCATGAGAATGCAGTCTCACAAGTAGTTTTTATGTAGTTTACACTTGGGGAAATATTTAAAAAGAATAGCTTGCAAGTTGCTTTAGCTGCAGTCAAACTAGGATCAGATATATACGTCATCTTGCTTTGAATTCTATAAACAAAATAAAAAAATACATTTTACCTTAGAGTTAAAAATCTGAATTTCCTCTTTCTTATCATAAAAGTCAAAATATAAGTTGGATTTGAAATTGCATTTTTTGCAAAGATTTTTTGATTACAATATCTAGAATTATTTAAGTTTGGACTGCAAATTTTTACCACAAATACATAAGCATGTTATAGTAATATAAAACCTCTGATAAAAATTACTTCAGATTATTTTCTAGGAACAAAAGAGAGCTAAAGACCTGATTCTGGAGTTATGGTTTTAATCAGCAGCTACATCTCAACTGAAGCTGTAAGGTAGGAATTTCTACTGAAGGTAAAACAATGAAACCCTATCAATTTACCAAAATTTTGGTCTGATCCACAGCTATATCCAAACATAAGGCAATACTCACATTAAGGTAGTGAATAGGTTTAGTGACATTGAACTTGTCCATGGTTGAGATGATTATGGAAGGAGTAGTAAGAAAAAACAGCACAATAAAAAGAAGCAAATTAATGCAAGCCCATCTAAACCACCATTTCAATCCACGCACTGAAAGATTTTTCCTGGAGAAAGAAGTAAAAATAAAAAAGGAATTAAAACAAGCAGCAAGCATTTGCTGTTAAAAAAAGACATATACACTATCTGTCAAGTAACAGGTGGCACTGCTTTTTCCAAACTGAGCTTTCAAAGTTATATAACAAAGCACTACACAAGTTCCAGTTGCTATTAGAAATAAAGAGAACTGTGCAACCTCTCTTGAATGACACATAAACTGTGCTTGCAGAAGAACATATCTAATCTTTCATTGCACAAACATAACATCTAATCTAGTTAAGGTTTGGGATGAAACACTTCCATTGTTCAATAATACAGAAGTACTAAACAGAAATGGAAGAAGAGACAGAGATAGAGGACACAGAGAATTTCTGCAAGGAGAATACTTATCAGAGGCAGAATCTACCAAAAAACTGTGACTTGAAATAAAATTTCAAATTTGTAAACACTGCATCCCTTTCTGCCATATTAAAAGAGCAACTGTAGATTTTACACAAGTAAAGTTCTTAAGTGTTATTTGAGATGGTTGCCAAAAGGACTGGAATGATTTGAGCACGAGGCAAAGCCAAATATTCAGAACAAACAAAACAGGGATACAGAGGTTCAGTAACATCCCTGATTATAACAAGTCTTGTGAACTTGGCATATCCCTGGGTCCCTCTTCTTCAAGGTTGGAGGAAGAAAAGGAAAAGAACAGGAAGAAGACAAACCAGAGTTTACAGAATGGACCAAGTTAGGCTCACCACACGGCAACTCAGAAAATAGATGCATATTTTGAGGATACTGAGCACTAAAACCAAGTTGTTTCCCTCAGATATCCACTTAAGAGTAGATATGCACTAGCCTCAAAAAAAGGAAATACTGAGGGACAGATATAAGCAGGATTTTTTTTTTAATTCTGGGGTGGAAAAACTCTAGTCCTTTACCCAAATAATGTCCACAGACCCCAAAGTCAATGAAGGACACCAGAAAGGAAAATAATGAGGCAAGTCAGCCACATTCCAACACTATATAATATTTTGTTTAGGGTTTAAAAAAAAAATCCCATACTCATCCCTATTGTCCTGTGCCCATTCTAATTCTACATTATCACCAACAAATGATTGTAAGAGAGAAATCTTACCAACAAATATTCTCAGGATAAGGAGCATATGTAACCTCCCAGCTGGATACACACAGCTCCCTGCTGTAGGGCGATGGCTGCGGCTCTCCTTTACACTTAATGCTCTGACATTTACAGGCATTGAAGTCCTTAAGGATGCTGTAAGGAAGAAGAGGAAGATTTTTCCAATTTTTTACACCTGAAAATGCTAAAATTGTAATGAGAAAGTCTGAGAATAAGTAATAAAGGATTTTGGTTTTTTAAAAATTTTAATAACCTGTGATCAAGATAGGGCTTAAACAACACTGTAACATATTTCCATTAATGGCCATTATTTAAACAGTTGCTACCAGAGGCCTGAGACATATTTTGTTAGAAATAAAAAGCAGTCTTGGTTTAAACTGTTAACTGCTTCTACCAACATGAACAACAGCAATGAGTCATATTAAAAAAAAAAAAATAAATCAAAGCTTGAGAGCATTGGAAAAAAATAAAAGACAGAGTTTCCTAAACATCTTTACATAATACAGCTGTCTTCAAATCAAAGTAGACTAATGAAATGAGACTGCAGACTAATCCTTTACACTAGTGTCAAACCAGCCAATTTTGCCTTGAGTACCAATTCTCAGAAGAATTTTTAGCATGCTAGTATTCTCATAATTCAAAATATTAGCCTCTTTCACCTACTCCTAAAATAATCACAGTGCTTAATTCTATCTTCCATTATTATGAGTTGACTGACACTGAAAACACTTAAAGAAAAATTTAAGCATGCCCAGAATAAATGTTATCAAAGATCTCTCAAAGGATAGCAGTAGAAGGGTGAGGCACACATTCAGAAACTATCTTATTACAGTAGCATAGAAACAACATGTATTACATTTAAATGGGGTGATTCCAAAATCTGTGAACATGCTTTTTTCTCAGTTGTGGTCTTAACATAAAGAAGACAGAGAACCACACACACAAACACCAAACTAAAAGCACAACCCTCAACCCCCCAGACTTTTTCCTTACCAGAATTCAAGCAGTGATGTCAGATTGCCAGCATCTTGCAGCAGCAAGCATTTAAGACAGTTGATTATTCTTTGATAGTTTATTTTAAAAAATACATACAGAGCAAGTTTTAGCCATCATTAAAAAGCTTCTACAACCACTTGAGCCCCCAGAACCTCACTTCTGGTGTCCTGTTTATCTCATCCTATTTCAGGGCCCTACAGAGAAGAGCATCCTAAGGGCACCAAGTAACTTTCTAATTTGATGGGAGCCTCAGCTTCACACATAAGTTAATTTAATTTCCCAGGGAATGGAGTCCACCACATTAATTCCAAGCTAAACAAACTGAAATATTTTCAGGTCTTGATGACTGAACTCAGAGATGCCTGCAGTGCAACTCAGAACACTTGCTCAAGGAGGGACTAGCCCATGAAAATTGTACACAACACATCAGTAGCTAGAGAAGGAACTTCAGTGCTTATTTCTTCTTTCATTTTCACATCTCAAAATGCTACTTCATTACAAAATTAAGAGAGGAGGCACACAATCACTACTCAATGAAAGAGTAGCAAGCAAAACTTTCTCCAATATACCAAATTCTTGCAAGAAATTCTACATCCTGGACTTCCTTGAAAAAAGGCCTCAAAAACTGTCTCTCTAATATGACTTGAAGGCCAAAAGAAGGCAGACAATTTAAACTGCAGAAGCTAAGAACAGAAAAAAGCATGTTGTGTTATGTTGCAATACAAACATTATTCTGCTTCCCTTTACCCACTTTGTGTTAGCAAAAGATGTTTAGAAAGTGCCAACAGAATATGAGAGGCTACACACATTTTTCTCTGCAAATGACTGAATAAAAGCACAGAACAACTTCTGCTATTAGGTCTAAACATGTATCTATAACTACAGGTAAGGATATACAGAATATGTGTATCTATCACCTGTGGCCAGGTCTCTCACTGAGCCTACCCTGCTGAGATGACTTAACTGGCAGTGTAATTTGTACCCACTCTGATAATTTGGTAATTGCACCATTTGCACAGTAGGAAGTGGAGTTGTCAGTAACTCACATTCAAGAACCAATTAGTCTGGCCTCCTATAAACCTACCCTGATGGACTGGATCCCACACAGAAGAGAAAGGCTCTTTATCCCATTAAATGTCCCAAGCCTTTTAGTCCCTTAGATAATTTCTTCATTCAAAGCATAAAGGCTAAAACACATTTATGGAAAAACTTACCAGAAAGCAAAGCAGAGCAAATCCACAGAATGGTAAAAAAGAAGAAAGGAAGAACCAACATAAGCAAACAAGGGACAAACAAGAGATCAGTTGTATTATTTTAGTAAAAAGAGAGTAAACAAGACAACGGACAACACTTACTAGGTTGCCATGGATTTCTCTTGAAATGTTACAAAGGCCATTCCCAGTGGGTTATTATGAACAGTTTGTTCCTCTTTTAAATATTCTTCCTCAAGTTCATTTCTAACTTTGGTATAATAATCCACAGCATCCTCCTGTGGGGAAATTGATGGCTGTTACATGCATGTACCAGATGGCCAACATCCTCATTAACACACAGCTTACACAAACCACAGTCACCCCTCCTCATGCCACTCCCACAAATTACTAATCATGTCACAAGGCAAAGACAGCAGGAAGATTTTCTTGCACTTCAGTTTGTGCACTAAGATTACATTTCAAAGGTTTCAGGGAATCCCTTTTCTATGCAGTACAAGAACATGGCAGATAAGCTATAAATGAATAAAGAATTTTCTGAAGGTCAATGAAACATGACACAAACACTATTTTTTACCCCTCTAATAACCTATTTAGTTATAACTAGAAAGAACAGAATCTCTCACCCTTTCACATCCTCTCATTTCACAGCAGCAGAATTGGCCACATGGCTTAGGGTTGATTTGGACCCTCTTGCCATACTTCTGATGCAGGTGTTCATAGTAAATCAGGCTTTTTTCTGCCTGTTTTCTGCACAAGAAAATACATCCATAACATTTTGCAAGAAAGCAGTATCAACACCAAGCTTAAAAAGATTTTAATCCCTGAGAGGAAAAAATTATTCCAAGGACTGATAGCAAATTAATCAGTCACCAAAAACATTCACATGCAGTTTATTTTTGTTACTTATATAATTTATTTGCAAGTCTGTAGTATCATTATACAGCCTATACTTGCAGTGAGATTCCAGGAAAAATAACAACCCAATGTTATTCTTGAGAGCCCAGAAGATAACCCTTGCCTCTCCTGTGATCAGCACTTCTGGCCAAAGAAATAGGGTTAACAGTTATCAATTCAATAGTTCAGTTTTTCACTTTGCACTGCCTGTCTGTAAATAGCTAAGTACATACATACATAAATAATCAGCAAGTAAAAACTTGACTTGGGCAACACACAACTTATCACACCAACAAAGAGATGGGCTGAGCCCCACAAACCCTTTTAAAACACAGCTGAATGTAACTGAAGGCCAGAGCAGAACTTGAAGAACAGAATCCATCTTTAGGATGCACCAGGTTAGTACTGCTGGTACATGTTGATTAAGGACTAGCAAAACATTCATAGAATTATGTTAAACTCATGTAGGTTACAAAAACAAGTACCTTTTTTTGAAAAGGTTAATAAGCCTGGCTACGTCATAACACAGCTGGACCTCCAGCACAGTGCAAGTTGGGTAGGCATCCCTGAAAGGAAGCAGCACATGAGAACAATGAGAACAGAAAGTACAGTGAAGAAACTGTTTCAAAGAGCAGCACTGGTATCTAACTGACATCTCATCACTCATTTAATTTCTGAATGAGGTATCAGAGAGCAGAGACTTCCACAGACATTCATTGAAGTTACTCAACATGAGATGCACAGCTTTATTCCAAGTAAAAGTTCTGTAGGGGCATGAGTGGAAAGTGTGGATACACACACATTTTCTTAAATTTTGATTTTAAGATCAGTTAACTAACTTGATTGAAATATAGTCTTTTCTGAATTTTAAACAGCGCAAAATTCAAAATATTTATCTGTTTGGGCAGAGAAAACTACCAGGACAATTTTACATCTCCTATTCCTAAACAAAGACGGAAAGAAACTTTTTACAATGGCAAGTAGTGACAGAATAAGGGAGAATTACTTCAAACAAAAAGAGAATAGGTTTAGATTAGATATTAGGAGGAACTTCTTTACTGTGAAGGTGGTGAGGCCCTGGAACAGGTTGCTCAGAAAAGTTGTGGATGCCCCATACCTGAAAGTATTCAGGGTCAGGTTGGATGGGGCTCTGAGCAACCTGGTCTAGTGGAAGGTGTCCCTGCGTGTGGCAGGGAATTGGAACTTGATGATCTTTAAGGTCCCTTCCAACCCACACCATTCTGTGACTCTAATGTTATTACTCAAGGGTGGAACTTACGTGAAATGGTTTTGCACGATCTCCTCACTCGCGTGTTTTGGAAGACCAGTTATGAACAAAGTGCACTTAACCTGGGAGAGAAAATGCAAGTTACATTTTGATGAAACCCATTACAAAAGAGAAAACAAGAGTGTAAAGAAGGCCAAGACACAGCACAATTAGCTGTGCAGTAGAGCAGGAAAAAAGGTAGGTAATTCTGATTTTGGTGGGAACTCCTCTATTTAAGACAGCACCTTCTACACTGGTAATAGGTTACAGCAAAATTTCACAAATCCCTCCCCAGCCCCCTTCTCTCCATCCATTTCCACAATTCACTCAGTAGTGCACTGCTTTCAGTCAATTCCTTCACTTTTATGTCACATTCTAGCATGCAGGAGGCACCCTAGCAATTTGCTATTTTAGCATTATCCATTGGCAATTACACTTTTTTCACTCCAATACAGACACTTACTGTGTTTTCTTCTTTATATGTGACATACTTCATGTGATGTCTCATGAAGACAACAGTCAGAATCAGGTAAACAACAGCAAAAACTGTGTGCAGCCAAAGAAGATTATTGCTGTCAGACAAAACAGAAATGTGAGAAACAGGAAGAACCAATCGTCCAGCTGATATAAGCAGCCATCAAAATGACAATCAGATCAAAACCTCTCACTGAACACAAAATAAGGAAAAAAGGCAGTTACTGGCAGTCAGTCACACCTATGCAGATGCCTTGGACAGCCAACAGGATTATTTGCTTCTCATAAAATTCTGTGGGTCATGGAGCTAGAAAGAAAAGAGATGCTTTATGACATGGACATATTTGGGCAGTGTTTGACTTTCACTTTCTCATTCAGATGACCTATATGACATATGATGCTATTTGCCAAAATATTTGTTATTTACTTTATTATTTAATGTGCTGAGTGCATAATTAAACTCTCCTTGAACACTATTCTTACTCAAATTGAAAACAGCCTCATACAGGGAGTAAATCCTGCTCTTCTGATAGCTCCTTCTTCAAAGCTTACAGAAGTTCTGTTCTGTGAACAGAACTTCAGTTTTGTGAAGAGCATTAATAATTGCAATTAAACTAAAATACAGGAACCTATTTTACAGATTTAAAAAAATCCAACAAAGTAAAAAAAATCCCCATTTGTTACTTAGTTTCATAACATGGTTAAACAAAATTCTACTGGACATGGTATCAGGGATGGATATGGATTGATCAAAAATAAATTAGAAGACTTGTGCAGCTTTGTACTTCAACTATTTTACAGACTTTTTAAAACACATTGAAGTAATTTTAGTTGTAATCTCAGATGGGAGAGATATGCACACACACAAATCTAATGTAAGGGAATTTAAATCATCCCAGCTGCACATTCCAGCAAAGCTATCAGCTTTACATTCTTTCTGAAGCATGGTTTCCTTTAATGGGGAAATTTCTGAAAAGAATATCACTGGGTGTGCAGACATTAGCCAAGAGAAACACGTGGTGTAAGAAGTGAGAGCTGAGAGACCAGAAGCCCAGCCTCAGGAATTCTTATCAGCACTGCAAGTGCACAGCCTGAAGCAGAACATATCCCAGTTTCAGCTGACAGACAAGGATTAAGTTATTCCAACCCCAGGAGCCATGCTGCAAGAATCAGTTCTTGTGTTTAGAGAGCATGGCAGGAAACAGACATCAGCACAGAGGGACTCTGCAAGACTCACCTGGTTTGTAAATTTACTATAGTTGTTCTTCCAAAACTGTAGGGATCTTTATCTAAGAAGAACAAGAATAAGTAGGAAAATTAACTGGTGCAACACTTACTGTCAGAAAGTCATATTTTATTCTATTTTTAAAGGAGTTGATATATTTATTTTTATTGCTGAGCAAGTTAATTGATAAAAAGATTTAGAATCATAATCAATGCTAGTTTACTCTGTCCTGTGTTTTGAAGTTGGAAAAGACACCCCTGGATTATACCACATTCAAGTCATCAAGAAAAACAGCAGAGTGTTTTGAAAATCTATACACTCGATCTTTGGAGCAGTTATCTTTCTCCCTCCAATCTCCCTTCATGTCCATTAACAATATTGCTTAGGGATTGAACATATTTCCTTCACATTTTGCTTTCATCTTAACTGATTTCTTATCTCAGGCTTTTAAGCTGCATTAATTCAGTGTTGACAAAACAGTGCTGACAACCTTGGTAAGGTCAAAAATGGGTTTACATGACATTATTTCAATAGACTGTCAAGTATGAAAAGAAATTGTAATGCAAGTGAGGGGAAATTGAGCAAATGATCACAAAGGAAAAGCAGTTTAGTGTACCTAGAAAGCTAAACAATAATTCCAGCCCAGACTGTTAAACCACATTGCAAGTCATCATAACTGAAAGAACTGCAAATGCACAAATCAGCTTACAGTGGAAGAGGAGGAAGAAGGGGAGAGATACTAAAGCTTTGGTTTCTGCTGTATTTCCCAGACCCACAAAGGTTAATGCAGAAAAACAGAAGCTATATTGCCCTGCTTTAATAAAAAGCTCATTTTAATATAAGCAGAGAATTGTCAAAAGTTCATGAAAGGGAGGTCAAAGATGGAAGCACCAAAGGTAAACAGTACAAAAAGGAAAAGGCACAATGTACCCTATTACAGACAAGAGCTATATCACAAGGTTCTTAAAAACCATGAACAACACTTTAAACATGATCTTGAGGAGACTGATCAAAGCCAGGTATGAAATGGGATTGTAAGGGCTCATAATCAAAAATGGAAGAATGTATAAACAGGGTTTAATAGAGATCTCACTCAAAGAACTCAGGTTTCCCATGAGCAAACTGAATGGCAGACTAGAGGACATTGTAGGTGCACACTGGAAGACATAAAGAGGACTAGACTGCAAGAAACATGAAATGAACTTTATCTAGTCAGCACTGACAAAGTCTCTGCAAGATTTGTCCAATTTTGAGACACAAACCAAGACTTAAAGGAACAATGGGAGACAGTGTAGCTAGATTAAATCAAAAATTCAAGGCATGGCTGAGGACTTTATGATCAGCCAAATGGAAAATATTTCTCATTAAAGACCAAATTAATTGGTTTGTTTATGAGAAAGAGGAAAAAGCAGATAAAAAATGTTTATAATTCTCAAGCAGCTACAAGGATTTTGTAAAAAGGAAAAGAATAATCTATTATCTCAAGTGACAGATAAAAAATTGATTTAAATTAATTGAAGGAAAAGAGGTTCAGACTGGATACTAGAAAAAGATTTCTCAGCTGTGAAGATGTTTTCCATTGACAATCACCACCAATAAAAACCATAATGATCAACCCCAGTTAAGAAGGCATGGATAAAGTTAATCCTGCCTTGAACCTTTTTCAGTCTTTCCATCTAAGTCTTGTCTGCAGGAGGTCTGCAATCTTGTTTCTGACAACTGTTTAAAGAGCCCCCTGCAATCACACAAATTTCACACCAGACTGAGGGGGTGTGTTGGGTTTGTGTGGCCAGGTTTAGGTAACAGGGGGGCTACAGGGGTGGATTCTGTGAGAGGCTGCCAGAAGCTTCCCCCATGTCCAAAAGAGCCAATTCCAGCCAGCTCCAGCACTGACCCACTGCTGGCTGAGGCCAACCTAATCAGGAATGACAGTAACACCTCCATGATAACATATTTCAGAAGGAGAAAAAAGTTATTGTGCAGATCTAACCGCAGACAGAGAAGAGAAGAGTGAGAATACGTGAGAGGAACAACTCTGCAGACACCAAGGTCAGGAGGTTCTTCAGGCACCAGAGCTGAGGTTTCCCTGCAGCCCATGGTGGAGAACCATGGGGATGCAGAGATCTACCTGCAGCCCATGGAGAAGAGCCACACTGGAGAATGTGGATGCCAGAGAAGAGGCTGCAATCTCGTGGGAGGCTAGAGGAGGGTCCTGGCAGAGACCTGTGGACCCATGGAGAGAGGAGCCCATGCTGGAGCAGGTTTCCTGGTGACCCTGTGGGGGACTCATGATGTGCATGAAGGACTGCACCCTGTAGAAGAGTGACTTCTGGTGCAGCAGTTTGTGAAGATGGCATCCAGCCAGAGTAAACCCACTAGTGTGGTTAAAACACCACCTTATGAACTTAACAAAAAAAAAAATCCTAAAGAGTTTTTGCTATTATATAAAATAAAGAAGTGTTGTAAGAATACAAAATAATAAATTCTTACCAAGCAGATCACCTGAGAGATTGACAGGCAATATCACACACACAGACAAAATGCTGATAGCAATCAGCAAGCAGATGATGTGACGCTGGAAGGCGAGGTAATGGATGGCATCTTCACCACACCTCTCGTGAATCTCATCATCACTGCATCAGCCAGAAAAGCACATGGTCAGCTTACTTAATGTTCTTGGGAGTGGTTTATGAACACACATTAGATCCTTAGTCTACTCAGTGACATCCCCATTCCCATCAATCCCTACTGGCTTTCAAAATGGCTGTGTTCTTTCACGTGTAAATTCACGTTCCAAAAGTGTGTTTTTCTTGTGCAATACCACTATACAAAACCTAACACTAGGGAATTTAAGATTGAAACAATAATCTGAAAAGCAAATATGAATCCAAATTCTTTTGGACTAGAAGAGGACAAAGTCTTTTGCTGTGACCTCCTGCTTTTATGCCAGTCACAAGCCTAGCTCTCCATATTTAAGATCAGTGTCAGTATTCACTCATCTCCATAAAGGCCCCCTGGGAGGCAAATTACCACAGAACCACCTCACTCTTATGACACCCAGCTAACAGGAGATATAAAAGGCTTTGGGATGAACTCTCACCATCACTCCACTGTCAGCAGATTAGGTCATTAGAATAAGAGAACTTAGAAAAGGAAGGAAGTGAGCTAGCAAAAATGAAGAAGGACAGGCTTAACCCCCACTCCTTTCATATTTCAATATATCCAAGCTAGAAATTGATTTTTGAAGTCAGGATCTACTAAGCCCCAGAGACATAAAGAACACACATCACATGTCTAATATTCAGTTTCTGGGAAACACTGGGATGGACTTTCTCTAGTTAGCCAATTCCAGCCCCAACTAAACCACCAGTTCTCCACAGAAACCCTTGCAGGGAAATCCCACTGCCTGCCTGGGGCCCTACTGGCTTCAAACAGGGGAACACCCACGAGGTACTCTTTGAAGAGTAAAATCCTAGAGTGTAATTATTAGCTCTGAATCCATATAAATGCTATAGATTCTCTCAGATTCACACACTGGCCCAAGACTGGGAAGTCCCTGGGCTTCCAGCAGGACAACTGTATCCTGAAAAAGTATTCCCATAAGTTGACCTTGTTTTCACTTCTTTTTTTCAACCAACCAAAGACACCTGTATCAGTGCTTGTATTAAAATTCTATCTACTCAAATGGGAAAATAACCCCCAAAATTTTGGAATGAAAACCTCCTTTCTAAATTCAAAAAGATCAAAGCAAACCACAGCTCACTATTCCTGTTTCATATACTTACTGCATCCGAAAAGCAGCTGTAATCCAAGAACAAAACCCCTATTAAAAAATTTAAAGAAAAAGAAGTTTTTAGGAGCTGACATACAAAAATTAGAGCCTAATCCATCCAATTAAGACAAGTCTTTCTATTAATACAATCTCTTAGCTAAAAAGCTGGTAGCTTGTTGCTCTGAAATACAAGGGACTAATAAAAGTTAATCAGTTAAATGCTTGTTAAAAACACTGCTGGGATTACATTAAAAGAAAGGCTTTTTATATAGGTTTACAAATCCCCCAGTGAAACTGGATAGCAGAATTCACATCTCACTGAGCATCCCACTATGCTTCAAAAAAAAACCCCTTCTCTCTCAAAAGAGCTCCTCTTTCAAGTGAACATTATCCAACTAAATAGACACTCAACAGCTAAAGTTGCTTTAGGGGTTTAAAAAGATGAAGTAAAGTGCACAAATAGCAGAGCAATCCTGATCAACCGCTTTTGATGCTCACACAAATAATTAATTGCAAGGCTAGATATTAAGCTGATGCATGTATATATAAAATGTTGAAAACTTAGGATGCCACCACTGGACAACTCTTGCATGGCTCATTCTGAAGTTGCAACACAAAATTATAGGGGTGAACCAATTCAACAACTTCAGAAAGACCATGGAGGGGGCAGTTATTGGCCAAAATATTACCCTCCAATTCAAACCATTTTGATTACTGAGAGTGCATAACATTATTATTAGGCTCACACTTGCATCCAGTTTTCTCAACACCGAGGAAAACAATGTACTGTGAAGAACAACTAGGTATTATTGTCAAGGTGAACTCAATGTAACTTTTTGAACTGTTATCCCAGTACAAGTTATCTACTAATCTTTTTTTCACTCTCCTCCCCCTTTGAAACAGTAACATATAGTATCTCTCTATAATTAAAAAAAAAACCCAAAAATAAACAAACCAGACTTGGACACAATGACACAAGACACTGGTTTTATGATACGGCAATAGTTTGTCAGGAAACAGAGACTATGCATGGTTCTATATAAACAGTTAACAATGCATTATTCATTTTTACATGGAGATAAACTTCCAGTTTAATGATGGTTCATTGAACTATATAGAATGGCAAATTACTGCAGATTCCATTCAGAAAGCATATTGAGAAGTATAGAGTACTTACCTTATCATATTCAAGATCTTCGGGTACTGATGACGATGTTGACAGCCGGTTATATCTTGATTCACTAAAACACATTAAAGGATGCATTTAAGTATCTTCAACAACAGATGATGGAGTTTACAGAATTACTTCAACCTTAACAATTCTAAGGGCTGTAGAACAAACACACTGTTTCACTTATGAAAGCTGTGGTTTTCACCCTGTAGCACATGCCTGCTTACAGTAACTTGTGTATGCTTCCTGTTGAACACAGAGGACATGCAGCTCCTGATATGAGAGCACATAACTGAACTTGAAAGAAAATAACATTTTATCAGGATATTAAAGCCACAGTGGTGTAACAGAATGAAACACAGGTTTGGGAGCATAGCCAGGATCAGATTTGCAAGCTGGCTTCTTGTTTGGATATTCCTCACTACAAGACACCACTTTTTTCCCCTCCACTTTTCTTCCTTTATGCTACAGGCACCGCTCACAATTTCTCTTCACCACTAAATCCCTGCAAAGCCATCCTCCTCACACAAACTGTCCTGTAGCAAGGCTAGAAACATTTAGAAACTCTGTAGCCCTCAAAAGCAGCAGAGTGCCTGTTTTCAGTTTGTTGCTAAAAAGAAATGTTGCAATGGTAATTACAGGAGGACACCTGTTAGAATGGAGTGTGTTCCTGGGTGTCTCTGTAATTTTGGCCAGCAGGCTCAGCTCACAGTCCCCCAGGACACAAACACAGGCTCCTGGTGTCTGACTGCTCCAGCCTGCTGGTCCCACGCCTCCACAGCCCAGTACCAGAGCACCTTCATGACTACTGCCTCAGCCAGCTGGATTAAAGCCTTCTCAGTTATTGCTCATTTTATTTTACATCACCTATCTTTCACAACTGTCCATAGATTACACCTAAAACCAGGGTTTGAGTTCTTTCCAGTTGCTCAGTTGTGAATTTACCGCAGTTTGATTGCACCAGGAAGAGGCTCACTGTTAAAGTTTCCCCACTTCACACACAGACAGCTTAAATTCCAAACATCCCAACATATCATCCTACATGTAAAAAAAATCAAACACTCATTTGAAATATTACTACAACTCAGTGAAGAATTTCAGAAACCTGCAACAGTAAGTTTTTCTTTTTGAACCCTTGGTAGATTCTGTGGCACAGGCTGTGCAGGGAGCTCTGGGAATACACTGGGCTTGAGCCAAGATAAACAGAATGGTTAATATCCCTCTGTGCAGAAGCACACCGCAAACATCAGCGTGCAGCATGGCAGCAGACAAGCAGCCTATTTCCTTCCCTCTGCTTCCTTAACTCACAGCTGTAGGATGAAATCCATGGCCATGGAAACACAAGACTTTTGGCTGAATCCCTGGACAGTGACTCTCTGGGGGGGAAGTATTTCACACAAAGCACTGTGAGGGCATTTTTAACAAGCACGTGCAAGTGATTACAAGCATATCTAATTGATATAAATGCACCTAATATAAGCCACATTTACTGTACTTTCCTCCCCACTCCCCAAATGATTCAACAGGCCAGTCTGATTACATATCTTTTTTACCTTTCAACTTCTGACACCAGAGCAACACGACCATAGTCCCAGAATCTCTTTCTTATAATGGAAAATAGTAATATTAAAATCTAGAAAATAAAAAAAAGGAAGATATTAAAATATTTATTTTTCCCCATTTCAAAATAATCATTCTTAGGTGTGTAAGAACTGACCAAAAATGCTGTCCTGGCTCCTAAATCAATTATCATATGCAGCCAGGTCAGTGGTGGCCATGCTACAGACCAAAACCACCTATCTCTGATCAGGGCAATGTATTTTTAATTTGCCCTCTGTATTTTCTCTTTTTAAAAGAGACAAAGAAAACAAGTAAAAAGCTCCATTACTGAGTATTTCACAGCTTAATTTCTTTTTTTAAATTTTATTTAAACAAGTTGCTGTACAGAAAGCAATGAAGTGACAAGGCCTGTTTTCTATGCATATGTAGCACACACCCTCACCTTCTGGTTCCTCCTCCATCCCATACCTGTTTGGCTGGAAAGTGGTGCTAGTGATGGAACTTACTGGGATCAAATGCTGACTGGCCAGCCAGGAGACATGTCCACATTATCTCTGTGTCAAGATTACACAGCTCATTTCCACATTTCACAATTAATATAACTTTCTTATGAGAACTTCCTTCCTAACAGGGAGGATTAATTTAGATCTTCCTCCTTCAGCTGGTCATTAAACTAGGTGCAAGCAGGAAAGTTCTCCAGATTCTTCACAACTCTGGTTGAAATTGGCTGTAATATTCTACAGTTATTAGGCAGGACTGCCACATAAAAACAGGAAGACAATGAAATATATAAACCTCACTTCCTTTGGAAACCATCCTAGAAATAATATATCAGAAATCCATCAATTGACAGCTGCTAAAAGGATAAGCCATAAAAATGTCATGGAAATAAGAGCACAGGAGTTGACAGATAATTTTCAGTATTTGGTACTTGAAGAAGAGAGGAGCTTTCTGCACTGCGCCCAACTCTCTACCTAACCCTGCCTGAGTGCAGAGTTCAACAGCAAGGAACTCAAAAGTAGATTCAGTGTCTTAAAACTGAGCCACAGCTTAAAAAAAAAAAGGCAAACACTTCAACTAAATCTTATTAAATGCTGTGCCATTGGTGACACAGAGCTGTAAATACTGTACATCCTCAGAAAATGGATTTATGGTAGCATACACCAAACCAACAGCAAAGAATGCCACTATATAACTTTGAGGAATATCCTCTACATTCCTACAGAATGACCAGCTCAGAGCACAAGTACTTTAAGTTTCTATACAGCAGATTTCTAGAACTCAGAAACTGTTATCCTTTTTGTCTATTTTACTACCACAGCCCCTCTTCTCAGGCCAATTTGCAGGTCTGCAGCCCTGTTTCTGGTGGCTGAAGACCACTTATACCAAGCTCATTCCTTATTCTGAACATTCTTAGAAACAAAATTCCAACCTAATAAATAAGAGAATTTGGAACAATCTCACTTTTGAGAAGGCCAGAAATACTTTCAATACAAGAAATAGAAAACTGGGCTTACAAAAAAGAAGGTAACATCAAGCAGCAGGACAGTTGGGATTCCACCAAAAGTTACTCCTTGGAGCACTGTGCTGCCCTGGGCAGTGCTGTAGCAGTAAGTTTCATTTGTTCTGTTGAAAGGATCACTCCTGTTCCCGAAGAAGCCTACATGAGAATGTCCAAAACCCAGAAAATAGAAAGGGTTCATTTTTTCTATCCCTTTAAAGACAAAAAAAAAAGAAAGAAAGAAAAGGTGAAACAAACTTGTGAAAAGCCTGGTTTGCATTTGTGAGACATACTAATATTACAAGCATAAAAAGTGCAGGAAGATGCAACCAGAAAACTATTTTGGAAAAGAAGGTGCCTTTGGCAATCTCTTCCCTTCACATGTGAAATGTTTTGCAATAACTGGCAGGTTCAGCTACCAGCAGTGCCCAGACAAGAATTCCAGACATCTAGTGAGCCACATTCTCTACAGAGATCTGAGGATAACTGCAGAATATCCCTCCCAAAAAACCCTTCCCTATCATTGAATCAATAACATCTAACTACATATTCCAGCCTGGACTGTGATTCTAGGAATCACAAAGGACATTACATATTCCAATAACAGCAGTTTGAAAATTTTGTTCCTAGCTGATGAGCATGTGTGAATGCACCAGCTTGTGAACTTTGCATTTAAATGTCAAAACCTTGAGATCATTAACAAACTCACCACTAATTCCACAGAAAAGAACCACTACACAAAGACACATGTTCCTTTCTGTTCTTGGAATACTGGGTGATTTTCCTTTTTCAAAATAATTCAACTGAAAGGCCAGCACAGCTGGCCAGTTATCACAAACAAGAAAGAACAAAGAGCATTTCTCAGAGAACAGACATCTTTTAGTCAACTGACCTGATCAGATAACCATACAAGAATGCACGAGATTTGGCTATTGATACAAAGTTCTTTTTATCAGTGCAGGCAATTGCTCTTTTGTTTTGGGGCTTTCCACTTCAAACATTTCCTTTCTTGGATCTCATTTACTTGCTGATTCCCAAGTAATGCTTCATGCAGAACACACTTCTGACTGATAAACTCACAGAGAAACCACTCCCCGAAAAAAACTCAGTCCTTCAAAATCAAATATTCTAGGTCCTCATCACACAGGTCCAGGGACATTACTTTCGGGGTGTTTTGCCTCTAACAGGAATGCACATGTCTCTGACGACAGCACTGTTCTGGACGCTGAAAACGAAACAAACAACAAAAAATACAAATAACTACATATTCTCCTTTTAATCAGTGGGAAAACAGCAAGGAGAATACTCCTCCCAAAACAGCATTTGCTAAGTGTTGGGCAGCGCGACGCGGTGAGGAAGAAATTTTGTCTCAGCTGATGTGTTTCATCATGGGCAAAAAAAAAAAAAAAAAAAAAGAAAAAAAAAAAAAAAAAAAACCAAAAAAAACCAACAACGTCCACAAAAGTTGTGCCGTGACTCTATCCTTGCTTTCTACGGACTGAAATTTAGCGCTGACGGAAAAGAAGGCATTTTTGAAGAGCCTTCAGGAATCTTCAGCACAAGCCTGGACACTAAACTCTAAGCAGCACACTGGAGTTATCAGACACCGCTTCCAACTCTCGAAAGCTCCTCTTTTTTAAACAAGCCGGCTGCCAGGCAGATAAAGGGCAGGGGAAGCCCTCCCCCGGGTGGGGCTGCGCCGCAGGAGCCCAGGGAGCAGCGCTGGGCTCCAGGAACGGGAGCCGGGTCCCGTGAGGCGCTGGGAGCCCCCGCGCTCCCGGCTCCGGCCGGGACGTGGAGCCGCGGCGGGCGGGACCGGCTCCCTCAGGAGCACACTGGGAAGCGCCGGGCTCGCCCCTGGAGCAGGGAGCGGGTCCCTCCGCTCCGGAGCGGGGTGGGCTGGCTCAGCTCCCCGCGGGGAGGGGGCTCAGCTCCCCGCGCTGCCCGCCCCGACCCCGCTGAGGGAGGGTCCCGCTGAGGGGGGGGGCCGCGCTCACCTCGCCCACTCCCCTCCCCGCGGCCCCCACACGGCGCCGCTCCCGCCCTCCCTTACCTGCGCCGGGGCGGCCTCTCCTACCCCCGCCCTTCCTTTCCCTTCCCTGCCCTCCCGCCCCGTCACCTCACGGGCGGTCCCGGTCCCCCGGCCCGGCCCCGGAGTTACCAGCGCCGGCAACAAGTCCCGGCGTCTTCTGCGCATGCGCGCGGGGGCTGTCAGCGCTCCCCCGCCCCTGCAGCGCGCTGCCCTCACAGGCCGCTCCGGCCGGGACAGGGCTACTACCGCCGGGACAGGGCCATCCCCGCCGGGAGAATGCCATCCCCGCCGGGAGAATGCCACTCCGGCCGGGACAGGGCCACTCCGGCCGGGACAGTGCCGCCCCCGCCGGGAGAGTGCGGCCCCCGCGCCCCCCTCAGGCAGCGGACCCTCAGATAAGCGAGGGAAAGCTGCTGCTGTTCAGCCTGGAGAAAAATGCTCCGGGGAGGCCTTATAGCGCCTACCGGTGTCTAAAAGCAGAACCGAACAGAGCGTTTTATAGCTCAGGAAAAAAAATAAACTATCCCCGAGAAATGTGAGATGTGATTTGCAGAGAGAATTCACAGTTTCGGGTCTGGTGAAGTGGGCAAGCACACAGGTGGAAGTGGAGCAGCCTTACAGTGAGATCACTGAATCGTGGAATAGAGTGGTTTGGAAGGGACCTGAAATATCATCCATTTCCAACCCTCCACCATGGGCAGGGACACCTTCTACTAGAGCAGATTGTTCAGAGCACCATCCAACCTGGCCTTGAACACTTCTAGGAATGGGACATCCTTGCTTCTCTGGGCAATCTCTGCCAGTGCCTCACCACCCTCAGAGTGAAGAATTTTTTCCTGTTACCTAACCTAAACCTACCCTCTTTCATTTGAATCCATCCCCCCTTGTCCTATCACTACATGTCCTTGTAGAAGTCCCTCTATGCTCGTGCGGAAGGCTCCTCTCCAGCTTTCCTGCAGCCCCCCTCAGGTACTGGAAGGTGCTCTAAGGTCTCCCAGGAGCTTTTCTCCAGGCTGAACAGCCCCAGCTCTCTCCTCCTGACTTTGTAGGAGACATGCTGCAGCCCTTTGAGCATCTTCATGGTCTCCTCTGGACTAACTCCAACGGGTCCCCATCTTTCTTGTGCTGGGCGCCCAGAGCCAGACTCAGCACTCAGCTTGGGGTCTCACTAGGGCAGAGTAGAGGGGGAGAATCACCCTCATTGACCTGCTGGCTAAAACTCTTTTGACAGGTAGCTCTGAAATAAATTAATAAATTAATGGTAGTAGCATGAACGTTCCATGAAATATGAACAGCCCCTTGTCTCCACACACCTCATGTGCTGTGAATTGGAAAAAAACCCAAGACTAGGGAGTTTAGGTTAATGAGTCTGTGACAGAGCTGGGGTAAGACCAATTCCCAGATATTCACAAGGATATCCTCTCCTTTAAGGGGTTAATTACTTCCAGACAACAGGCCAGAAGCACTGTGCAGCAGGTTTTCTTCCACCTCTTCTCTACAATTTATTGTAGTGTTCTCTCCACAGCCATTTGATACCCAGCATTGCCAACCATCCTCATCCTCCTGTGCCTTCATCCTTTGCTCCTGACTGGCAGGACTGTCCTCAGTGAGCAGCAGGCATATGAGGAAGAAGAAGGTTATGGTAATGATGAAAATGTGACTGTTCAGAGGGAACCAGGGACCACTTGCCTTCAAAGGTTTGCACCCCTGCCTGCAGTCTCATGGATGAAGCAGCAGTGATGTCTTAGAACAGCAGCCCACTCTAAAACTGACCAAAAATAATTAGGGCATTGCAAAGTTTAGTCTGATGTTACATTGATCAAAACCTTGGTTATCTGCTGATATTTATGTTTAAAAGGAATTCATGTCCCAGCTGCCAAGAAGCCACAATCTGCTCCATCTGACAGTCCTGATCCTGCCTCTCCATCTTTAACTCCTTGTATTCCCATGTATTCAGACTCCATGGAATACTGAGGGCCCTGCATGCACAGCTGCTGTCCTGCTCCCTGCCACTTTATTCATCCACAATTGTTTTACTCTGCCAGATCCTTGTTTCCCTTCTCAGGAGTGCCTGCATCTGGCTGTACGTGTGCTATCTGCCTTCTCCCACTTCATCCCACAAAAAGGTCAAAGTCCTGGTTATCTGCAGTCACTGAGAGACATTTCAAGACAGAATTTCATCACTTACCTAGCAGATGCATTGTAGATAATCTGTGATTTGAAATTGCCTGTAATAATTATGCTAGTTGGAAAATGACATAAAAGTTCTCAGCTCAGAGTGGTTCAGATTCACTGCTGGAATAAAGAAATCCCACTGTTGTTGAAGGATGTTAGTCTTACCTTTAAACACTCTCCTCTCTAGGGCTGTGTTGGTGGGAATGTTGTTTGGCATGAGTGTTGTAGAGTTATTGTTCCATCCTGTCTTTTCTGGAACAACTCTTCCTGTGGACAACTTATTTCAAAACAGGATTTCACAGTGGAATAATTGTAATTACTTTCTTTTAAATTAAGTAGATCTACCATGTAGGTGAAGCATCAGTGTATGCTTGCAGCTCTTCCACTTCTAGGGCCAAAATCTGCTTGAGTGGTTTTCTCACTGTTTCCTAAGCTGTTCGTACTCTTGATTCTTGCCACGTTTTTCAAAATTAGGAAGGCTTTGCTCTGATTAGATTATCTTACTCTGTAGTGTAAAATAGGTAATATTGAGTGATCTCAACATTGTAGTCTTGATATTCTTCAGTGTGATGACTTTTGCTTAGCTACAAAATAATTTTTCCCTCTCTCTTTCTCACAAGAATAACATCAAGCTTTTGTCATTTGTTTTTGTTCTTCCTCTGTCTAGACAGGCTCTTTAGCTAAGTGGTGTGATTTTGTTTATCTCTAATTTCAACAGCAGAGTCACATTTCCCTCCTCCCTACCTCCTGTAAATAGGGGTTTGTTTACCACTGTCTGTTCTTTTGGTGACAAAAGCCACATACTGTCATTAGTTCACAAACGTTTAATTATGTTGCTAGAGCAGATGGAAAACCACCCTTAGGACCTAGGGAGCAGGTCAAGAGCCTCTGAAATCCTTCCATCTTTCTTTTATTTTGCATCCTCCATATCCACTTCAACAGCTCTTTAGCACCAGGTCGAACAAGTGTGCAGGGTATTTACACGTCCACGTGTGACTCTTCCCTTGCTTTATTAAATGACCTTATGGCTGGAGAACTCCCTTGTCACTTTAGTTTGATTTATCCCAGCAGGCTGTCCCTTGATGGGTGAATTCCCAAGAGGACTTCAATAGTCTCTGGAGGTGAGTAGCAGGTGGCCTGAGCTTTGCCATGCATGGCAACTCTCACCGTGGTTTCTTCTCTCTGAAGAAACTCATCAGCCCAGCTTGCTGTTCCCTACTTATCTGCCTATTCAAATACACCTTAATGGATTTAATTCAGGCTTCCAGCCTGGCAGCCCTTTGCTATCTTTTAATCTTTGCCTTCATCTGGCAACCTGTTTATGAGCTTCAATACACCACAGGGCGTTATGGGATTTTCCTTTGAAAGGTCTGAGCATTAAAATGTTTATAATATAAACAAACAAGTAGAAAAATCTGGACAGGTACATGGACCTAAATGTCATAATTTAGATTTAATTGACAATTTACCCTTATTTTTTCCCTATTCTTTTTAATTGTTTTTGGCATGCTGCTTCTCATTCATAAGTAATATGTTGACTTTCAAGGTAGAAATTGCCTTGTATTAAAGTTGGAATGTATTTTTGTTAATCAATACAACAGATTATTATACAACGTATTTAACTAAATATATCTGGTGATATATGATAGAAATTTGCTTTTTTTTACATTTTATGTCAGATAGGAAATGGTGAATGTAGCATTAGTATTGATGCTTGAGCATGATTCATTTTTCTTGCCATCTTCATCAAGTTATACTTGGATGAAAACTGGAGTTTTATTGAAACACACAGGAAACTGCAATCTAAAATAGCAATGCTGAAAAGTATGGGAGGAAAAAGTAGGCTTATTGCAACATACTTTGCATAAACTTGATTTATGAAGTAGTGAATCCATGTGCTTCCTCATCACTCACCTCTGGGCAGGGTGAGGTTTTAAACCTTGGTTTCTTTGGAGTAGTTGCAGGTGTGGAAAATCCCTTGCTGATATATAGGATTGTGAGGTTTATTGTTAGCCTGTGACAACGCAACCACTGTTGGTGTGACACACCTTGGTACAAAACTAGGGCAGGGTGGCCTGCAACGTGGGTGACTTCATTGTTTCTTGAATGTACAAATTATCTTAATGCTTATCTGTGCATTAACCCCATGTGTATGGAACATGAAGGGACTTGATGCATAGGTGGCACAGCACTAACTATAATTAGGGCAGCTCCCTGAGGGAGAGAGGGAGATGGAGAAACCATCTGGCACAGTCTGGTTTGTCCCACTGCAGAGGAGAGCACCTGGCCACATGAGCCATTGGATTTGTCAGGCACCAGGTGTGTTTGTTACCAGTATGAAATATCAAACCACTCTGAGCTTGTAAAGCTTTCCCATTCCCAGGTACAGCTCACATTGGTTTTCCTGAACAACTCCAGTGTCCTCAAGAGCCTCTGTGCTCCTCAGGTGTCTTCACTGTATACAGTGACTCTGGTTGCAACAGTACTGAGACGAGCCCTGGACAGATTTTAGCATCCTTGCCTCAGGTTCTGCTTTCCCTGGAGCACAGAGATGAGTGGTTGTTTGTGCAGGAGACACAAAATGCTCTAGGAGATCATGCAGTCTAAACCAGTGGTGAGTCAATTCAGCTGGGTTTGATGCAGCTTTGGATTGAGAGTAAATTTTTGTGAAACAAGTTCTGAAATCCTGGTTTCAATCCAAATAGGTCAGAAGAGGAACACTAGTTTTTCCCTTTTTATTTTTTTTCTTTCCAAACACCACTCAGTTTGACAGCTTTGAAGAAACTACTCACAGTTGATCTGCTGTATCCATCCCTCTATCTGCAGAGAGTCCAGTGAGATTCCCAGCTTTTAGATATAAGAACCCTGTTCCAAGGCATTGGCAACAACACTTCCTGGTTTACTGGCTTGATTTCCCGTAAAATGTCAGCATCAAACATGCTGCTTGATAATTTATAAATTTATAGATGAAATAGTTTTTTAAAGTACTTCCATAATGAGCAGTCTTTTTTTTTTTTCTGCTGGGCAAGAATTCCCCCTTCCCACGTGTGGATTTACAGATGAAAAGAATTCAGTGTCCAAACTGTGAGGATTTCAAAGAGCTGGCAAGCTCTGAGTTCAATTTCCACAGCAGCAGCGCCTTGGCTCCTTTGCAGACAGAGCAGGAGAGCACGGGGGGACACTAATGACAGCAGGATGATCCTGGTGAGCCCAAGCAGGGGGTCAGGTGCCAGGGATGCAAGGGGCAAGTGGCTGGGGTGACTTGGTGTCAGGATGCAAAGTGGCTTAGGCAGGAAGATGTGAAGAGCTGTGGCCATGGCAAACAGCCACAACCAAGGGCAGTGAGGCCTTTTCCAGCAAGGAAGCTCCTGAATCCAGGGGAGCATGGCTTTAGTAGAGTATGACTGGAAGTGGTGAGGAGCAGCAGCATCCAGGCAGTTCCAAGTGCATGGCTGCTGCCTGAGGCACACCACAGGCACGTGGATCCTCGCTGTGAGCTTTCTGCACCTCCAATTTAGGGAAGCAGAGTGGCCTAAATCTGCTTCTCTAAATCTGCTTCCTTAGTGTGTGATTTCCTGTTGGACATATTATCACCATACTTTCTGATTTTCCCATTCTTGTCCCTCCCTGTCCACTCTTTCCTTCCTCTTTGTGTAGTATTTTATTTCTTCCCCATTTGTCCTTTCTCATATTTCCTTCCTGTGATTCTTTTACTCTCTCTAAATCACTTTCTTTTCTTTCTGCTTCATCTTTCTCCTTTCAAATGTATGCAAAGGATATAAAGGTATTTCCTCACATCTCTTCCAGCTGGACTTGTCATGTTTGACTTTGCCTCTTGAGTGGGAGTGTGGCCTAATGTAAAAAGGGAAAGTAATGTAGTCACTGCAAGCTGAGCACCTGAGACACACAGGTGATCTATGGATCAATGGAGAACTTTCTTCCCTGGAACACATGGTTTGTTTTACTAAGATACTTTAAGTACAGTAATCATTAGAGTCTATTGCTGATTAGAGTTTTGTTGGTAGAAGCTGTGCTGCCTTTGAAAATCAGCTTGTTTATTTTGGTGTCTAAATACGGACTTGAAAATTTTGGCCAAGGCAATTTGCTCAAGGTCACCATCCTGACTCAGGGACAGAACTGGGAAAAGAGCCCAGATGTTTTCAGCTCTCCTTTCCTACTGATGTTATGTACAGCTTCAGTAAAGCAGATGTTTATATTTAGATTCACTGAAGTAGATGTTTATATATTCAAGTTATATATATCAGGTGAGTGGTCAGAATTAATCTGGGAGAAGTTAAGAGCAGGTCCTGTAAAGTGACATGGTTTCTGGAATGAGATGAACTCCAGGACGGAAGAAAGGATCAGTGTTACATGGGAACACCTAGGCAAACTATTCTTGCCTTCATAAAATGGTGCACCTTTATTTTTTTACACCCTGTCTGGGTCAGTTCCAGGGGCTGGACAGGCACAGCTCAGAGAGCAGGTGCTGCATGCAGAGCCCTGGCATGAACAGACCTGAGGTTTAAGGCCCCAAATTGCCAACTGCCCTGGGCAAGACTGAGCCAGGGTGATTGTGATTCCTTTGGAACCATAGTTCCTGTGAGAAGGAATCCTAATAGAAGATTAGAAGAGCTTCATACATCAATATAAGAACTTGAACTTATTATTCAAATTATCATAGTGAGAGCATTTCTCAGTGGACATGAAATTATGTTAAGGGACCAGTTCTCATCCACTCAGGAAACGAGACAACTGTGTTCTGTTATTGCTGTGGTTTCTGGATCACTTTCAAGGCAACTCAAGCAACAGTATATTTTCATGTCCTATTATGAATCACAGCATCCTCTCCTTTAGGACAGCAAGTGTTCAACAGTTTACCAGCCTGGGAACACGGTGAAGGCCAGAGGTAAGCTTTCCTACCACAAGGGACTGAAAACAAATCAAACAGTGAAGCTTTAAAAGAGTTTTAAGAGCCAATTTTCCAAGTCTGCGTCACATAATGATTTTCTGATTCCTCCCATTGGATTTGCAGAAATTGAACTTCCTTGAGAACATTGTTTTCCTGTAGTCTGCCTTACAAGTTCTCCAACAGATCTGGTCAAAATGATCAAGCATTTCAAATTAATTCTCAGGTCACCTATGTCTCTGCTCAAATTGCAGTAATTATTTCTCGTTTTGCGGTCACAGGATAAAATATTCCTTGCTCTATTTTAGAATCAAAGCAGAGAGAAGGGACTAAGTTTTGCTTAGTTTCCCTTTTGCAAACCAAGTTTTGCTCAATGAGAAATAGACTCTAAATTCCTTCTTGTACCTTTGAAAAATCTTCTCCACGTGTATGATTTGTCAAAAGATGCTGAATTATGCACTGGCAACTGCTAAAGCTAAGAGCCATGCTGCACAGATAAAATAAATTTTAGTCACCACATCTTTAGTTACTCAGCCTGGAAAGCTGACAGATGCCAGCTTCAAATGCATGGCATTTCCTGCAGAATCACATGTCAAAGCCAAAATTAAGGTTCAGAAATGCATTTGGTTGCTATGTGGAAATGTTGGCCATTCCTGGATTAATGGTTTTGAAAAAGCAAATGGTAAGGTAAGAAAAGGAAATAAAGGAAAGAACCAAACAACTGAAGCTTGTGTTTCACGCTTTAAGTGACCTGACCAAGTGTGGCTAAATTCCCTTTTAAAATCAAATGACCATGATGCATCTCCCATGGTGCTGCAGTATGAATGCTAAAAGGATTAAAACTGCTCAGGTCACAGAGCTTTATTTTTTGCTCTTTTAAGGGCCATGTTATATCTGAGGCCTTATATTCCTTCTTTACATAGATATGAGTGCATGGCAGGAAATTGCATAATTTCCTGTGCCATGAAGTAAAATACCCTTTTATGTTCTGTTTGGAGTCAAAACCACAAAAAATGGTCATTTTTAAAAGTTCTTTTCTTCTGAATTATTTTTAATTAAATAGTAATAACATTCAAAAGTGTTAGAAATCAATACCATGACAATATAAATATTTAAGTGAAAACAGCTTTGTAGTAACTGTTTGTGTAGGAGCAGTCTATCCATACACCCTCCTTTCTGAACATTGTAGCATTATTTAAAACAAAAGAGAATTAGGGACTATTTTGGTATTTGTTACTGTGCAATTCTCAAAGGTGGAACAAACTACTCAATCTAGATAGAAGAGGAATGGAATGAAGAGGATAAATAATAAATCACCACTAACAGTAACCAGCTCACTAGATTTTAATAATTAGTTAATGATTTGAAATTTTATTAATAGATCTAAAATCTTTTAAAATGCATTTCAAATAATCTACAGGCCTTTAAGACCATTCTCTCAATAGGTATCAGCATTCTGAAGACAAAGTAAAGCTTCCTGCAAAAATTCAGTGTCATGCATACAGCCTCTTTCTGTTTAAAAAGAATGAACATCAAGCACCAGGACGAGGGAGTATAGTCTGATCCAGGTCATCATTTCCAAGATGGTTTTGTACCTCTTGGAACTCCCAGCTTCCAGGGATGTTCTCCCTGTATGAGCCCAGCTCACCCAAAGCTCAGACAAGCAGGCCTGGTGCTGTTGCTGGGCCCATCCAGAATTCCACCTCCCCATCCTTTCAATCACAGCCCCCTTGTGCTGTTAACATCAAGGACAAAAGCCACATGTAGGTAATTATTTTTGAAACTGAATACATCTAAGTTCCATGGTGTAAAACCCACTGACATGCAATAGCCCCAGAGCCACTTCAGCAGCAGATGTTACAGATGGGAAACAACCACGTGAGTAGTTCAGCTCATTTTCCTGTTGTTGCAGGTATCTTTTTGCCAATCAGTAGATTTGCTAAGGCACTGCCCAAGCTAATTTTGAATAGCTCAGTGAGGACTAGCAGAAGTCTTTGGGCAGCTGCTCCTCTGGTACTCTATCTGATGTACCAGATCAGAGAAGTCTAAACCATCAATTCTGTCTTGTCATCTGTGTGTGTTAGCACTTAATTTTGCCTTCTACAATCTTTCATTGGGTTTTGTAATTTTCTGTGAAAGTAACAGGCCTTTTTAGAGTTTTCTTGCACTCCACTAACAAATTACTATTTTGCACAACAACTCATCATTTTTAGCAGAAGTTGCTTTTTAGGTCTCACTCATCTTGGCCTTTCATCTTTATTTTTGGCCTGCAGAAAAAGTATATTTTCCAGCAAAGTTAGTAATGCAAATTATTCAACTTGCATTAACACATACTTCATAATCTTTCTGCCTTTACAACTTCTCCTGGCAATAGAAATAAATTACAGCTGCTAGAATATAGTGTTATTCTTTCTCTGTCTGAGTTGGGGAATAGTGATTCATTTTCTCTCTTTCTTAGCAAAAGAGGACAGTCTGTTCAGTGAAGCAAAACTTATTAGAGCTAAAATTAACTGGAGGAAATACAATCCATAATTAAGCCAGGTTACTTAGTGCCACAGATGCAGTATAAAGAGTATTCCAACTGTATTAGCATGACAGGAAAACGGGGACATCACTCAGTTTTTGGAAAGCCAATTGCCACACAAACTTGGCACAGAATCAGTAAGGGCTATGGGACATTGAATCTGCACAATAAGGCAGAAGAAATGGACTTTTAAAGAAAAAGTTTGATAAACTTCTACGCTATAAATACAGTTGCAAGGGGAAAACAGCATTTTAACTAGGCTGATAAATGGGCTCTGATTAGAAATTAAGTGGTGCTCCTACAGAATTCAACTATTTCCCAGGAATTAGGACATTCCTTAATGAGGTGGATGTGGTGTAAAGCAAGCAATTCGGGGCTGTATGCTTATTTATCTGATTCAACTGCATTAGCTAAATGTCAGTGCTTTTGCCAGCAGCCTATGCTGCAGCCATCGGAGCAGTGACAAGTCCTGCTTCCCCAGCTAACAAACAAGGAACAGACTGGGGCAGTGGGGAGGAGACTGCTGAAGGCATAGAAAACACTGTATTTAAACAGTTGTGTTTGTTTTTCTGTTTAAAAAAAAAAAAATCTTGAAGATCTCCTTTCTGCCAGAACACTGGCACTTTGCAAACGCTGCCAACACAAACTCCTGCGAGCGAGCCAGCTGACATCAGCTGACCAAGGACGTGGGGGGACTTTGGACATTTTATCCATTCCTCCTCAGACAGCCTTTTGTCCTGCCCATCTGACCAAAACAAGCTCATGAGTGAAAGCAGAAGCTGCCGATGGAAGATGTGCTTCTGTCAGTGCAACCAGAGATACACAGCACCAGGAGGGAAGAACTCAATAGGATGTGATCTTTCAGGTATTCCCATTGGATATTTCAGTCTGGCCTGTACTCGTGATGAGGAAAAACAGCCTCATGTCCTTGCCTAGATTAAATGCACTGGACAGTTTCTGCATAACTCAAGCAGATGATAGTTTGGACCACAAAAGTTGCTACTGTACCTGGCTCCTCAGCAGGAGAGTAAACACTAAGGACTTGAGGGTGAGGTTGCAGCATCTTTGGAATGAGATCTGTGCACTCAGAGCAACCACAATTGGTCTCAGATATGGGAAAGTTCTGTTTCCCAGAGTCAAGTTAGCCAGGGCTCACAACACTGATCCAAAGTCCCTCTTATGACTTTGCACCCACTGGAAGGAGGAAGGGAATGCATGAGAGGCAGGTAAGTCAGATGATACCTGACTGAGCACAAAGCCTTTTGGCACAAATATAACAAGGCCAAATTTTTGCAACAGATCCCAACCATCAGAAAGATCAACACAACTGCATTGGGTAGCTCTGCTGTTTTCAGTCTAGCTCTGGGAGACACCCAGATGTCTTGTGTTATCAGGCCTTACCTTCTGGAAACTTTTCCATGCCAGATACTAGCAGAGCAAGCTGAGGCCACAGGGAGCAAACTCTAGGGAGCTGTCCTGGACCACAGAAGTTGCCTTTCACATCACTCAAGCAAGGGCACTTTTAATATGTGCCCAGCTGTAATACAAAATGATTATGTCCATGGCACTTGAAATCTTCAAAAGTTTAATATTCAGACCCTCAATACTGCAAATACATTTCAAACATTCTTGTTTCCCAGGATAATAGCTACATAATTAGGGCAAGCCTTTCACACTTTCTCTTTGATCCCACTGGATTTATTTAGCAAAAGTCATTGCACGGATGTGCCCAGCAAATGTCTTACAGAAGTGCTTGTAACAAAATTAAAAGCTTAAATATAGAGATTGTCTCTCCACTAAGTACTGGCTTTTATTAAAACTGGGAGTTGCTCATACTTCACCCCTTGCAGCCTCTTTGAATCCTCTGTTTGACATTTCAAAAGTGCCATGCAGGTTCTAATACACATTACACAGAAAGAGCTATTATAAAATTCCTGACTTTTTCTTGTTTGCACGACAAAGGGGGAATGGCAAATCCTCCAACTGGACCAGATAATCACCCTCCTGTGAAAAGCCTCCAATATACATCCTCTGTTTTCTTCTTAGCTGAGCTTCAAGTGTGTTTGGTCAATAATTTTATTTTGGGTGTGAAGCCCATAAATCACTTTCCAATACACATTGGACAGCAGAGAGTCCTGGTGGATTTGGCATCAGCCACAGGAGAAATCACATCCGGATACAGGAAAGCTGGGTGCTGCTGGAGCAATCAGACATTTTCATTTCATGTTGTCATGGTCTTTTGAAGAACACTCACTGCAGAGTAGGAGCACTCTCTGGGACAAATACTAATTGGATGGATAAATAATTATGGGATTGTGTCTTCTGACACAAGAGAGAGACCATTACAAATCCATGGACTGCAGTTTTATCCAGGTTACCATATAAACCTAACAAATTCCCTGCTGGAACTGAGCTGGCCAATATTTAGAGGACTCATGTGCAGAAAGCTTTGTCAGCCATGTGAACATTGCTCAGGTGGTTTCCAGCCTCTGACCCAGCCCCATGGTGTGACCAGCTTTTACCCCAGCCTCTAGGAATCAGTAATGTGCCTGGAGAGACGGTCCTGAGGGAAGAGCTGGGTGTATGGAGCTTTCCTAAAGGGGTGAGGGGTCACAAAGGTTTCAGGAAAAAACCTTCCCTTTTATTCACAAGCGCAGGAGTATTTGACATGAGCTGAACTTGAAGCTGACAAACGAAGTGGATATTTTTCACTGCTGTTTGTGTCTTGGGAATGGATGTATTTTGAAGTAATACACAAATGCATGTCTAAAATTCATCTCAAAGTGCAGGATTAAAGAATGTGCTGCCTTGGGCCATGCACAGGCTGTTACTTTGTAGTCTGTTCCATTTTCATCTTAAAACTCAATTTAGCTAAATAAGGTGCCCTTTTAACATCTATCAGGGGCTTTATCACGTTTAAGAAGACAAGTTTCTTAAAAGGTTGTAAAGACAAAGTGAGCAGTAACAGAAATGTTGAGTGGGGCTCTTTCAGACGACTTTATTGCCTTCCCCTGAGTGCAAAACAGGCTGCCTCCCTCAGCTGACACTTGTTTTAATGAGGGATGAGCCACAAAGGGGTGATTTAGTACAAGTTCATTGCATTGCATCCTCCAGCCAGACTGTCCTCAGGGCACACCATTCAGCCTGGGCATTGGGTGAAACTGGACCAATTTAAAATCATTTACAGAGGCATATAAAATCCAAAAGGGCTTTTGATGCTGAAGACATTTATACATAGGCTCAGGTATGTGGCTGCTGGAGAGGATGAGAATCTGCCCCAGGTGCCATGATCCTTCATGCTTTTATCAATCACATTTTATTTCTTCAATTCAATTCTCCTGGGGTTGGTGCCAAAAATAGATTTCCACACTTTATGCCAGCAAAGCCCAGGGAAGAAAAAGGTGTAAGTTTCCAGTTTAAATGTTACAAGGTAAAGCTCCAGCCTCCTCATCCCAACCTTCAGATCAGCTCCACTCTCCAGAGCCAGTGCTCTACTGTGGCTGTTAACAGCATTCAAAATACTGATATTCTTCATCCATGCTGGGAATAGTGCAGTGGTTTCTCATGTTCACTGAGAAGGGATTTGCCTTTACATAAAGCCCTCTTCTTCTAAGCATGAGCATTATGAAACCCACAGGAATCCATAGAGTGATGGGGTGTTTTTCTAAAATGTCACACCCATACATCTTCCACATTCTGTGATTCAGAAGCAGCATAAAAGCCCATCAATCATTCGACTGCTGTGACTCACTGCCCTGATTCATACACTTGATACAAATATTCAGAGATCAAAGTGGAACCTAACCCCCCCCCACCCCAAAGATTAAAATGATTTTTCAATGCTTGCCATAAAAATGGACTTCCAGCTACAGCTAAAGCTTCTCCTGATTGTTATTGGCAAGTTCTCTGCAGTAAAGATTGATGCTTCGTTTAGGAATCATATGGTGTAGCACATAAAGCAATGTATTCTGCAGCTGTGCTTCCTCCCTAGCAAGGCTGAGCAGGGGACACCGATTGCTCAGGGGGCTTCTGGGCAAATATTTACAGGGGATTAAAAAAGAAAAAAGGGAATTTCTTCCCCGTGATGGAATCTAGGAGCCCCCTAAACCTTCTTGTATTAACTTTGCAGTGGACGAAGGTGTTAAACTGGCATGTGTCTACCAACAGGGGAGTGATCCTTTTAAGTCCTCTGCTTCGTCCCCACTTGTGAAATTTGTTGTGCCAGTGGGACGAGGCTGGCTATAAAACCCCAGCACGGGGGACCTCCATGCATCTCGGGCAGCCTGCCAGCACATCTCTACATCTCTGCCGAGAGCAGCCCCAGGGAGATCCCCCCCTTCATCTCTGCCGGGCAGGGAGCTGCTTTGCTGGCGGAGGAGGATGGACCTGAGGTGTGCCTGGATGCTCTGCGTGCTCTGCCTCATCCTCACGGTGCAAGCATTCACCCAGGAACGCTTCAAGGAGGTGGTGCTGAAGCAGCTGGGGCTGTCCGAGGTCCCTAAACTTCACTCGAGAGACTTGGTGGACCTGGTTATCCCAGAGCACGTCAAGAACAAGTACATGTCCATGCTGAAGCGCCAGCGGGTGAAGCGCCGAGCTCTGCCGAGCCTGGCTGGCATCCTCAGGGCGATCCCGGGACACACAGGTAACGCTGCTGCTGCTGGCAGCATCCCAAGCATCCTGCTGCCGCCAGGGAATCTGCCAGGGCTCTCCCGGCTGGCAGCAGCATGGGCAGAGGCAAACCCCCCAGGGGAAAGGGAATGAGGGTCGGGTTTGGCTCCAAAGCTCAGCTGGGCGGAGGAGGTGCATGCAACAGCATGGGAAAGATTAACAGGCACCCTCTGCACCTGGAGAGGGAGTCCCGCCGTCCTTCCAAAGGACAGGATGCTGCTGGAGCTTGATGGAAGCCTTGGTAGCCTGGGAACAGTCTGGGCAGGTGAGAGGGAAAAAAGTGCAGGCCATGTAGATTTTGGGTGAAATCTACAGCAAGTCCTCTAATAGGAATCACACCTCTTGGAGAATGTTTCACTCTCACTCCTTTTTTGTTTAGGTTATTTTTTAATAGGAAAAATTACCAAGGAGGAAAATAGCCATACAGATACAATAGTGGCTGTACAAGGGCACTTAGAGCTTATTGTGCTTTCAAAGGACATACACAGCACCCTGGGCAGAAAATGAGAATACTTTTTCATCCCAAGTGGTGCAGTTTTCTGCTTTCATGCCCAGCACTGGCACAGAGGTGCACGCTTCTTGAGGTCTGCTCAATTTGGGGTCATATTATGCCAGAGATTTAGTTCTTCCAGGCTGCAGAGGCTCAGACATAGGAGAATAATTAGGGCATTTGCAAGACATTGATTCGAGCATGCATTAGAAAAGGTGAGTTTAGTGGCTGTCTCTGCGACTGGGAGCATGGAAGGAGTGTGTTGTGATGATAATTGTGCATGAAATGTGGCCGCTTTTCTCAGCAGGGTGGCAGTGACAGGCTCTCCTTTTTGTCCCCCACTGCACAGGTATGACAGGGGAAGTCCTCTACTCCGACACAGCCACACGCCAGAAGCTGATGTTTGACATGGAAGGCAGAATACCTAAAAACAGCGAGGTCACAATGGCTGAACTGAAACTCTTCAAAAAGCCTCTGGACAGAACAAACCTGCCTGCCAGGCAGTCTCACAGGCCCGTGTCCAACGCCAGAGTCAGCGTGTACTGGGTGCAGCAGCAGCACGATGGTACCAACAGCACCTCCCTGATAGATTCCAGGTAAGAAAGGAGCCTCTGCTGGAGTTACAGGGTTTGGGTATCATGTGGTTGTGCCTC
This sequence comes from Passer domesticus, assembly GCF_036417665.1. NCBI lineage: Eukaryota > Metazoa > Chordata > Aves > Passeriformes > Passeridae > Passer > Passer domesticus. The sequence goes on along the minus strand of NC_087476.1, from coordinate 115,677,045 downwards.
AGCTCAGTCTGATGGGGTTTGCATCTGTACAACCACGTTATATGGCCTCTAAACCCAGAATGAGCTTTTAAGAGCAGACATTATGCTGAGATGGCAATATATGATGATTCTTTGAAATAATCTATGAAATTATGGCAGGTACTGCTACATCTTCCTTTCTAAAATCCCCCACCTGGTTCAATTCTGTGCCACTAACTCAAGTGGGGTACTGGCTGCTGGTGTTCTTTCCCCTGGCCATTTTATTAGCTGGTTTAAACAAGTAAATTTTGCAAAAATCATCTGATTCTGTAATGGTGAGCTCTGTGGAAGTTTTGCAACCCTTGAAGGCAGAACTAGACTGGACTGTAAACTTATGGCCCTAGTGCAGCTCAGGCAGGAGCAGGTGGGAGCCTGGTGCTTACCAGGCTGTCGTCACCAATACTGAGGCTGCCCATGATCCTGCACCACCTAATTTTTTGTGTGAGCAAGTAGAGAGGGTTCTTTCTGGCCCTTCAGTGCCTGTTAGATCTGCATTTTTCTTTTTGAGGTGGCAATTAACTGCTGTGGGTGCTTGCCCAGAGCAAAAATGATCATGTAATCAAGGCATGTGACAATCTACAGGAAGTAAATTACCCTGCTGCAATAACAGCGCTGCGAGCCCGGGATTTTTCTGATGGGCTTTCCTAATGCCAAGCCCTTGTCATGCAGGCTGGTTCCTATTCGTGAGTCGGGCTGGAAGAGCTTCGATGTGACCCAGGCCGTGCATTACTGGCTGCGGAGCAAGAGGCGGGAGCCGATGTTCCTGGAGGTGCGGATCGAAGGGGAAAGGCTGGGCAGCTACGCCTCGGAAATGGCCAGAGCCGTGCGCTTCGCCTCGCAGGACCCCAGGGACAAAGCCCCGGGCAAGCCTGAGCTGGTGCTTTACACCCTCAGCTTGGATGACTACGGGTACGTATGGAACCTAAAGCTCTACTGTCTCTGGTGTAATTTTGTGCCTGAATTATTGGGGGGCAGAGGGCAAACCCAGGGTAGGCAGCTCTTACCCTCACCAGCTGTGAATGGAGCAGTTAGAAAGCTACTGCTGAATCTCACCTCTCCTCTTCCCGTATCTGTTGTCTGAATACTCAAACAAACCCTGAGCACAGCTTTCATGTCTCAGAGCCCACCTACTCTATCACCATCAGGGACGATTCCTCCCACCCCCCATTTTCCAGCTGCAGCACCCATTCCCGTTTCTCCCTTGTTGTCCAGGAGCCCTGGTGACTGCAGGGAGGAGGCGGCGCCGGGGAAATCCACCTGCTGCCGGCAGAAGCACTACATCAGCTTCCGCGAGCTGCCGTGGGCTCAGCACTGGATCCTGGAGCCCGCGGGCTTCCAGGCGTTCCGCTGCTCCGGGAGCTGCCTGCAGCCGCCCCTGCGCCGCCCCGGCTCCGCCCGGCGCTCCTGCGCCGTGGCCGGCAGCTCGGCGCTGCCCGTCATCTACCTCGTCAAGAGGGGCAACCACACGGAGATTGAGGCGGCCGAGTTCCCCAACATGGTCGTGGAGAGGTGCAGCTGCGTGGCGGATGGCGCGGCGCTGGTGTGACGAGGCGGTGGCGTGGGGTGTCATCCATCCCCTGCAGCCCTGCCGGGAGCCACGCCGGCCCCCAGCCCCAGGGACAGCGGGGAAGGTCCTGGGGGGCTCCTGCCGGCACTGGGGCCCTGCTGCCCTGCAGAGAGAGTGCACTTGGAGGCACTGTCCGTGTAGATGGGCTCAGAGGAGCGTGCATTTCACACGTGTGAGTGGAACCTTAGGAGCCTTGTGCTTCTCAGGGCCTCCTTGGTGCCAGCTAAATGTCACTGAATTTATTTCAGCCCCCACCCTGGAGTAATGCAAACAGCTCCAGGTAAAAGAAGAGTGCCCATCAGCAGGTGAAGAACAAATTCGTGGGCTCAGCTTTTCCTTCTTAGGCTGCTGGGTTTGGTCCTTTTCTGCCCAGGCCGTGTTTTTGGTGAGCTGGAGAGCAGAAGCACTTACATGTATATAAACTGTACACACATGTGTACACATGTACAGAGTGTATGAATAAATGTGTGTATTGTCTACATACTGGATAGCTACATATTGATTACTTACATATATATATATGTACATAAAATATTGCCTAGAGCTCAAAGGAGCATATTTATGTGCATATGTATTGCATGTACATATACTTATCTACATGTACATAAAATGTTATCTGAAACTCAAAGGCTTATATTTTTGGTCCCTGCACCATGATCTTCACACAGTTTTCAGCAGAATTTAGAGTCCTGGAATCAACAGGATCATTAGGACTTGCTTGCGTGAGTAACAGTTTGTTTTTCTGATTCTGTATTACAGTTATTTCAATTTAGGGATATTTTTCAAGTTGTGTGTGCTTTCAAAATCAAGAAAACAATAAAATACAAGTATTAAAGTGTCCATGTGTTTGCTTATACTTATTCTTAGATCTAAAAGTGGAGGGGAAAAGGTCTGTCATGCTTCTGTGAGTATCCAGTGCCCAGCTCCTATAAACACACACACAGTAACAGCTCTTCTCAGCTCCTGTGTGACCTTACCTGCTCCCCCAGGGGCTGGGCTGAATCGGCAGGCAGAGCAGAGCCTGCACTGCCAGCGCTTCATCCTGAGCTGCTGCAGAGTTTAAACCAACACTTTCTTAGAGAGAAAACCTAGAATCTTTTCTGCCAGCAGGAGGTGATGCTCTCCTCGTGAACCGCAGCCGTGGCAGAACCTGCAGGGGTCAGCTGGAGCTGCAGTGCAGGAAGGGATGAGCTGCCTCCCATCCCCTTCCTGCCCATGTGAAGCATTTTAACCCTGACCCTTCCTGTTGGACATACCCCGGAGAAACGCTATGATCCTGTGGTTTAATCCCTTTATGAACTGTTCTGAGCTGCTGGCCATGGTGTCACTCGTGCTAATTATTTCCACCTTTGTGTCAGACTCCTGTCCTTGGTCCATAACCCACGGAGATGGCAGTGGCTCTGGGGATGAAGCATTTGCTGGTGACCATCTCTGTTGGATGGGGGGATGTGGTCCCTGAGGCTCTGGTTGAACTTGCTGCTGGTGCAAGGACTCTGAAATGTGTTTGTCTGGTTAGGATGACCATGGATGAGGGGAAAAGAGGGACCTGTTTGACTCTGCAGTGGCTATGTTATCCATCAGGAAATGTGAGTGTTCCTGCTGCTCTGCAGGACCCCAGGTCTGAGGTCACCCAGGCATCTCTGCCATCACCTCGTGTGTAGGCTGGCACCTCTCACCTGTGGCAAAATAGCTTTTAGGAGAGGAACAAGAGCAAAAGCACAGACTCACCATTCCCCAGCGCTGTGCTACAGCACCATGGGTGGCTGGAGTCCGAATTGGATGAGCCAGAACGATCTCTGGCATTCCCTTCTCATGACTATGTATCTACCTAATGGCATTGGCATTCAGCCCCAGGTCCTCTCCACCCAGCTCGGGGCAGGGCTTAGCCTGAAGGCCAGGAGCTCAGCTATCCCCACAAGGAACAAAGCCCATGATCCAGCCACACACTGAGCCTGGGGAAGAAAGCTGGGAAAGAAAGCTGGGGAAGAAAGTATTTGAGCTGGTTTCTGCCTGAGAAAGAAGAGCATTAACCCTGGCTCCCTCCAGCCTCCAGCACTTGAACTTGGATCATTCATCCTCCATCCCAGGGGAAATTCTGTGCAGTGCAATTTGGGCAGGCAGTTGAGGGAAATGGGGAGCAGAGCATCGCTGGAGCAGCGGCGTGGACGAGGCTCCTCCCTCCACCAGGATCCTGAGCTCTGTCCAGCTGCCTTTGCCGGGTGTCCTGCGGACAGGAGGGACACAGAAGCGAGCGGTGGGTCTGTGAGGATGCCTGTGACACCTGGAGGGTGGGGAGGGGGAGGTGGTGGCCAAGGAGACCTGGTGTTACTGTGGGGAGAACTGTGGGAATTGCAGGGTGCAAATCTGTGAGCAACAAAGCCTTGCCTGCCCTGCTGCCTGCATGGACACTTGGATTTATTGCTAGGGAAGCTGCAGGGATGTCACAGCACCTCTGCTGGGGCTGGTTTAGAACTTACATGGGGATTGAAGCTCCCCACTTCTGGGGAGACAGGACGCTACTCCTCTAAACTCCAGATGGCTTTGCAATGAAAATGTTGCAGACTTGGAGGCTGGGCTGATGTGGAGAAGGCTCCAGAGACTTCTACACTGCAAACTCCTGAGCAGAAGGCTGTAGATGAAATACTGCCACACCTGGGACTTCTTCAGACATCAGCCCGTGCTACAGGTAATTGTCTCCCAGCCTGTCATCTTCAATCCAGGCTGCATTTGCTGTGACACCTTCTGTGTGTTACTTGCATGGGTACAACTTGTAATGCACACAAAGGCTGCCAAGCTGTCATGTTCTCCTTTCCGTCTGAGCAGCAGCACGGTCTCTGAGGAAAGGCAGAACATCTCACATACCTGGCAGCAGCGTGCTTCAGCATTGCCATTGATGCTGTGCTCTAATACAACAAAAAGGAAGAGCAGTGCGGGGGCGTAATGAACCCCATATAGCCAGAAACTATTTCAAAAAATGGAAAGGTTGTTTAAGGCAAAGCCAGCGCTAAACCATCAGGCATCCTCCTGCACTGCTGAAGGCACAGAGCACCCAGGTGCTGCTCAAGGAGCAGGAGGTGTGTGCTCTTCACCTGGAGGACTTCAAGAGCCCTGTTAGTCCCACACTCCAGGTTAGGCTCTTGTGTGAGTGTTCTGTTCGCGTGGCAGCCAAATCTTATCAGAAGCATGAGTTTATCATGAGTGCCTGCTCTGGCTGGGCCTCATGGCAGTGCTCACAGGGTGACCTTTAAGGGCCTGCAGTGGTTAATGGAGCTGGACAGGGGGTCTGGAGCTGGTCCCATCAGTCTCAGGAAAGCTTTCCTTAAGAGAGAGGCTTGGAAATGCCAGCAGCACTTTCCCTCTCCATTATCTCTACCCATTATCTCCGTTCTAGGAGAGAGAACAAAAGTTTCAAGCCACATTAAATGCCACTGCTAGCTGGATTACATTGCCCTGTGTGATCTTTCCATGGTTTCATTTAAATCAAAGCTGCTTTCCAATTTTCTTTCAAAATCTGTGAGAAGTTGCAGCTTTTCCCAGCTGGTGAGGCCTTATTTCCTCTCCCTCTCATGTTTTTTCCCTTTTGCACTTCACAGGCTCCTACCAAGGGTGTCTGACACTTTGCCTTTCAGGGCAGCCTCCTAATTGCCTGTGTAAGCCGAAAGTCGGATGCCCAATCCACATCCCGGGAAAGGTGATAATCAGGGAGCTCCTCTGGCTTTGGCAGGCAACAGCTGGAGTCTGGGAAAGGGGAACCGAGGGCAAACAGGGGTGGGGAGGTGACAGGGGTGGCAGGGAGTCTGACAGAGATCCTGCAGGACTTTGATGTTTTTAGAGGACTTGGGCTCCTCTGTCCACTCGTGGAGCAGGTGCAGGAGAGCAGCGTGAACAACATCAGCACATTTCAGAATGAAACAGAATAAAGAGCTCATCATGACTGCTGCCTCTGGCCTGTGCTCTGGACATGCTCAGGCACTCCAGAACTGCTGGGATGCCTTGGTTTCCTGTGGTAAAACCAGCAGGTGCAGAATGGCCAAGAAAGTGTTTTTAACCATGGCAGGAGATAATAGCTTATCTGGAGATGTTGGGCACTGGAAGGTCATGTAAACAATCCACAGCTCTCAGTATTCTATTTTTGATAACTATTGAATCAGGGTGGGTTTTTGTTTGTTTGGGTCTTTTCCCAAGCTATCTATCAATTTTGTTTTAAAGCTTGTCCTAAAGTTTATTTATGGGTTTTCTGATTACATTTTTCCTTCTGATCTTAGTTATGAAAAAATCTGCCTCTTTGGAAGCCTGGGATGCCTGTATTCCCTTTGAAGGTCTGTTTTCTGTTTGCTGAAAATGAATGCAATCAGTTCATGATCACTACTTCCCAGGTGACTGCCAACTTCCAGCCCAGTAGCCGTGTCACCCTTGGGAGGTGCCAGGTAATTGCTGGATGCTGGGCACAGCATCACACTGGCCATAAGGTGCTATCTATAACCACCAGACCTCAGAGAATTGTTTAGGTTGGAAAAACCTCCAGGACCATCGAGGTCCATTAACCCAGCACTGCCAAGCCCACCACTAAACCATGGCCCACAGGTACCTCCAGGAATGGTGATTCACCCACCTCCCTGGGCAGCCTGTTTGTGTTGTCACTGAGGTGTGTAATGTCCCCAGCAGATGTTTCACAAGCTGGCTGGCTCCTTATAAACACTCCTCTTCTCTCCATAGAGCCCAGACAGGTCTTTCAAGAGCTCCTTGCTCCCTTGCCCTGCAAGTTTTGTGCAAATTCCTGATTCCATGTGCCAGGTGAGAGGCACCCAGTGAAGGCAGCAGGGAGAAGCAGGCCAGGCAGCTCCTGCATTCAGGCCCTGTCTCTAAACCCGGACTAACAACCCTGGCTTAGCCCAGCCCCTAGCAGAGCTGGAAAGCAGTGGTGCCTGTCCAGCCCCTCTACAGCTGGGTGAGCTCAGAGTTGTCACCTCCCTCCCTTCAGGTGTCATTGGGCATGTTAATCTGCAAAGCCACCCCAAGCACTCCCTATAACCAAAGCAAGCCAGCTGAGGTGGCAGTGCTAACAGGGGTGCAGGCATTACCATTTCCACATAGATGTCTTTGTTTAAAAGCTTTAGGATTTAAAACCAGCACCTTCCTGAGAGCAGGTACCGCTACAAACCAACCTTTCAAATGCCAACATTGTCCAGAAAGTAAAATGTTGGGTAAGACAGAGTTGCGGGGGGATCAGAGGGATTGATTGTGACTGTTTCAGGAGCAGGCAGAACGGTGTAAAGGTGAGCCCATGTCCCTGCCCCTCGGCAGGTGCCCTGTGCGGAGGGACGAGGCTCTGGCAGCGCTGCTGGAAGCGGACCCGTCCTCCGCGTCAGTCCAGTGCCACCTACAGCAGCCGGAGCAGAAACTGCAGCAGCCGGCAAACCATGGGAGCAATTCCAGCAGGCTCCAGCCAAAGGCGTGCTCACATCACTGAGTGGTCTTTGAGGAACCAGAGCAGAAACTGCAGCAGCCAGCAAACCATGGGAGCAATTCCAGCAGGCTCCAGCCAAAGGCGTGCTCACATCACTGAGTGGCCTTTGAGGAACTTTTTCCTTAGCACCGTCCAGATGAGGACAATGGAATGGAGCCTTCTGGTTGAAGGCTGGCAGCTGCTGTGTCTGCTGGTGGTGATATTTCTAAACCTCCAGCAGTTCCCTCCCTCTATGACCTGTCCTGTTCCCTGTTGTTTTGTGTATTAGATGTACTCATCTTTACTTCCAGGGAAGAGCTGGATCCCTATGAAGTGAGGAAAAGCCCTCTCTCGGGCTTGTGCCAGTGTTTTCACTCACTACTTTTTTTCAGTCAGTAACTCTGAAATGCCAGTGAAACACGAGGCAGTGCTTAGGTGCTTGAAATAAATGCATTTAAAATGACACTGCAGAAGTGTGACTTCTGTAAGTCGCACCACTTGCTTTTTGGGGAAGCAATTCCGTAGGAGAATGAACCTTTTCTCTGGGAACATATTCACAGTTTTGGTGCATTTACAACCAGAAACATCTTCGGAATCTAAAGCTACATAAATACTTAGGAAAAGACAGACACAGGCTGCAAACTGCATTATCCTCTAGCCCTGGACTAGAAAGATCACCTCTGTTCTGATGCCATTCTCTCCTACAGAAATAGCCCACATAACACTAGAACTGGTTCAGTTTACATATATTATTTTTTCCCAACTGCTGACTTTTCTGTTCTTGTCCAAATTCTTAAAAACCTTCAAGCACTTCACCTACTTGTTTCTCTTCTGTTGAAGGATCAGTCCAAGTCCTGTTGTTACCCAGCTGTTTTCAAAAGAATACCCTTTGAGTATGTGAAAGTCCTGAATCACCAGTGGGTATCCCTCTGGCTCTCCAGACACAAAAATGCTCTAGGCTAATCCTCGATGTGGGAAGATCCTAAAGCAAGTGCTTGTTCCTTTTTTAACTCAGCAGGAGCTAAACAATTCCCAAATAAATTTGCCAAAGTGTGCAGCTGGTTCAAGGTACAGCTGTTGCCCTCTAAGATAGATGTAGGGCATTTCTTTTAATTCTGGCACTACTGAAGATGCAGTTGGTCAATAATGTTTGGTGCTGCTGGTGGTTTAAAATATCCCAACCAGTGTTTTTATGTAATTCTGCTTCTGTTGTTCTGGCACAAATTTGTTAGAGCCACATCAGGGAACTGATTTGGTTTAATAAAGAACCCACAACACTAAAGGCAAGTAGGTGACACATGGGATAGGCTTGGAAATGGCTGCATCACTACAACTGAAATAAGAGAGCAACTGCAGTGAGGGGAAATAACCTGGGTAGGAGTTGCTGCCAAAACACACCACTAACATGGTCAATTCACTTTTGTCCCACACTTCCCTTCCCATATTACAGAGGAGCTTGAGTGTGCTCAAAGAGCTGAAGGCTCTTTTGTCCCACACACTGTCACTGCCTTTTAGAGCTGGTGACATCCAAGGTTTGCCACCTGGGCAGGGATTGCCAGATCTAACATCCCCAGCCACTGGATTTACACCAGCAAAACTTCAGCCTGCTAAGGTGCCCTCCCAAGCACGCTGCATCCCAGTTTGCCAATGAAACAGTCAGCAAACACACCCATTTCCTTTCCACACAGAGTCCACTTGTCCTGTCACAACCTCCATGAGAAGTGATTTGCAGAGCCTCAGTGCTTCTCTTCTCCCTCCAGCACACTGTGGAGCAGATCCCCAAGCACTGTGTCTATGATGATATCCTTCCCACCTGTCCATCCTTTCCATAACTCCTTGGGATGCTACTGAAGCTTGTGGATGTGAGTTCAGAAGCTGGGGATACTCAGTTGAAAGGATACCAAGAGCTTTTATTTAATGACATCAAATACACATGCAAAAAAGGTAAATATTCCCAAATCTAACCAGAGGTTTTCCCTTTAGGGGGCTTTGCAAATAGGGATGGCTTGATCTGGTCTCTAGACAGACCTCTCACTGAAAAAAGCCTTGCTGCTCTTTCCTTCAAAGTGCCTCCACATTTCAGTCCCAAAGACATCAATCCCATCTTCAGCTTCTCTAAACCCAGGGCTTCCAGCTCAGCAGCAGAGTTGAAGGCCATCAGGTCTATTGGTTCTACCTCCTGAAAAGAGAAAAACATTTGAGAAAAACATTCAAGAAAAAACAGGAGTTCAAGAAGCATTTGGACAATGCTCTAAGGCACATGGTGTGATTCTTGGGGCTGTCCTGTGCAGGAGCTGGACTTTTGACTCTTGTGGGTCCCTCAGAAGATTCTATGATTATCCCAGGAAAGTTCAATACTCCCAAGAAAACTGAATGAAGAACATCAGTTTACAATCTTGCCCAGCAGTTCAGCAGCTTAATCTCAGCTTCCAGAGGCACAGCAAAGCTGACAGCCCCTTTTTAGCCTGATGCAGAATATAACCAATATACCTCCAGCAGGAGCAGGAAGGAGGATAAAAGTTATTTCTAATACAGTTACACTGTAATTAAAGAAATTTATTAAGAAGCATCTCTTTTTAGTAAGATTAACCCCAAAAAACAAGTTGTGAAGTTCACATCTCATCCTGCCACTAAAAGAAAATGTGGATTAAAATTTCATCTTCAAAAGAAATTGGTAAAAACAACCCCTACAGATAGTCTAGTCCAATCCAGGGCCTTGTCTACAAAAAACCATGGAATAGACAGGATAATTCCAATGTTGGAATTTACTAATACGCTATAAAGGACACCAAAATCTAAGCCCATTTTGTTCAATATTTAAATGCACATACTGCTCTTACAGTCTGTACCTAAGAGACTTCAGAGCAAGGAATAACAGCAGGAATAACTCCCCTTATGCACTCAGCAAAAGCAATTCTTGCCAGCAAAATCAGAACCTTTGTCCTGCTAAGCATACAAAAACCCAACTGGTTACCTCATTATTCTCACCCTACTCCTAAAAAAAAAAAAAAAAAAGAAAAATTCATCAAGGACTACTATAAAAATATTTCCACCTGCAATAACAATCTGCCACAGCATTGGTGGAGTTTCCTGTTCTAGGAATAGAAAGTCTCACAAATACTGAGCAAAAGGTAAACAGTGAAGAATGGTAAACATCCTGTTTAAAACTTGCCAGCTCTAATAGTACAGTAGATGACAAAGTTCTAATTGATCAGATTACACCCCTGGTCTTTTCCCCACTGAACTGTAATGAACTTTCACACAACAGAGTTCAGTTGCCAGTGGCAGACTTTACACCCAAGGTGAAAAAAGGCAGAAAAATCCCAGTAACTCCCCAGCCTGAAAAAAAGAGCTACACCTTTTTTTTATTGCTAGAGTAAGCCCAGATTCATTATCCCCACAAATCCTTAACAGCAATATTAGGCAAGGACCCATAAAGCAGAAGTATTGGCACTTTTTCATCCGTCCAGTGGGAAAAGCCACATTGCTGGAGCTTGTTTGCTTCTTCAGCTCTAAAAGCAGCTGAAGACACACCACATTTTGTCCTGCTTCACACTTACTGTGCTCTGTGCCTGGTTTGTTTCCTGTGCCTTAGCAGGAACATTTTCTTGCTCTTCTTTCTGAGCTTGAGTCACTCCATTCTTTCCTTGGATGTCTTCCTTTGGGGCCTCTGTCATTTTGCTGTTTTCTTCAGACAGAATTTCAGCCTGTCCAGCTGTGCACACCTCTCCTTGCAGATCTCTTCCAGGAGCTTCTGGCTGCTCCTGTGGTTTCTCACTTGCACTGGTAGATGGACTGTCCTCTGCTGAAGCCACAGAGCTGCTTGAACACTCATCTGCATTTCCAACACTTCCATTAGCACTGCTGCCTGATGGACAACTTCTGTCAGATGTACAAGGGGAGTCATCCTCACAGCCTGAGCCTGTGGCCTCATCCAATCCTGGCCTGGCACAGGGAACATGTCACAAATTAACACGCATCTATCTTAACTTTTTTCTTTTAAATAATTTTTTTAATTGCTACATTTTTCTTTCTAAAACCCTCTTCAGGGAGATATAAGGAGCTACTCTAACAGCTATTTAGGTTAGCTTAGTTAATGGAAGAGCTGTCAACATTGAAAAGGAGCTACAAATGCTCAAAACAGGTATTACAGCATTCCCAATTCAGAAATGACTGGAATCTTCGACTTCTTTTCCATGTTACATTAGATGAAAGATGCCAGGGGACAAAACCAATCTTTTTTAAGTTCATTGTAAATTATAATTAATTTATGAAGAAAAGAATAATAGTAAATAGTAGAATATAATAATTTAGAAGGGGTGGGGGAAAAATGTCTGTTTTTGCAAATGAAGTTTGTCTGCTCCATCTGGGACAGAATTATAGGAATGCAGAAATGTTTACTTTCAGTTCTTTGATTTAATCAATTCAGTTTTCTCATTTCTATTTCAGTCTACATCTCAAACTAGACTCTGCTTACTTGTATGTACCTAACTTTATATCCTTTTTAATGCTTATGGCTGGAGTATAAAAACAAGGTATAACTCTTACCAAGGACATTTTCTTTTTTCAGATTTTGTTTCGTTCTTTCCAGGCTCACCTGGACGCTTCCGACTCTTGCCACTTTCTGATGACACTGCTTTGCTGGCAATAACCTGCAAGCCTTCAAAACAAAATTGAAAGAGAACTTCATCAGGACACAACTAATGTCTGTTGTAAATTCTACTTTCTTTTCACATCAGATGCAATTTAAAACACTAATGGAAATAATCACTATTGGTGATATAGACTCAAAGCCTGAACATAAAGTGAGAAGCAGCAAAAGCTTTCCTACATGGATTTACTAAGAGTCAATTAAAATTGGATTCCTGAACTGAACTATCAGGTTCTTCATTCAGACTCAAGTTTCAGTGTCTAGCTGACAACAATGTAGGGATAAACAAAGTAACTACAAAGACCAGGAAGTGAAACAAGGTATTCTGCAGTTGGATTCAATATCTAGTTTTTTATGTACAACCCCCTTTATAGTTTCACTGTGTAACTCTTACAGCTCAACTAGCAACAACACTCTGACAGAATCTGGCTCTTATAAGGAGGTGACCTAGCTAAGCAAGGTGAAGCATCACTTCAGTGGAATTTATCAGACACTGCAGACAAAGAGGAAAAAAATCAAGTAAATTTGGCTGAAATTTAGGATTTCATTTAACTGAAGAAAACCAATTCTTTTTGAGATTTTTCTGCTGGAGCGAGGCTCTGGGCTCTCGGCGCTGGCCAGGCAGCCGTACCGATGCGCAGGGACTCCTCCTGGCGCTCGGCCATCTCGCGGTACTGCCGCTCGTACTCGGGGTCGGTGAAGGTGTGCCGCGGCTCCGCCAGCTTGCGCTGCAGCCTCTCCAGCCGCCGCTGCTCCTTCTCCGCCTCCCGCTCCGCCTGCTTCTTCACCCACTCCGCCATCCTGCGGCGACACAACGCCCTCGTCAGCGCTCACAGCAGCTCCGCGAGAGCGCTTCCACCCCTGCTGGGCTGGGAGGCAAAGGGAAAGGACAACAGCACCCAGCGGAGTGACTGAGGAAACAGAGACCCGGCTACAGAGAGGAGAGTAGGCTTATTCTGAAAGCCAGAAACAGCAGTCAAGTTCACACATCTGTGTGTGAACTTGCAGCTTCAGAGAGAACTGAGAATTCCACACAAGGAATTGTGAATTCTGCACCAAGAGGTGCAGAGCAGTCTCTCAGACTCAGGCTGCAGTAAAATCACATCTATTTTTGCCATAATAGAATTACAGTCAGGAAAGCCTTGGTGGCTTCCAGTTTCACTTTTGCTCTTTTTAGTACTCAAAACACCATTTCATTGCTATGACAGACAGCCACTTGACCTCTTTTGTTAACAGTGAGCTACAGGCTCAGGTTATTCTGTGATTTCAGCTCCCGGGAAAACGCCTTACGCTTTCTCGTGGTTGACGTCCCGCAGTCTCCTGCCGCTGAGATCTCGACAAGCCTCTCTGTTTGTTGTCTTCTCAATCTGAGCACCCAGGGCCCGCAGCATGGACCCAAACCCTGCCAGAGCAAAAAAGCAAACAGGAATGAGCTACGCAGAAACATCTTGCCAATGTAAGGAGTCCAGCTTAGGTTGAATTCTTTGCCTACTGAGATGTGGGCATTTACATGTATATTTTTTTAAATAATAGAAGATAAAGTCAATTAGGTCACATAACACACTCAAATCACAGACTATTTGTACCTGAAATATTTGCCCTAAGTGACCACTGAATGAAACTTGGCAGTCTAAGATGACAGGTCTGTAGGAATGTGCCCCCTGTTGATGGAGTGACAAAACTATCCTTTGTCCCCTTTAAAAGGAATTAAACCCAGAAGTTTCTCCCCTCAATTAGGTAAAAAGACACCTCATAGGACCTGGGGGACACCTCAAACTTGAGGACAGCCAATTGGACAGGAGCCAAAAAGTCCCACCTGGGCAATTTACTAGAAAAAGAAGAGAACAAAGAAACTAATCATTTTGTGAGGTGTTTTACCAGGGGCAAGGATCTCCTGCACCTGGCTGGGTTTTTCTCTGTAGAGAGTTTTGTTATTTTGCCTTTCTATTAAAACCTTTTTGTTTCCAACACTACTACAGAAGCCATCCTGCTGATTTTATGCCTTCTAAGGTAGCTGAGCTATCTTGGATACAGATCTCCAAGAGCTTATGAGAGCTGGCTCGAGGAGACTCCTATGTCACAGCTCCTTTTCAACACAATTTCAACTCTGAAGTCACTTTGGTGCACACCACACACACTTCTATTAACAGAGATAAGCTAAAAAGGGATGTGAGGAACATCTGGACTTCCCTGGTCAATCCTCAGCTTTGCCCAAACACCTCGGTTTTAGCTCAGAGACTTTTTATCAGTCATGCACACAAGAGATCTGCCAGCATCTGAGACTCCTGCTATCAGTACAGACTATGGCACAGCAGCAGTTTTTTAACCTAAGAATCTAATCACTAAGAAGCAGAACAAACAACAAACCTCCTTTTCCAGCACAGAGTCTCGGCTCCAGGCTATAAACAACTCCACTCTGCAACTCATCTTCATCGCTGACCAGGCGCCCATTGCACTTCACATACAAGCTTTCTTCTGGGATGTTCTAAAAATGCAGCACAATTCAGTCAGATCATTGAGCCAGAAAAAAATGAAACGTTCTGACACAGAAAATCATTCAGCAGTCGTGTTTTCTTCCTTCCAGAGGAGAAAAAGAAATCAGACAATCTGAAAGGCACAAACATTCTCTAATGGTGTTTGTTTTGATTCCTAGTTACCAAAGGACTGAATACAGTCTAAATCAGCTTGCAAACGTGAATGGGGGAAAACTGTATTATGGAAAAAATTCAGAAACAACCTGTGATGATCTGATCACAACCTTCATTCCCTGTCCTCCAGTGCACTAGAGACAGAGCCTGGGAAAGGAGAGGAGGGAAGGTGTTTTTAGCATTTCTTTTGCCTCTCATAATCCTACCCTGATTTTGACTGGTAATAAATCAAACTCATTTCCCCAAGTCAACTCTGTTTTGCCCGTGACTGCTGAGAGATCTCCCCGTTCTTATCTCGACCTTCGACCCCTTTTGTTACAATTCCTCTCCCCTCTCCAGCTGAGGAGAGGAAGGAGAGAGCAGCTTTGGGGTGCGCCCGGAGTCCTGCCAGGGGCAACCCACCACAATGTGTACGGACATATAAACACACACATACATATATATACATATATATATATATACACACACACATATATATATATATAACGTAGATAAGAGGCTACAGGGCTCTCTTCCAGCAAACCCAGCTGCCCAGCTAAGCGAAAGCAAGGGGAGCACCTGAGGCCGCGGGCGGCCTGCGCAGCGCCGCCGACACCGGAAGCGCAGCGCCTCCCGAGGCCGGCGGGCCCCGCACCGGCTGCCCCGGCACTCACCAGCTCCCGGGCGCGGTCGCGGCGGAGGCAGAGCACGGAGCCGCCCCCGGGGGGCAGCGGCAGCGGCCGCGCCCGCGGCCCCAGCGGGTCCCGCACCCACAGCGCGTCCTGCCCCGGCGCCGCCATCGCTGCGGCCCCACGGTCACGTGACGCGGAACGGGGCGGGGCTGTCTGTTCGAAGCCCCGCCCCCTCCGCCCCGCCGCCTCTCGGCCCGTTTTTTATGGCGTTTCATAATTCGCCGTTCCCCGTGTAAAGGGTTCGAGGCGAACCCAAGGGAGCCCCGCCGTTCCAGCTCGCGGGGCTGGTGCGGCCCGCCGGGCTGTGCAGCCTTTCCGGAGCGCGTCGCGGGCGGAGCCGCGGGGAGCACGCGCCGTGGCTCCCGCTGGCGGCGGCGGCGGGGCGGGAAGGGAGCGCTCGCGCCCCCTCAGGGGCGCCGCCGCTGTGGGAAACGGGACCTGCGGGTCCTACGGGAGCTAAAAATGCCGCGGACATGGGCAGCTCCGCATTCTCCGGCCAAACACGGAGCGAATTTCACGCAGTGGAATCCGCCCCTGCGGATCCTTCGCCTTGTTTACTCCCACACGCGGTTTTGCGTAGGGGTGGGAGTCGGCCCAGAGCTCTGGTGTCTGAGGGCGATGCGCCTGGGTCGGGGTGATCCCAGACGTGAGGCAGATAAATTCATTGGGAGCTGCCCTGCAGAGAAGGATTAGGGATTCCTGTGGGTGAAAATCTGGACGGGAGCCAGCAGTGTGTACTTCCAGTCCAGAATCCCAAGCACATCCAGGGCTGTGTCCAAGAAGGATTTGGGGTTCCTGTGGGTGAAAATCTGGACGGGAGCCAGCAGTGTGTACTTGCAGTCCAGAATCCCAAACACATCCAGGGCTGCATCCAAGAAGGACAGCTGGCAGGTCAAGGGGGGCATTCCACCCCCTTTCCCCTCATGAATCCCACCTGGAGGGCTGTGCCCGGCTCATCCTCAGCACAAGGAAGGCGGCCTGTTGGAGCAGATCCGGAGGAGGGCTCGCTGGAGCTGGAGCACCTCAGCCATGAGGACAGGCTGGGGTAGTCCATCCTGCAGAAGAGCAGGCTCTGGGGAGGCCTTGTTGCAGCCTTCCAGCATTAAAAGAGGCTTATAGGAAAGAGGCAGGGACAGATAGTGGTAGGGAAATGGGGAATGGTTTTCAACTAACAGAGCAGAGGTTTAGATTAGATGTTGGGAAGGAATTCTTTGCACTAAGGGTGATGAGGCACTGGCACAGGTTGCCCAGAGAAGCTGTGGCTGCCCCATCCCTGGAACTGTTCAAGGACAGGTTGGATGGGGCTCTGAGCAACCTGGTCTGGTGGGTGGCATCCCTGCCCATGGCAGGGGCTTGGAACAAGGTGATCTTTAAGATCCCTTCCAACTTAAGCCTTTCTATGATTCAATTATGTGGTCACATGTAATGTGTTTAAATCAGAATGAAAGTTGATCTGGAGCAGGAGTCCACAATCAGCTAGCTGTTCATGACACGTGGTAATTACCTGTAAGCAGAAGACTGATTAGGAAAAAAAAATTCCACCTGCACCTGTTCAGGAAAGGACGTGTACAGAGGCATGATGGTGATCCAGTGCAACCATTGTACTCTTTGGTGGTTTCAGATCTCCTCCATGTCTTCATCTTCAGTTTAACCATTCACACAGAGGATATTTGAAGGCAGGCTGCTCCCAGATGTCTGTGGTGGGAATTGTTTCAAACACTAGCAGGGATGTGGCTGGACTGCCCTGAGACCTGCAGTGTGATACACCTGTCACTTTATCTCCACACAGCAATGTTTCCTGCAGTGCCTTTTTGTTTAATAGCACCATGGGCAAGGACTATTGCTCACGGTGTCATCTGCCCACTGCAGGTGTGTCCCCACCCAAGGTGGGAGCTTCCCTGCCAGGGTGGCCCCTGGAACCATGAAAATCCCTGCTAGCAGGTGAGATAGGCTCCTGTGCTGGACCCTGAGCTGAATCCAGCTCTCAAGCATGGTGCTGCTTTAGGAAGATGGGGGCTGTGTCTGAGCTGCTTGGCTGTTCCCAAAAGTTTGGTGGTGTGGCTGTGCCACCCTCTGAGCCTGCTGAAGAGCTGTGCTGCCTGGCCAGGCCTGTGCCAGCATGGTAAGTGGTTCTCATGCCTGGCTGTCTGAAGCTGATGTGATAAAGAAGGAGGAAGCTGGGAAACAAAGAGGCAGAGAGATGACTTGAAGTGGAAGCTTCAAAATGTAAACAAATGAGTAATAACTTAATTAAGGGGATCCCCCGATGGGTTTGTCTTGGCCAACTCACAAATCAAACATCACCCACCATTTCTTACACTGTAATTTTAGCTAAAATATTTTTGTAAAGGATTCTGACCCAGTCCAGACAATCCCTTACTGTCTTTATTTGCTACAACAGGTTGATATTTCTGAATTACATGTCACATTGACCCAGTGGAGCCATTCAAACCCTATGTGTCTGTAGCCTGCAAAAGCTATGGCTATTTTTTGCTGGATCAGGCCCAAATTCAGTTGACATTGTATTTGAAGTCATGTGGTAGTGCTTGTTTCGTGCCATATCTATGGCATGCCACCTGATGTTAAATTCTACCAGATTTGGGGTATTTTTATTCATTTGTGGTATCTGATTGAAATGTAATTGGTGAACGTGAGGTATGCGTGTGTACTTATGCAGATGAATAAGTGTTTTCTTCTGATCTGTGGGATTTCACTTCCATTCTGAGGGCATGAATCATTTCCTCCTCTGAAACTCCTGTTCTTGGCATGGAGGGTGTGGAACTTGCCAGAACAAGCCAAAGAGGTGGAGTTGTCCAGGAAGGAGCTGGGCCACAGAGCTGCCCTGTGGATGTTCTGGATCAGTGTAATCCACAGGTTGTTTGAGCTGTGTCTTGTCTGAGTGTTTCAATCTACTCTTTTATCTCTGGGATTTTGTGTCATCTCAGTGAAAAGTGGCCCTAAAAAGAGGCCCCACTGCATCCTGATGAGTGGGGATGTCCATCCATGACAGCAACCTGTCATTCCCAACTGTGACAGCTGGATTCTGCCTGCAGGTTGGAGCTGTGAGACCCTGAGAGCAGGAGAGCTGGCAGCAGTGGAGTGCTGCTGACAGATCAGCTCCTACATCAGCACCTTACAGGTGGTTTTTGCTACTAATGCCATTCTCTGTCCAGTGCTGGGCTTTGTGGTTGGGTGATTGCGTCTGTGAGACTTGCCCAGATCCTTGCACGCAGTCAGACTGCAAGCAAGCAGCATTTTACAAGCAGAGGAGTGGTTTTGTCTCAGCTCAGCCCTACAGCAGACCCTGCTCTCAGGATTTATGCAACACCATTTAGCTGGTTCATGTCAGTGGGCGAGTGTTCCTGTGTCTCTTGTTCTTCATTATGCTTCTATTCCTAGAACTCATCAAAAGCCTATTGCCTTGCTCCTCACAGAAAAGTCTAAATAAGTCAAAAGGGCTGTTATTATAATTTCCCATTTGAAATGTATTTTATGAGAAGTGTTATTCTCTTGGTAAAACAATGAACACTCTCTGATTCTGCAGTGGTGCTTTGGACTTAGTTAATAAATCATGCTTGCCACTTTTCATTTAGAAAGGATTTCACAGACATAATTAATTAAACCTGACAGTATCCTTGTGGGATAAGTAAGTACTCTGATTATTTCAGTGGTGACACTCAGGCAAACTGGTTATTCTACCTTATCAAATAGTCAAAGAGTCAAGTCTAGAATTTAAAACTTTCTTCTATCTTGACATAATTTAGGAGATGAGACCACCCATCCTTTTTGTATTTCATCCTGATATCCATATGTGATGGAGATAGCGGGATGGGGTTCTGTGGCCTGCAGGGTGCAGTGTGGGAGACCAGGCTGTGATCTGCTTCAAATCTATTCCTTGATTTGACATGGAGCACAGATTTTTCAGTCTGTCTGGAACCATCAGATGTGTTACTGTCATGACACTGCAATTCATTCACTTGTTCATTTTTAATGGTTTGTCAAGATCAGGATCACAGTAAGGTACTTGCTGGCCCTTGTCTTCTAATCTGCACCTGAAAGATGCTTGTGGGAGTGAAGAACACAAAAGCAATTGTTCACTAGGGGCCCAGACTAGCAAGGATGGGTCAAGAGCTGTTCTGGTAAGAATTCAGTGGTTTTCACTTCTAAAAATGCTCCTAGACACAGGTAAGAGAAAGGATGGAAGACTTCACTAAAAGTATGAAACAGATGTGTATGTTCCTTTTAGAATATTCTAAGTGTGCAAAGATATTAACAAAGGTGAATTTTGTCCACTGAGGTCACTTCCAAAATTTGATAGCATGTCCTTTAAGAGTGGGGGGTTTTGTCTGCTAGGAAGTCAGTAGTGTACCATCATAAATATATGGAACTGGATCATCTGGATATATTTTCTTTTACATTTTAATGGTATCCCAAAGGGTAAATTCCACGTAATGTATTTGCAATTAAATGTGTTGCATGCTTTCATATTATTTTTATATGGAGGGTAAGGGATGAAAAGAAACCTGTGTGTGTGTGTTCTTAGGACAAGAACTGAGAGGCTGTTTGACATGAGGGAACACTTTTTACTTCACACAATATGATACTGTTTGACATATCATACTGTTTGACAAAAATGTAATTAACTGTAATGAATCTAAGCTGATATTTGCAAGAGCAGTTTCCTGCCAAATGTCAATAGTCAGTTGCTTCAGTTTCTGTGTCATCAACGCAATGGGGAGAGACAGGGAGTTAAGATACCTGACACTGGGATGGGAGCAGGTGGGGCAGAAATAGAAATGTTCATTGTATGAATGCAATAGCTACTGTTTAATATTCTTATTGTCTCACGGGGAATGCCTGGATTTCAATCTCTGAACAAGTCTGGGGCAAGTGGCTGGATTTTTTTATTCTTACAGCCCATAGTTGTTACTAGTGCAGATACTTAGAGATAATCAAGATTTTAAGGTAACTCTAAACCCAGTTTTACCCTCACATTGTGCTTAACACCATTGTCTCCACCTTATGCAAGGATATTTAAACTTTAGTTTTTTCAGGGGAGGAACATGCACTGCTCTGCACCTACATATGTGAAGAACCTGAGAAACCAAGGTCCCTCTTTGTTTGGCCATAAATGTCGTCAGCACAGTCAGCCTTGTTAGTGTTCTTAATAGCAATTTGAAATTTGGCAGCAGTAGTT
Source organism: Passer domesticus (assembly GCF_036417665.1). NCBI lineage: Eukaryota > Metazoa > Chordata > Aves > Passeriformes > Passeridae > Passer > Passer domesticus. The sequence goes on along the minus strand of NC_087476.1, from coordinate 115,656,847 downwards.
TGGAATGAATTCATTAATTAGACACCCAGGTAACACTGTAGAAGGTAACATTTCAGGTTCTAAGAATTCCTTAACCTTGGGTTTTCTCTGCTTTGCTAGTCTGAGTGCCTAGATTTGGTCTGTTGTGGTAAATTTTAACCAAATGCAGCTGGAGAGTGCTGGATGGGTCACTTGTAGTGAACAGTGTATTTTATAGGAAAACAATACCAAAACCAGGCCTCTGCCTCTTTACTTTGCTCTCCCTCTAATGAAGCTTTTAATTACAGCTTGCAGACACACTGCAGAGACACTGCTTAATTACTAAATCTCTGTGTAGGGACTGGATTCTCGTTTCTTAATTATCACCTGTGTGTTTGACAACTTCATAAAAATCCAAAGCTAAGAGTGAGCATAAGGTATGAAATGTGTATATTATATGCAAGGTACTTCTCTATTTTCTGTCAGAACCCCATACCTTAAAGTTTTTAAGAAACAGGAGAGAAAGTGAACATTGTATGGCTTTGCAATGTGTGCTTTTCATCCCATCATGACACTGTCTGCAATAATTAGACCAAAGTTACACTCTTCTTGGAATGATCAGCTGAAGGGGAAAAAAAAAAGATCAGGTGTCCTCATTTGTTTTTCAACTGAGATGAAAATTGATTTGGAAATGTTCCTTGCTAGAACTGAAGTTGCATTTCCAGTAATTGGGAGGAGCTCCCAAATTATACTGCCCCACCCACGTCTGCCTGCTTTCGGTTTACCTGAAGAGACTACAAAGAAACAGAAAGAGGAAGAGAGGACTGCAACAAAAGGGGGAGCACACAGGACAGGTGTGCTGTACAAAGACAGAAATTTCAAGCAGAGAGCAAAATGAGGGTAAGCCCTCATTTTGGGTTATGTTCAGTAGAGATACCAGGTGATACAAAGGCAGTCTGTGGCTGGTGATGTTCATAAATCCTGTTTAAAGCAGATGGTGACCCTGATCATTTGACCTTTGATCAAGTGTTATGAGTCAGATCCTCAGCTAGTGTAAATTCTCAAAGGTCCTCTGGCTTGAGGGAGAGATGCCCCAAGTCAAGGATCCAGTCTGTGGTGGAGAGAGGCCTCATTCTTTGGGTGCTGAGTTTGACATGGTTGCCCTTTGACTGGATCATACAAGCCCCACTTGGACTACATTCTTGTAGGAGGAATATTTATCTTCTTGTGTACAGAATGTTCTGCCAGCTTGCTGAGGACCTACAAATTAATAATAACACATTCAGATTTGTATTTGTTTGTCTTAGAAAAAAATACACAAATATTGATTTAGGGAAAATATGTAGGGTTTTTTGTTGTTGTTCTATACCGTAAGTTTGATTTGGAGAATATTAACATTATAAGATTACAGATATGTGTAGCTTCTTGTTGATCTGACATTGGAATAATTTGCCATTTTGTTTACTCAATATCTTTTTGCACCCATGCAATTGAAATAAATTGTTAGTGTGATGTTCAGGGAATACCACTGGTTGGATTCCCCTCCAGTGTTTTTTTCTAATCCTTTCCAAAACAGAGGTAATTATGTGTCATCTATGAGGAATTTGTAATACAGCTCACTATGCCCCTTGAGGATCTTTCTTAAGTCATATGTATGTGAGGCCTGGAAAAATCATGTCCTCACATGGTTATATTTCAATATTAGAAACATGATGATGATACAGCTGTGCCTTTGCTCCTTCGTGTTCCTGTCTGACCTGGGCTCTGGCCTGGGAGTGATGTTGATGTCAGAATATGCCAGATTGGTTGTTTCTCAAAGCAGGGCTATGAAGAAGTTCTTGCCAGTGTGTGAAAGTCACAGTTGGAAAATCTTGTTGATGATGGTTGTTTTGTAGTGGTTTTTTTTTTCCTTCTCCCTCATGTTCTTTTGTATCAGGAAGTTACAGGAGCAGTCTGTCAGGAGAAGCCTTTGTGCCACTTGTACCCCCCATATCTGCAAACCTGGGCATGGCTCCAACCTGTGTTCACTCCTGGTTTGTGCAGGTGGCCCTTTGCCTGTAAAGGTTCCACAGGTGACCTTGTGCTTCTCAGAACCAAGAACCTTAAATATTGCAGATGTGGCAGGAGCAATCTTCCGGGCCCTCTGAGCCACATCCCGAAATTCAGGCCTGCCAGGCAGCCAGCTTGTCCTTCAGTGCACCACGGGAGAAGGGTGCTGTGTGCTTTTAGCAGGGGGAAGTGACAGTGACTCCCAGGAATGCTTGCTGTCTCTTGGGCTGGGGCATATTGGTCAGGGCTAGGCCAAAGGACATAACTTCATGTTGGAATGAAGTGTGTAATGTCAAATTCAGTAGCATCTGATAAATGACTCCCTCTCACAGTGGGGGTTTATCGTGCATAAGCACAGCCCCTCTGCTGAATGTAGGACACAGAGCCAACATGGAAACTGTGCCTGGAAGCCTTGTAGCCCAGGGGAACCAGGCTGGCAGCCTTTCCTCTGGTTCTTTGCTGCTGAGGTTCCAAGTGGTGCTGCTTCTCTTCCTCTGTCCTGCGGTCCCTGTTTAATCCAACTGATGTTCTCCACTTTACTGGCCCAGGCTGGGGCTTGTATTTTAACATCACTTGTACACTGTAAGTTGTAGTGCCAAGACTTAGCATGCAGAAGTTGTAGTGAATCCCCACAGAATGTAAGATTTGCCAGAATCATGCAATGTTAGCACGTGCTAAATTTGTGCATTCTCATTTACCTTCTGTTTCTTGCTTGTTTTGATGAGTTTGGAGATGTTAGAGGATCAAGCTTCTGCCTGCAAATACTACTGTCTGACACTTTCTTTAGATTTCAAAAACAAAAGATGAGATTTTATGTTATCACCTGCCTGACTCTTGGTAAAACTCCCCAGTCCCACTGTAAAACTTAAGAGGGGATTTTGTCAGCAACTGACTAAGACATGCAAGTCATTTATGATGAACTGGTGCTGCCTGACAAATCCTTCTCATCACCAATGATCCCTGGACTCTTTAAGGCAGCTGGGCCCCATGAAAGCAGCTTTGTGGCCCTCACAAAGCGAGTGAGGCTTGACAGGCACTGTTTGATCAGAGGAACATGGTTGTTGCCACATGGTTCCTGTGCGCCCTCGCTTCCGGCCCCTTCTCTGACACAAGAGATGTGTGGTCAGAGCGTGTTTGGGAGACAGGAACTTCTAATTCTGGCTCTGGCACTTTCTTCCTTGTGATGTGAAAGCAGCTCTACGGGCACTTTGAAGGAGTTTTTAAAAAATAGCCTCTAATTAGGGTGCCCACGCCTGGGTATGTAGTCAGAGGCACACTAGGTCTCATTTTCAGAAGTGAATATCTGTGAATCCTTTTATTCTCAGCTGGAATTGTGGATACTGAACATTGAGTAGTCAGGGTGAATTGTTCTTCAGTAGGCTTGTACATGAACTGTGTTGCAGAAGTTTCTGAGCATTAGGAAACTAATGAGAAGTGCTACTATAAAGTGCTATTCTCAATAGCAACTGCAGTTTTCATACCGTGATGCCTTGTGAGATGTGAATTTGAGAAGAAGAGGAGGAGAAATGAAGAAAAATAACCTAAAAATATGGTACAGAAAAGTAGAGTCTACAGAGTGTGTAACTTACAAAGAATGTTGGGAAAATAGGAAGCTTTCATTTCTTTAAAAACCCCCAAAGCTCAGTAGTCTCATAAGACTGAAAATAACTTCATGCTCTTTGCTGATGCTTTAAAATGTAATGTCTGCTACTCCATCTTCCCTCTCCCTTTTCTGCTCTCAGGAGACCACTTTCTCCAGAAGTGGGTTTTGAGATTTGGGAATACTTGCTAAGAAAGATGGGACATGTCAGAACACTTCTCAGCTGTCTTAGAGCCAGACTTCAGAGCAGTATTTTCAATTTTGAGACCCTTCCTCAGCTGAGGCTTGAGGAAGCATCACAAATGAGGCTTATGAAGCATCCATGCCATTTCAAGACAATTTTATGTTTTCACAAGGAACAAGCAGATTTATTTTGAAAGCAACCAGCCTACAGAATATTGTTCCAAATAAATTAAGATACAGGGTGTCATAGCTGGTATTTTGGTCTGCTGTTTGCTGTTGAAGCCTGAGTACTTTGGTCTGTGCTGTTTGCATTGTACTGAAGAGTAGCTGAGTTTCATTCTGCCTGCCATCCCCAGGGCCCTCATGAAGAAGAGATTCATATCTCATGAGATTACCCTACGGAGCAAAGAAATGAAATAAATAATATTATCTTTTAGTTCTGTCAAGTATAGTAGCTCTCAGAGCCTTTCAAGGCAGTGTCAGCAGGGGCTGCAGCCTGCATCAGTGTGTGAAAAGGCATCCTTTACAAGAGCAGTGCTGCAGAATGGAGCCAATGGGAGCCTAATGCGTGGTGGGAAAGAGTGAGCCTTCTTTCCCCCTCCCTAATGCAAGCCTGCAGGGGTTTGTTTTGTGAGCCTTGGGGCAAATCAGCCTGCTGGAATTCTCCTACCATTGGAAATCAGTGTACTTGTAGTAGGGATCTTATTTGGGAACCAATTAGGGCTTGTCCTTGGCAATTTTAATGGACTCAGAACACAGAAGTACTGGAAATAAAAGATTTTGCAGTAGTTTCTGTTAGAAAACCATGGGCTACCCAATTCCTTCCACAGTACAATACAATGCTTCAAAAGACAGCAAAGGTTGTTATCATAACTTAGTCATGTGTGAAGAGCCAGGAGAGCTAAAATCAGTTAAATAATTTTATTATGCTGTAATGTTGGGAAGAAATATTCCCCAGAACAATTGTTCTTCCCTGTTCTGCAGAAAATTCTGCAAAAACCCACTTGAAATGTGTCTGTCAATGCAAACTAACTCAGGCAGCTACAGTAAATTTCAGATTCTTGCATTATCATTACAGAGGAAAAACTCCCTTTTCTTTTTACTTGTCCACCAGTCCTTTCACCCAATGTCTTTAACACATTTCTATAATTAAATTTCACATCATATCTCTGAAATATGTTATCCTGTTTGATCATACTTAATCTAAAAAAAATCACAGCTACTCCTTGTCATACCATCCAATTTCCAGGCTTTGGCAGGGCTGTACAATAACCTCACAATTATCTGTTGTGCCCTATTCCCTATCGGGTGCTAGGGCTTGGTTTCTGTTTCAGTTAACCCTTCAGTACACTCCAAACTGGCAGCATCCAAGAATAAAGCACAATACTTTCCTGAGAAATGGAAGAAGATTGGGCATAAACTTAGAGAAGTCAATAAGAAGCTGAAGTTCTACTGACAAGGGGTTTCTGTTTAGGATTTTTTATAGAGCCAGTGTAATAGGAATGCAGCTTTTTTTGGCATGATATTGCAAGCCCTGTTTCCACCTTAAGATACTGAACTGTTGCATGCCAGTCCTTCAAAGCTGATAAGAAGAAATGAAGACTGTGGTTACAGCTACATGCATTGCATGTACCTGGAACTGTTCTTAGCTCTGGATCAGGCAATTAAAGATATTTTTAACTTCCAGTCTTCAAAAGGTAATGGAGACTTTTTTACTTTCTATTAGAAAGTATACTAAAATATTAAGCATATCTAAAAGGCTATTATGAACAAACAAATAAGCAAACTAGATAGGAATAGGAATGGAGTTTCAGGATGTCATTATGGGGTGCTCATACAGGATTTTTATTACTCTTTCCACCAGTTGAAACTCATTAGAGCACAGAAAATAAAGAATTAGCACTATTCTCTGGTAATGTTACTTACTCTTTCATGTTCTGTGGGACATCATTAGAAGGATGAGAGATGAGTTCCAGCAGTGCATGTGTGTTAATAATAATACAAATGAGATTATAATAAGAAAATCCTGGATGATACATAAGGAATTAGAGCCAGGAGTCCTTATATAAAAGCAGGCATATACTCAGTGAAACTAGGAGCTTGGTAAGTCTTTATAGGAGAGGATCCTACAAGTTAAACTCACCAAGCCTCCTAAAAATTAGTGGTAATCTAAAAAGAGAAGCAAAATCCAGAAGTCCTCAATCTTATTCTCTGAACTATTGTAGGCCTATTTTCATTCTTTTAGCATTTTTGTCCTTGAAATACCTTTTGGAAAAAAAATTCAAAAGAATTTTTGTCCTTGAAATACCTTTTGGAAAAAATTTTCCATTGAAACAGTGTTAATTACCAAAAAGGTTTGGAGAAAAAAAATCCCAGATTTACTGCTTTTGGGTTATGAGACATTACAAAAATGCACTTTGTCTCCAAAGTAGGTTGTCCTGAATCCCCATGCCATATGTGATGCTCAAAGTGTGAAAAGAAGTACCTTTGGACTTTGGATGTCAGGACTGATGATTTTGTATTTTAAAGTAGATGTCTCTTTTAAGCTTTCCTGAAGAACCCAGGAATTCCAGTAATTTTTTTGTGTGGCACATGTACACTTTCATTGTTATTTAAACAGGGAGACTTTCCTTTAGAGTCAGTTTTCAGGGATCCACTTTTTTCACAGGCGTAAATTAAAAACTATGAATCCTTCCCAGGAACCCATGGAGCTTGAGAGCTGCTTAAAAGTAAACACTTGTGGAAGAGTTTTCTTTGAACAGTGGGACCATAATGTCTGATGTATGTGAAGCATTTCAGAGAACTGCAAAAGGCAAAAGACACTATTAAAAGACATGATAAAAGTGAGGGAAAAGCTGTGTCTACTACTACTGCTACTACACAACAACTTCTTATCTGTGTTTGCAGTAGGTGCCAATCTCTAAAGATAGGTGTACTGCACAGCTGCTGGTTCTGGCCAGTGTACTTTTGGTGTCTGTATTGACAGAGAATATAAATATTCCAAAGGATAGGAAGGTGTCCTGTGTGATGGGCAGCCCAGCATATCAAACAGCTCTGCAGTACAACGGCTGCTGTTACTGTGCTGTAACTTCTGTGCTCTACAAACCCATGACATAGAAACATTCCCAACAAATCCTAATAGAAAGCTATTTACACAGAGGCAAGGTTATTGTAACTCATTTTGAGGTTCTTAGGTGACTTGTGCTTTCCTCAACAAGTGCCAATGATTGCCAACCCTAGTAACTTCCCAGGAAAAAAAACAGCAAATGTGTATTTTTGTCTTTTATGTAGGTGATTATTTAGGAATATGTTTAAATCTGCACCAAATGTACTGTTAATGCTAACTTAAGGCTACAAATACTTTAATTCTGTCAAAATGCATTTTAAGAGGAAGATAGTTTTAAAGCTTGTGATCATTTTGTACTGACACTTAACTTAAATTTCCAGGAGAAATTGTAAGTGCATAGCAGCCATAACCACAAACTGGGTGGCAGGCCTGCCAGGACTGGAGTGAGGATGAAGAAACACAGCCCAGTGTTTTTTAAGGATGGGATTAAAATTGGCTAGGAAAGGCTGTCCAGCCTGGGAGCTGCAGAAGGGAACACAGCAGGTATGGGACTGGAGCTGGCTGAAAAACTAGGGGAAGGTGGGAATTGTTTGGCATCAGAATCAAGAGGATGAAAGACAGAGATAGAAAAAAAACAAACAGAAAGAAGAGAAAAATGCAACTGTCTGAGCAAATACATTGAGTCAAAGAGGTGTGTAGGGAATATGAAATAAGGAAATGGCCACCAGGCTGGGAGCTGGGGCAGGGAATAGGTGAGAACTTGCAGATCTGGAGTGCAAAGGTTGATTGGAGCTTCAACAAATTAAAGAAGGGAGATTGAAAGCAGGAAGGGAGAATTGGGTCTGGGAGGAGGTGAAAGAAAGTAGGAGTCAGGTGAAGGCTGTAGATAAATAAAGGCAGTCTTTTATACTCCTTCCATCACCAGAATGTCAGAGTAGCTTTTAGATAAAACTAATAACAAGCCCAGTTTTCCCTGGGTGACGGGAGAGGACCTTTATCTGTTGAGCTGGAACTAGACGAAGTCATTTGGATGTTTAGTTGTGCTTTTGGGGGGATAGGAAAGAAATATTTCTTCTTTGATCAGAGACCCTTTGGAGTTTGGTGACAAAATGTGAATGCCTTTCTCAAATGATTCTGAAAGATTACCTGCAGTGTTGCTTGAAAACAACCATACTCTCTCTGAGCATACTCTTGAGTCCCTTTTTTTTTCTTTTTTGGTCCAGTTGACCTCAAAAAAGGCAAATTTCATCTGCTCTGCTGTGTTTTGTTTGGCCTGTAATCTGTGCTGTTGCAAAGGGAAGCAGCTGCTGCAGTTTGTAGATGTTCCTGCAGTCTGTGATGTTCCTGGGGTTGATCTGGAAGCTCTTCCTCCAACTGGGCCAGTGCATTACACTGGCGTTGGAAGCTGACTGGGAGCTATTTGGAAAGCAACAACGTGTTAGTTTTGCTTGTTTTGTGTTTTATTTTGTTTCATTTAGTTTGTTTTTTCTAGTAACAATTTGAAACAGTGTTTTTAGGTTGATATAAAGTTGCAATTCATGCATCCTGATAGGGAAAGTGCCCGCCTTGCTCCGCCCAGAGTCTGCCAGGCAAGACGAGTTTCCCAACAAGGGAAAGGTGAAAGAGATTATTTTGGAAAATATCTGCTACTTGGACAGCCCAAAAGAGTGCAAGCAGTGGAAATCCGCCTCTTTTTTGCTGAATGGGTGCTGTCTACTTTCTGTGAAAGGTGCTGAAAACAACTTCTGATTTGAGTGTTCCTCTTTTCTATTCATTATCATCTGAGTCTTCTTTGGCTCCAAGCTGCACCAGCTGTTTTCCACCCTAATCTTCTTTCCCGTGGCAATCTGGCCGCGTTTGCAGCAGCGGTGGTTGCGCTGGGCGAGGATGAAGCACTGCAGTCGTCCTTGGCGTGTTATTGCCGGCTAAACCAGTGGAATCTCATTAGGTTAGATTTCTTCATGGCCGCTTATGGATGCCTTAGGGTGGAAGATGCCTGTGGTCTGCAGAGATAAAGGCCTTCGGGAAGGAGGAGCAGAGGCTTATCGGTGCTGCCAGTGAAAGATGCGCGTCTGGAGTCTTTGTAGAGTTGGGGCAGCTCTTTCTGTGCTGTTCTGTAGGCACTCAAACAGCATTTGTGGTAAAGCTCAAAGGGCCGTACCTGTTCCTATAGCGCTGGAAAAGCATTCATCAGCGAGGATGAAACGAAGGTGCAAAACCTGCTAATACAGGAACAGTTTTTCCTTCCCTGTGCTTTCCCTGCGTTCCGCGGTGGGCAGACAATACCCTGCAGTCCTGCCTGCGGTGCTCCTCACGCCTTTGAAACCAGGCAGGGCGGGAGCAGCGCTGCGGCCCTCCGGGACACCCGAGAGCCGAGCTCCCGGAGGAAAGCACGGGCTCGCCGTGGGAGGGGGCAGCGCCGGGGCCGCGCGCCCCGCCCCGCCTGGCGTCATGGAATTCCAGGGCGCTCCCGCCAATGGCGGCGGGGGCACGTCCGGTGCCAGCCGCGCGCGGGGCGGTCCGGGCCCCGCCGGTGACCTCGGGGCTCGGGCACGCCCGGCTCCAGGGAGGGCCGCAGCTCCTCCTGCGGGAGAAGGGTCGGGAACATCCCCGGGAGCGGGCAGAGCTAATGCTGACAGGGACAGCCTATGGATTATTAGCCTGGTGCTGCCCTCTTTTAACTTTTCCAGCTGCTCGTCATGGGATGTGTGTGTTGCGTGGGGAATTGATGCCAATTTCGGTGCCTGGCTTTTAGAGTTTACTGAGCATTTGCAAAAACTCTTATTGTGTAATACTGAACAGCTCAGAGTTCACTTTGGACTGCCCAGTAAGGTGCTGTTCTCTCATAAAATGCTATCAATAGATAAATCAATCCATCGATACTTCTGTAAGCATAAATAAAATCCTTTGTGGTTTCTCTTTCCTGACAGCCACCTCTCATAAACTCACCGTAGGGTCAGAGGTGTGTGTGTGTGGCATGTCCGGTCATGTCCGTGTAGTGCAGCCCGTTGTTTTTATCTGAGCACTAATGCAGACTATATCTATTTTAGCAGCGTGTTCTGCCCACGATAACACTCTCTTTCTTGTCAGGTTTGATTAGCCCCAAGTGAATGCTCACATGGCCAAACCACTTCTGCTGCTGGAGGTAGTTTGGATGTCTCCATGCAGAGCTGCATTACATCATCATCCGTAATAGAGATTTTGCAAATCAAATTTGGCTCCTTCTGATGCCTAAATGACAGACAAGATGGTGGCACCAGTTGTGTGAGCAGAGGAGCTGACTCTGGAGCTGAGATGCATTTATGACAATTGCTAGTGGCTGTTCAGTTGTATTAGAGTGCAAGTTACTTTCTCCCAGAGCGTTTTGATCCTGACATTAATAGAAAATAAAGAGCAAATTTTCTCACTAAACATCATGGCAGCTGATACAACTGTTGGGGTCTGCTGGCGATGACAGTGCTAAACTTAGAGTTGCTTTTGCAATAGCTGCGTCTCAAACCCCAAGCAGGGGCACAGCACTGGTGCAGGAAATGAGGCTCCTCTTCCTTCCCCAACAGTAGATTTTCCCTGTGAACCTGCAGTGTGTTTCTGAGACAGAAGTATCTCCAGCAGCCCCCTCCTGACACTCAGCTCTCATTTTACAGACCAGGTATGGCCCTCCCACAGCAGATCCTTGCTGGGTAAGCTCTGATGGGCCTGCTTACAGGGAGAAATTTTGTTTTGCTTCTGTGTAAAGAAAGAAGCCACAGAATCACAGAATCAATTAGGTTGGAAAAGACTTCTACGGTCATCGAGTCCAGCCTTTGTCCGAACACCACTTCCCAACTAGACCGTGGCACTAAGTTCCATGCCCAGTTTCCTTAAACGCATCCAGGGGACAGTAACTCCACCACCTCCCAGGCATCCTGTTCCAATGTCCAGTCAGCCTTTCAGTGAAGAAATTCCTCCCAATGTCCCTGGTGCAATTGGAGGCCATTTGCTCTTGTCCTGCCACTGGTTGCCTGGGAGAGGCCCATCCCCACCTGGCTACAACCTCTTTTCGGGGAGTTGTAGGGAGCAATAAGGTCACTCCTGAGCCTCCTTTTCTCTCGGATAAACACCCCAACTCCCTCAACAGCTGGTCGTCAGATGGATGCTCCAGACCCTTCCCCAGCTCCGTCGCCTTTCTCTGGACCCGCTCCAGCACCTCCACGTCCTTCCTGCAGCGAGTGGCCCGGAACCGGCCGCATCACTCGACGCGCGGCCTCACCAAGGCCGAGTACCGGGGTGTAAAATCACCCTCCTGGCCCTGCCGGCCGCGGGGTGACCCCCGGCCGGGAAGGGGCGCATCCCGAGCCCGGCGGGCGCAGGGAATCCCCGGGCGCGCGCGGCGTGCCTTTTGTGTTTGTACACACGGGCCGGGGGCGGGGCCGGGGGCGGGGCCGCGCCTTCCCTCCATTGTGCGCCATTGGCGGCCGCGCGGGGCCGGGGCGGGGCGGGCGCGCGGGGGGCGGGGCGGGCGCGCGGGGCCGGCCCTCGCCGGTCAGCCATCTTTCAATTGTGCTCCGAGCCGCCGCCAGCGCCAGCCGCAGCAGCTCCGGCTCCTCCTGCGCCCGCCCGCCTGCCCGCCCTCCATCCCTCCCTCCCTCCCTCCCGCACGGCAGCCGCGCTCGCCCAGCGGACGGGGTAAGTCTGGCGCCGCGCCCGCCGCCCCCCGCGCCCCGCCGCCCGCCGCCGCCGCCCCCCGAGCCTCCCCACAAACTTTTGGGGGGCTCGGGAGGCGGCGGCGCCTCGGGCTCCCCCCGGCCGCGCCGCCTTTCCCGGCGCAGCCGGAGCGGCTCGCTCCGCCGGCACCCCCGGCCCCGCTTCGCGCCGTCGTTGCCCCCCTGTGCTCCCCTCGCCCCCGCTCCAGACCCCCACCAGCGGCCTCCCCAGCCCCTCAGCTGCCTCCTCAGCCCGACAGCCCCCGGATCGGGGCCGGGAAGCGGCCGCAAAGCGGAGCCGCTCGCCAGCCCAGGGTAACTCTCCTGCCTTCCTTCCCCTGCTCCCCACAGTTGTTGCTCAGCTTCACCATCTTGTCTCTTTTCTCTGGTCACCGACCATATTTTTTTTCCTATTGCATAAAAAACAATAAAAAGGGAAAGAAATCCGCCGAAGGAACGACCCAAACGCAACGCAATTTTTTGGTTTTCGAGCGCAAACTTTTCCGCTGCCTCCCCCTGCATCTGCACCCGCATGGTTTGGAGTTCCTGGCGATATTTTTGGCGTTATTTTTTGCAATTTATTTTTTCCTCCTTTGCAAAAGGACTAGGGCTGCGTTTCGTGATTGTTTCCATTTTGTTCTGGCTCTGGGAGCTGAGTTTGCCTGTGAGAGGCGCTTGGGAGCGAGGCAGCTCTCGGGGAAGCAGTTACACAGAAAGAGAAGGACGGCACCCAAAAAACAACCCCCCGAAAACAAAGTTTGTCGCTTTCTCGCACTTTATCCGGCCCCTCTCCTTTTCGCCCGACAATCGCCGGGCTGCCTGCGGTTGCCGGCGGCTCGGGCAGCGCGGGCGGGCGGCGCCGGGCAGCCCGGGGAGGCCGGCGGGGCTGCCGCTCCCCCGGCCCCCGCTCCGCGGTTTCGGAGGAGGTTTTTCCGGCGGGTGGGAGCGGCGGGTCGGTGCCAGCCCCCCGATGTTTGCCGGGCGGTATTTGCAAACACTTGGCAGGTGACGGGCGGCCGGCGGGGGGGAGGCGACAGCCGCCTCTCCGCGCCTGCTGCCGTGCGGCTCGCTCGGCTTCAGCCGCCGCCGCTTTGATATTGAATTCGTGGGCAAAAAAAAGAGCTATATTTTAATATTCCGCGATCGGCAGGCGTTTAATTGCTAATTTAATTTTTTCCTTTTTTGGTGTGGGTTTTATTTTTTTTTTTTTACCGGCCGTCGGCGGCGTTCGGCCGCCGCGGGCTCGGCGCTCGGGGCCGGCGGGGCAGGGACGCGTTGCGCGGGACGGGGGCCGCGCTGCCGGGGGCCGGTGCCGCGGGGGGCTCACCCCGAGCGGGGCGACCCCCTCCCCGCTGCCCCGCCTGCCCACGTTCCTCCTGGCAGGTGTAAGGCAGCGACGTCGGCAGGAGCATGGCCCGTACCAAGCAGACCGCCCGCAAGTCCACCGGTGGCAAGGCGCCCCGCAAGCAGCTCGCCACCAAAGCCGCCCGCAAGAGCGCGCCCTCCACTGGCGGGGTGAAGAAGCCGCACCGCTACAGGTAACGCAGCGCCGCGCACAGGCGGCCGCGGGGCGCGACCGGGCAACCTCCCCCCCACCAAAAAAAAAAAAAAAAATCCCTCCTTCTTCCCCACCACCCCGCGGGACCGATGGGGCGGGGGGCGCTTCTCCCCGCCTCCTCCGCGCTCCGCTCTCCGAGGCCGGCAGAATAACCAAAAAAAAAAAAAAAAAAGACTACAAACAAAAAAAAAAAAAAAAAAAAACCCAAACAACTAAGCGCGGGTCTCCGCAAAAATAACCAGAATTTCCCAGGGCGGCACCGACCCCCGGCGTTTGTCATCAGCTCCTTTCCGGGCGTTCCGGTGCTGCTGACTATAAAATCGGCACCCCTCCCCCCGCGGCGGACGCGGCTCGGCGGTTCTTTTAAACTCTCCTAATTCCGCGCTCGCGGTTATCTGGAGGCCGCAGCAGGGCTGCGCCGCCAAGTTTATTGTTAGCGGCGCTCCGCGGCCCGCTCGCGGCGCTGGGCGGGCGCGGGGCCGCCGCCAGAGGGAGCCGCGCACCCGCGGATGCGCCGCCGCTCCCGGCCCGTCCCGGATCCCGGCCCTGGGATGGGCCCCGGCGGAGCGCGGCACCCCCGTCCTGGCTTTCCCCAGGGAGGCGGCAGTCCTGCTTCAGCTTGGGGATGGTTTTGGGCCGGGTGTAGGTGTTCCTTGGGGAAAACGTGGATGGGGATGAAGTGGGTTTTGAATCTAAAAGTCCACGAGGGGATTTATTGATGTATCGAGGAGTGTGAAGAGGATGGAGCCAGGCAATGGGCAGAAACTGATGCACAGGAAATTCCACCTGAACATGAGGAAGAGCTTTACTGTGAAGGTGACTGAGCATTACAACAGATTGCCCAGAGTGGTTGTGGAGTCGTCTTCCTTGGAGATATCCAAAAGCCATCTGGACACAATCCTGAGAAACAATCTCTGGGATGACCCTGCTTGAGCAGGGAGGTTGGGCCAGGTGACCCACTGTGGTCCCTTCTAAGCTGACTCACTCTGATTCTTTCTCTAAGTGTGAGGCAGAATCCATCAATTGGGAGAAAAGTAATAAAGCTGGAGCAGGAAAAGACAAAGCTTCCACGGAAATAAATGTGGTATTAGTTTCACAGATGGACATCATGTTTGCAAACATATGTTGCTATTCCGAATTTGTCATTCTGACACCAAAACTGACATGGGGAAATACACTGGATACTTTTGACTGTCAATGTAACAGAGAATATATGTTTTGTTGATTCTGTGAATGTTGACAGTAGAGGAGAAGAACAGATTTTCCCTTAAAATCAGGGTTCCTGTCAGGCCCCTTGGGGATACCTTTGGTGCAGCTGAACTCGGGGCAGCTCTGTGGTTTGCCACATCTGCACTGAGCTGTTGGCCAGCTGTTCCCTTGGAGAAGTCAGGCCTTGGGAGTCTGCCTGAGGGATCCCTGCTGAAGCCAGTGGAAGCTGGCAGAGGCTGGTGGTGAGAAGACAGTGACCCTTTGCCATGTTGTAGGTATTGATGTTGTATTGTAAACTCTGGGACTCTCCTGGGGAAAACAGAAGCAGATGGTGCCTGGTTCAGTCTGGAGGGTGGCCCCATATTTTTAAGGCAACGCAGAATATATTTCCAATACTAATTCTCTTCATTTTCACTGTGTTTCATTTCAACAGGCCGGGTACTGTGGCTCTGCGTGAAATCAGGCGCTATCAAAAGTCCACCGAACTTTTGATCCGCAAACTCCCCTTCCAGCGCCTGGTGCGTGAAATTGCTCAGGACTTCAAGACAGATCTGCGCTTCCAGAGCGCTGCCATCGGTGCTTTGCAGGTGAGCCCTGCCCGGCTCCGGCCGAGCCCCATCCCGGCCGGGATTCCCTGGAGCCCCCGGAGCTCCGCCCCGCGCCCCCATTGGCCAGGCTGTTTCCAGGGTTCCTTCGGGCGCCCTCTGATTGGTGGGAATGCCGCGGTGGGCGTGGCCCGTTCCGCTGGGGAGGGATGCGCATCTCAGCCTTGCCTTGCCCAGGGGGAGCTGGGAATGCCTGTGGGGACCATGGGATGGAAGTGCAGGGGCAGCTCAGCAGCTCCTGACACAGCCCAAAAGTCTGGTTTTGTGCGTGGTGCTTTGGGTTTGGGGTTTTTTTAAGTAGCCCCTCGATTTGTTAGAATAGTGCTTAGGATGCTCAAGAAAAACACATTCCCTCTGCCTTTGAGTGCTGCAGTTGGAGAGGGAACATTGTGTAAAGGGAGTCCTCATGGGGAGGTCTTGGTGTCCTCAAATGCCCTCTAAAGAAAAACACCCAATAGGCCACATCTAAACACAGTTAGGGAAATAGCTGCTTTCCTAGGATGTAGTTGATGCTAAGCACATTTTTAAAATATATTAGTTATGTAATTTACTTAAATTATACAGAGAGAAAAATATTCATTGCTCTTTCTGGCCCAAATTTCTGAATCTGAGTTAGGACCCCCCACAAGACTGAGTTCTTAGCATGGGGACATCTCCCTCTCATGATAAAAGACACTCCTGATTAAAGATAGCTGCTGAAATATTGTTCCAGAACGTATCTGTAGTTGTAGTCTGTCTGACATGCAGACAAAATGGTCTCTTTCTAGTTAATGACTTCCACTTGATACGGGGCCAAGACATTTGCCATGAGAGCCCATAAACTTGGGCATATGCTTGGCTTCAAAAGGTGCCTCTGTGTGTTGGCAGAGCTGCTGCTTTTGCTTTTAGTTGTGTGGTAGTTCTTAAATCCTGAGGTTTATCTGTGTGTCTCTTTATCTAGATCTGCCTATTAAAATCTAGTAGCTGATGCACTTTCAGAAATCTGGTTTGAATGTTCCTGGTTTTGCATTAAGGAGTTGGTATAGAACATGGTCACATACAATGCCTAGTGGGTTCTGCTTGCATATTTGAAAAAACAAACAAATTCAAAAAAGTAATTTTGTTTTTTAAATTGACCTCTTTGGTGCCATGTTTGTGCCAGCATGGATATTTGGTGAAGTGTCTTAACTTTTCACTGAGTGATTTGACAAAACTTTATTAGGGATTCTCATATCCCTAATTAAATGACTTAGTAATGCCACAGTCCTCATCTGCTGTAGTAAATATTGGGTTTTTTTTCATGTTGGATAATCTTATGTTTTTAAATAGGATCTTTGAACCTAATAAGTTGATTCCTGGAGTTCCTGGCACTGAAGTGGTTCACACCAGTTGTTCTCTTGTGTGTATTGTAGAAAGGGTGACCTCACTTTCCTTTCTATGATTGAGCCCCACCATTCCCACTTCTCAGCCCAGGAGTGGCTGTGTCCAATCCTGGCACACTAAGATGCTTCCTAGGAGATTGATAGGTGCTAGAATTCCATGTGCTCCAGAAGTGTTTGAGCAATTACCATTGCTGTGCTGGGCTTAGCAGCAGCTAACTTCACGTGAATCAGGAAAATAGTCAGGTCCAGCTGAGCATCTGTCTAGCTCAGAGTCCTGTCTGCAGCTGTTCAGTAGCAGGGAAAACCACTGTGGTCAGCTTTGTTCTTGTGCTGGCCCTGGTTCCCTCAGGTGTGAGCTGAGAACTGCCTGTGGTGGTGGGGCCAGTGCTGTGTCCCCAGACAGGCAGAAAGAAAGTACAGGAACTGGACAAGTGTCTGATGGTAATTCCCTGCTTTTGATGGTTCAGGGAGCTCCTGAGCTAAAGGAGTTCTCTTATTTCTAATAGTTCTCAGTACATTTTTTTCCAGCTAATTTTTGATTTAAGCCTCCTCTTCAGTGTCTGTGGATGGAGCTGTGTGCTGGGAAGGAATTAATGTTCTTCTTTTCCCTGGCACCTCCCAGTTTCACCCGACACTCAGTGCCTCTTACTCTGGAAGAGGCAACAAACAAATCCCTCAATCAGTGTAACCCATCCTTTGAAAAGAGAATTTCCTAAACAAACTAACCTGCTAATAATGTAACCCCTTCCTGTCTGGTGAGAGTCCCATGGGAGTATTAGTTCTGCAGTGCTCTGGAGGATGTCCTTACCAAACAGCAGCAGTACACTACTTTAGACATAAAATATTATGAGAAAGTGAAGGTTTTTAATTTCTGAAAATCTAAAACTTTTGATATTTGTGAGTAATAAAGATCAAAACCTCAACTTAATACCACGTTACACTGTACTTTTAATTCTGAACTGAGTCTGGTTTTTTTCCTGCTGCTCAGAGACTGAAAATGTTGTTACCTCTTTTCTTCCACACTAGGAGGCAAGTGAAGCCTACTTGGTTGGCCTGTTTGAAGACACCAACCTGTGTGCTATCCATGCCAAACGTGTCACAATCATGCCAAAAGACATCCAGCTAGCACGCCGCATACGTGGGGAGCGCGCCTAAAGCCTCACCACGATGGGTTTGTCATTCTCGAAGCAAAATCTTCTTCCTGTTATTGGTAGTAATGAACGTTAGATATTTTTTCCATGGGGTTAAAAGGTACCTTAAGTATATGGTTGCAAGTGGAAAAATAGGGGACAGAATTGGGTATTGGCAAGTTTTCTTTCCATTTTCATTTGTGTGTGGATTTTTAATATAAACAAGGGGACATAAAAATGAACAATGTGGTCAAAAAAAATAAAAACAATGAATTGTTGAAACTTGTTCACCAAAACAACTTTATAAAAAAAAATATAAATAAACCTGTCAAATTTTTCTGGACAATGCCAGCATTTGGATTTTTTTAAACAAGTAAATTTCTTATCAATGGCAACTAAATGGTGTTTGTAGCATTTTTATCATACAGTAGATTCCATCCATTCACTATACTTTTCTAACTGAGTTGTCCTACATGCAAGTACATGTTTTTAATGTTGTCTGTCTTCTGTGCTGTTCCTGTAAGTTTGCTATTAAAATACATTAAATGATGCCTGGTTTTAGTCTTGATTTTTAAATATTACACATGGGTTATATTGATTCAAAAGTGATCAGCCTTTCCTCCCCTTTTGCTCTTCAATGCATGGCCTAATTCCTTGGGGCAGACCTAGGAAATACTGGGGGTACTGCCTTGGCTGAAGTAGTGTATATATGAGGTTCTTTTGAGAATGGAAAATTGGTCTGCCCAACATAAAAACAAGTTTAGGGAGTAGAGTACCAGGCAGAATCTGGAGCTGAACTGAGCTTTCTAAGCTACAGTGCTGAGAAGCAGCAATTTGTTATTTAGATTCCTTTCTTACTTGATTTTGTGCTGAATTTGGAAGCATTTCTGATTTTAGTGTTTTTATAGTATGGTGTAAGTGGTGGAATGTAGCGGTTTGGATTTTTCTGTTTGGGGGTTTTATTTTTCTTGGGTGTTTTTTGTTTTGCCTTTTTTTTTACCCTTTTTCACTCTGTTAGTTTCTTGGTTTTTAGGTGTTCCCTTTTTGGTTGATTACCTTTCTGTTTCCATCACACCCTCTAGCATTTTTGAGAGCTTAGTCCACATGTGATTAGTTTCAGTTTGTACACTCAAATCTAAAAGACACTTTTTTACCATTTTTGCTACAATTCTTCACAGAAGCAGTACTTGAACGTTTAAAACCAGCTGGGTTCTTACATTCTCCTGCAATTGCTGATGAAAGTTCACATGAAGAAATTTACTGCTGAAATTCCGTCCTGTGAAAACCTGGTTTTAATTTTTCCCTCTGAAATTTGTTTAAGGGTTCTGGCAGACCAGTCTGGAAACGAGTTATGTGCTGTAGTTCTTGATAGCTCTTGCAGATAATGAAATGAGCTCCACAGAAAAAAAACGTAGGCGGTGAGCAGATTTCACCTCCATGCTAAGGCTCCTGCAGAGCTTATTTGCTGCTAACTTCTTTCGAGAGGTTTTGAGTGAGCTCTAAACACAAGTGAATTTGTCTGAAGATTTCCAAAGAGGATTAATAGAGATATATTATCTGCTTTGGTATCTTGAACAGAGAGCCAAAAATTACAGAATAAATCACATTATTCATAACTCGCTCGGCTTTGGTAATGAATGCTGTCTGCCAGGGTTGTGCAAAGTAAAGTCTATTTAAATGGAGTAGCCTGTCACGGGCAAGACTAATGCTAGACAAAATGTGATCACATCCTTTTTATGCCAAGCAGTTCATAGCTATCAACTAAAAATTAAGGAAGGCTTGTCTTGTAGCACCCAGAACAACAGAAATATAAAAGGTGAGCAACTGAGATTGAACTGATTTGAGATGTCACTTCTGTCTACTTGGTAACAAGCCTGTTAAACTTGCTATCAATGCATTTCAAGATAATTAACTACTTGTTTTGTCCTGTGCTTCAGAATTCTGTTTCACCTATCAGTCAGCAGTGCTGCAAGCACCTACACAAACAGGTAATTAGCCTGGGAGTTTGTTTTTTTTTAATTAATCTGGAACTGAGGTATAGATAAGGAACTTAGGCGCTTTTTTCTTTCTTAGGAATATTAGGAAACCAAATATCGAAATTTTGGTACTTAAATGAAATACTGAAATGAAATGCTCTCTCTCTTTGAGGGAATTAGGGTGAGGAATATCCCAGTTTAACTGACAGTGCAGTTAAATTGTTCAAGGCAGAGGAAATCCTAATAGAAGATGAGGGGATCAGCAATCTGAGCAGATAACATTTTAGTGTGCAGTGCTCTGCCTCCAGCTTAGGGACAAACTTTGCCTTTTTGAAAGTTGTGGTCCTAGAGATGCAGGTGAATCCTTTCAGTGATTAGCTGTCTGTGCCTGAAGCAATGCCAAGAAACTTCAGTTTCTAAAATAGTTTACCTCTTTTCCCCTCCTTCCCCTCCCATACCAACTTTGCTGTTTCCTGGGCAATGCAGCTCAGCTGAGATTTTGAATACCAGACACAAGTGCTGGTCCTGTGGGTGTGCTTCTGTGGAGCAGTTTAACTGTACTGAGTGGAGGGATGGATGTGAAGTGGCTCCTTGTTAGTATCAGTCATTTTCAGAAGCTGAACATCTCTTTAAGGCATTGTTTGATGTATGTCCAGTGCCCAGTTTCTGAGTTATTTTGCTGAAGTCCTTTATAATGTGTGTGTGATAAGTTGGTTTTTAGGTCTCTGTTTTATATTTATATTTTAGCAGTTGTATTTACTTGCTGTTTCCTCCAGAGTAAATACAAAACCTTGTTTTAAGTTGGTTGCTTTGTATCAGCAACACAAAAAGCCAACTTGCTTACCACAGCCAAAAATTAACGTAGTGGGAAATAATTTCAGACACAAGATCAGTCCCTCTTACATGGCTTTATCAAATTCAACGAGCAGTTCTTGAGAGCTTGATTAAGAGGGAGCTTAAACCCAGCATTTCAGGTTTTATTTAGGAAAGTAACTTGCTGACTATAAAGTAACTAATATTGGTGTATCTATGTTTTAGTATTGCATCTGTGGGCTGTGTTCCTCCAGCCCTTTATCCCACCTGGCAGTAGTTATTATGTGATCCTAATCCAGGATTGCACTTTTTTAGGTGACTGAAAGCAGTGTGTCTTACATCCATACTCTCTCTGCCACTGTTTTTGGTCTCTGCATATCCCCTTGCTCTGAAGATCTGGAGCTTAACTTTAAGATTCAAAGTTTAATAAAATACAGGCAATATTCTGGTCAAATATTTTGTTCCCTGTGATTTTATTTCTTGCTCTGGCAAAAAAACCCCAAACCACATGATTTTCTTGGCCTTCATTGGAGTAAGAACTTAATAACACTTTTCATGTAACTTAGATTCAAAGGCTGGAATTAAGAGGAGGATTTCTAGTGTCAGGGTAGTTGTTGGGTTATTTTTTCCCCCTGGTCCAGATCAGGAGGATATTGAGGAGCTGTTTGCTCAGCTTTTACCTTGTCTTACTCACATGTATAATGACTCATCCTCAGTGATGAAATGTTTTTGCACTAAGTGGATGTTGCAGACCTGTTTGTGGCAGGTTGGCCTCTAAGTATTTTGTTGAACAGAAAGCCACTGTTCATGTATTCCATTTTTTTTTTTTTTAATATGTGAGGAGGCTTAGATTTTTTGACTTTGGTAGTACAATGTCAAAAAGATAGCTGAGTGTGTAAAAAGCTTTACATCTGTAAATAGTAGTGTTAAAAAGGGATTATTAGGACTGCATGGGCTTATAGGATCTTAATGTAAGCTACCTTTTTGATTGCCTTCCTGGGAGTATTACCTGTTACATGATCAAAACTAAATAAATATACAAGAAATTATTTATTTTAAACAAAGTGACTTGTCTAATTCTGAGAAATGGCTGCAAAATGCTGAGGCTGCTGTACACCTAGGCTGAAGGTTTTTGCTTTTTTCTAGGTGTGATCCTTACTGTCCCTCCTCAGCAGTAACACCCAAGATCAGGACACTGGGGTAAGATCCCACAGAAAACGAGGTTGGGGTCAAAGCAGGGTGTGTGTGCTCTCCAAGTCAACGTCATAGTTGCTCTTCAGTGGGAAATAAGCCTGGGTTTTCTGTCCATCTCTCTTGAGAGCACATTTGTAGGTTTATATGTGGCTCGTGGTTTGAGACGTGCACTCATCCTCTGCTGTTTCGTCCCCTGCCAGCAGCATCCCCCTCATCTCCTTCTGCAGGCAGGCTATTACACACAGCAGGCTCTCTAGCAGCAGGGGTGCTTTATGTTACTGAAAGCTCCTGTGATGTCAGAAAGATTTAAGTTTAAAAAAAAAAATCCTGGAAAAGAAAAAAAAAATCCCTCCAGCTCTGGAAACCACTCATGTCTCCCGATGGTGTCAGGGCTGAGGGTTCTCACCCTGCTCCCATGGGAGGAGCAGCTCTCACCTCCTCTTTGTGATCATGGATGTGCTGATGCTGGAGGCATCCCAAGCACAACCGAGCTGGAAAATGTTTGTTGCTTCCACATTCCAGAGTGAGAGCTAGTCCTACGTGTCAAATATTGACCCTTGGGTTTGCCCCTACCACTCCTTGCTCCTGAGGGAGCTGCTCCTGAGGGCAGTTGCTCTCCGCTCCTGCCAACCTGAATTTACAAGAAATTGTGTGATTTCAGGCACTTTCATTTTCCTCAGCATCTGTTGAGTTGTTGAGGGGTAAATTCTCCCTTCTGCCTTCGCCTTGCGCCTTCCTTGAGGAGAGGCTGGGACACCACCTCAGGTGAGGGATGTTCCTCTCTTTTCCGCGGGCCGGAGGAGCAGAGGCCTGCGGGAGCGGCTCGGGCCTCCCTCTCCCGAGGCCTGCGGGAGCAGCTCAGGCCTCCCTCTCCCTGCATCCCTGCCTGGCAGCTGAGCCCTGGGAATGCTGCCAGGTGAACACATGGCCGCGGATGCCGGCCCTGAGGAGCCGGCCATGGCAGGATGGGCTTCCCAGCTGGAAGCGGCCCCGGGACCGGCTCCCGCTGAGGGGCTGCGTGTCCCTGCGTCTGGAGCCTGGAGCCGCTTCCAACAGCCCCGGAGCCGGCTCGTTTGGGACACGGGAGGGCTGCCGGGCTGGGGCGGGCAGATCCAGGCACTCGGGCTTTGGCTCAGCCGGCGAGCAGGGGAGGGAGCTGGCAGGAGTGGTACAAGCTCCATGTGCTGCCCTGCTTTGCCCGGAGGGGCTATGGATGGATGGATGGATGGATGGATGGATGGATGGTGGCTTTTCCTTCATGTCCCCTGCCATCTGCACCCCGCTGGGCCGAGGGTCGGGAAGATGCTCAGAGGAGGGGAGACTTCCCCTCAGAGGAGGGGAGACTTCTCCAGCAGATCCTGGGGCAGCGTTTGGAGCTCAGGGCCAGGCTGAGGGCAGCACTGCTCTCCCTGGAGGATGGGGTGGGAGCTGGGGCTTCAGCAGGCGGATGTGAGCAACAGGAGCAGTCCCAGGTGTTGGTTTGAGGGATCCTGCTCTGGGTGGATGCACTGTCTTCCTGGCGTGGTTGAGGCCTGTTGTTCCAGGAGGGTTTTGCCGTGTTCCCAGGGCATGGCCTGAGCCGTGGTTTGAGTGCTGGCTCTCTGGAGCGACACAAGGGAAGGGAGCTGTGACTGGGCTGGAACTGAGCTGGGTGGGGAGCTCAGGTGTTTCCTGAGACAGCTCAGCCCCAGCGAGGGAAAGCGTTACACAATGTGGGGACGTGCAGTAGCTCTGGGCTCCCTCCAGCCCCCTCTGCGGGTCTGTGCCTGCAAATAATGAGCAGAAGCCTTTCCTTTGCATTGTTGAGGCACAGGGACTCATTTAGAGGATCGGGGTTAGGAGCTTTTGTGGTGATGCCATCCCCACCCCCAAGAGAAAGAAATCCTCCCTCCCTCCCCTTCCCTGGGACTTTAATGCTTTAAAATTATGGTATTTGTCCTTGTTTTGAAGGGTGGAACTGGCTCTTTGATAAAACCTCCAGCTCTGCTGTGCAGCTCCAGCAGAGTGGAGTTGAGAGATGTTTTCTGCCTAGTGTCATCTTGAAGCCTCGCAGACACTGAATCCCTCTAGAGGAGGGCACATCTGTTCAGGAATCTGATCTCATTTCTGCCTTATAGGTTCTCCAGCTAAATGGACCATTTGCTTTCATGAAAGTAATTGCTTTGAATGCTGTGGAAAAGAGAAGCCAAAGCCACAGACAGCATCTAACCTCACTGGTGTTTATTCAATAAATTAATAAACACTAACACTAACATTCAAGCTCACAACAGCACACAGCCTATTTTTAAGCCATCCTGGATCCTGCTGGAGGAGCAGTCAGTGCAGCAGCCACTCTCTGCAATGTGCAGACCCTGGCTGTGGGTGCAGACAGGGGTTACAGTGCACCCAGGAGCATCGTGGAGCCGGGGCAGCTCCATAGAAACACATCTGCTCCTGCTGCCGAGCTGGAGCTGCTCTGGCTCTGCTGCTGCTGCTCTGGCACTGAGCTGTCCCCCTGCTCTGCCTCCCCTGAGCCTCAAGAGAGGCTGTGGGACACAGCGGTGCCCGGGTGCTGAGCAGGCAGGGAATGTGCTCCCAGCGGGGAAGGAGCACAGCCAGCCTGGGAAACCTGGCTGGCTCCAACTCCGTGTGTCACGGTGACTTGTGTGCTCTCCCTGCCTGCCAGAGAGGCTGAATTCCCTTCCTGCCATCAATCTTCTTCTCTGCCCTGCTGCACTGCCCTGCCCCTCCCTGCACATCCACAGCCCTGCTCCCTGGAGCACAGCAGTGCCACAGCATTCCCTGCCTGAAAGGAGAGAGGGTCTTGCCCGTGCACAGGCTCCCTGTCTGCCACTGCACCCACACACAATAAAAATAGTGTTATATATACACATACTTATTGTAAATATGTTATTGTGAATTGTGTGTAATTACACATGTGCATGCTAAAATATATAGTAATAATATGTTATTATTAAAGCATCTGAGGTTGGACAGATGCTTTTTTAATGTTTAAATTATAATATATTTATGATAATTATATATTTAGGCATATTGAAAAACATTTCCTCAGTCTCATATCAACGTCACAAGGGGAGAAGAATGGAGTATTATGATGGAAGCTTGCTGCTAGCTTTATACATATTACTCTCTATAGTCTTGTTTTCTATAGGGCTATTAAAGGTAGGTTGCCCTAGGTTTACTTGGTGATATTGCCTTTTCTGTATTTTTTTTATTAAGTAGCAAAAGTTATGTGGATTCTTCTGAAAGGAGAAACATTTTTACTGATGTGCAGTGTTTAAATGGCACCAACCAAAGTGTGGAGCTCACGTTCACCACCCAGGCCACAGCCACCAGGGGCCAGCCCAGGCACTTTCTCTGGAGGCTGTGAAGGGCTGTGAGGAGATTTCTCTCCCTCCTGCCCTCTCCTCACCTCCTCTGAGAGCCACTTTCACAACCTTGAGACAGCACAGTTCTAATGATGATTTCTTTCTTGGGTTTCTTTTACTAAATATAAGGAAATTAATTTTGTTTCTGCAGCAGTCTTCCATCCTGGTGGGATTGCAGCACGTGCTCTGCAGAGCAGCTCAGACTCAGGGTGTTTCCTCAGCCTCCAGCTCACAGAGATGAGGACTGGGGTGCAGTAAAGCCAGGGGCAGAGCAAGTGTCCAGTTCCAGCAGGCTCCTGGCTGGATTTGGGGTTGCACAAACCTGTGGGGTTGTGGGTTTTACTGCCAGATGGACGAAGATGGCTCCACTGACTGCAGCTCACTTTTGAGTGAAGTGAACAGGTAGCAGATTATGTCCCTTGTGAGCTGGCTGGCACCACATGGAGCTGCTTTTATTTAGCCCCACGGTGCTGCTGCTGTCCTCAGGATGCAGCGTGGCACTCATCACCTCCTCAGCTGGCCTGGCTGTGATGTGTTGGTGCTGAGTTGCAGCTGCTTTTACCCCAGCACCGTGGGGATTCGCAGAGTACCTACTGCTGCATCCCATGGGTGCAGGCAGCTGCTGGACCAGGGTGCCAAACCTCAGCCCCTGGGTGAAACCTGCAAGGTGCTGAGCTACAGCTTTGGGGTGAGGGCAGCCAAAATGAAATTAACCTATAAAATACCCAAAGGTATTTAAACAATGGCACAGCTGTGACCAGGGCTTCACAAGCTGAGGAAAGAGCACACTGGAAGTGTTTCCATGTCAAATAAACTCAGGACCAAGTACAACAAGCCACAGGGTGGAGCAAAAGTGTGGTGGAGACTCAAAGAAGCAAAAAATGAGGACTGGGGATGCAGTCAGCACTGGGAATAGACACCCAACTCTCTCTGTGAGCCCAGCAGCAGGATTTCCCTTCCAGCTTTGCCCCAAGAATGACTTTCTCAAGTTTTTGGGCAAGTTACTTCACTTCTGTTTTTTTTTTTCCTCTCCTAAACATGAGGTTGCTGCTTTTATGCCTTGGCAGTGTGGCTGGAACACTTGTAACTGTTTGCAGCACACTCCAAAGAACTACCAAGCACCAAGTGAGATTTACCCAGGAGAGGAGGGGTTTAGCTCCTGAAATGCACCCTCCTCCCATTACAGATCCTCTGGGAGCTGGAATGGATGCTCCACTGTTGGCAGAGCAGGAATTCAGGTGGGACCATGGAGGTCTCTCCTGGGAGGCTGGGAGAGGAGTGCATTCCTGCTGATGGAAATCAGCTTTCAGCAACGTTGCTGAGCTCCCTGCTGCTCAAAATGCTGGCCTAGATGTTAATAATAATGTTGTTCCACAGCTGAACAGATTCAAACAGTGGGAAATACACCCACCTTATTTAGAGGTGGCTAAATAAGCATATTTTATTTAATAAAATGTCATAACACTCTTTTGGCATTAGGCCTGTTCTTGGTGTCCCCTGTGCTGGTTCCTGTGTCTCTGTTGGGTACAGGGCTGCCTGGTGCTGATATTGGCAGCCAAAAAATTATTATTTTTTTTTAATGAAGAACCAACATTTTTGACTGAGGATTTTGGCTCCACTTTGTGACTGCAATCAGCCAGTGACAGTTGAAGACTATGACATTAAAAATATATTTTTTAACTGCAGTTAATTGATCCTCATGGGAAATTAGCATGCAATGGGCTGTTTGCTCTCTATTTATCACTCTGCTGTGCTGAATGAGCTTGGCTGTGCTGTCTGCTCCTGCATTTCCACTGTCATCCCTGAATCCCCCTGTGCCTCAGTGATGCCAGGCTTGGATTTCATTAGGCAGAGGCTTAACCCCAGGCTGGGACAGGCAGCACCCAGGTGCCACTGGATGGTTTCAGACATTCTGTGGGTGCTCTGCTCCGGTCTCCATGCCCCTTTTTGCTTTCTGCTGCTTTCCTTCTCCTGCCCTGCCGTGGCTCCAGCTGGGAAGCCAGGGCCATGTGCGTGTCTCCAGGCTCCTCACACAGGGAAACTCGGCTTTCTGCAACCAACCACGGCTGTGCCACAGACCAGGGGAGCCTGCCCTGCCTGGCTGGCACCTTGAGCAGATGTTCAGTCTCCAGGCCTCATCTCAGGCAGACAGACATGGGAAGGGAGCAGAGGATTTTCTCTCCTCCCCAAGAGCCAGGGATGCCCTCGCGAAGCTCCTGCAGAGCCGGCATGGGCAGCTGTGCTGGAGCTGCTGGCTGCAGTGCAGGGATGCTCCCTCCCAGGGTATCTGAGTGTGTGTGAGGCTGGCTCCAGCTGCAGAGATGGAATGGGCTGAAAGGATGCTTTAGAGGCACTGAAGAAATGCTGAGAGGATCTGCTGGAAGCCTGGGGGTTATGGGGCTGTGTCACGGCTGAGCTGACCGCTTTAGCTCTCCTTCCAGCCACTCTATTTATTTCTTTCAGAAGCAGCTCAATTTTTCATAACTGCCCTGTGTGAAAGGCTTATTATTTTCTGTTGCTGTTGTTATTCTCCAAGGTTACACAGCATCTCTGTGGCAGAAATGCAGCCCCAGGAAGGGGCTGAGCCATCTTGGCTCCATTTCCCCATCCCTGCAGACACCTTTGCCCTCATGCCCAGGCAGAAGTGATGGGGACATGTCCTGTTGGCAGAGGGATGTAATGAGGGTTATAAAAGAAATAACTGGGCACAAAGAGCTAATTAATGTGTAGATGTGCTCTAGTTAATTGGGGAGACCATAAACACCACTCTGCCTGGGCTGGACACAGTTAAGGGGAGGTGGTTTGCTCTTTTCCATCTGACACATGAGGAGAAGAGCGAGAAGTTCTCAGCCTTGTGCTCCAGGTAAGAGGTCAGCTTTCCCACTTCCACGTTAGCCACAGTCTCCAACCTCCAGCTATGCAAACAGTTGTTAAAATGACTCCTTGTGTTGCCATTTAAGTTGCTTTAACTGCACAAATGACTTCTGTGTCGCCATCAAAATTACAGGCAATGGCTACTTGGAGAGCAGAGCATCCGTGCAGCAGGCTGGGGAATTCTGAGTACTTCTTGGAAGAAAAAGAAAGGGCAGTGGTGCCCTACTAAAGCTGTTCCAGAATAAATCCAGCACTGAGAGGAACCACTTCAATCCACATGCTTCCTAAGGAAGGCTTTCCTTTCAGCAGCAGCACCATGGTCACCACAACGAGTCCCTCAGTGGGACAGCAGGCCAACCTCGTCCTGGGCTCATCCCGGGCACTTCCCCAGCAGTGTGGCCAGCAGGATGAGGCAGGGGGTTCTGCCCCTCTGCCCTGGACAGACCCCACCTGCAGGGCTGCATCCAGCTCTGGGAACATCAGAGCAGGAAGGACATGGACTTGCTGCAGTGAGGAGAGCTGGTTGTCCAGCTTGGAGAAGAAAAGGCTCTGGGGAGACTCTGCAGCACCTTCCAGTACCTAGAGGAGACCTAAAAAAGGAGCTGGAGGAGGGTTTTTTGCAAGGGCCTCTTGTGAAAGGACAAAGGGTGATGGCTTTAGACTGACAGAGTTTTGGTTTTGGTTAGATATTGAGAAGAAATTCTTCACTGTGAGGGTGGTGAGGCACCGGCACAGGTTGCCCAGAGAAGTTCTGGATGCCCCATCCTGGAAGTGTTCAAAGCTCATTGGATGGGCTTTGAGCAACCTGTTCTATTGGAAGGTGTCCCTGCCCATGGCAGGGGGATTGGAAAAGGATGATCTTTAGGGTCCCTTCCAACCCAAACCATTCTGTGATGATTCTGCAACAGATTGCTTTTCTAAAGTAATTGAAAATTGCTCCTGCTCTTATGCACATATTCAGGGAGCAGTGGTTCTGAAGAATTTCTGAAGATTTTTGTGAGGGGTTGTTTGGTGTCCATGGGGACAGTTTGGGCAGTTTTCTTCCAGCAACAAGGCAAAAAGAGATGAGGGTTAAAGACTCACATGGAACAAAGTCTGCCTGGGGCTCAGAGTCAGTTCAGAGATGTCTTAGAGTGCCTGTGTGCAGGAAAAAAGTGATTTAACAGAACACAAGGCTCCATTCCCAACAGTGTGGGATTCCCTGAGCCCGAGGGGAGCTTATCTCTTTGGCAGGGCAGTGGCCACCCCAGCACCTCACTGGGTGAGGCACAGAGCGACAGCAAAGGTCACCCAGCTCCACCAGGGCACCCTGAGAAAATGGCAGCTGGGGCTGGAAAGGAGGAGGTTCTTGGGTTCCCTGTGTTCAGGATGACCCCGAGAGTCCTTTTTCCCAGCCTGATGGTCGAAGAAAGAGTCGGAATTCTTCAGCTCTGGCTCACAAGGTTGTTTATTGTCAGTTGTCTAAAACATTCTTTTCAGACCCGCAGAGGTTTGATCTGCAGGCCTGTCGAGGGCACACTGCCCACCCCTGGGCTGGTGTCTACATTTAATACTATGAACTACGTGTACTTTATTTACCATTATTTTCCAATACCTATCACCTATGTTAGACTGTCTACTTCTACCCTAAACCAATCCCAAAATGCCAATATCAGCCAGAAGATGGAGGCTAGGAAGAAGAAGGAAGAAGGACAGGATAACAATCCCTCCATCTTGCCTCCTAGACCCCCTATAGTAAAAATCCCCAAAACTCCATTTTTCACCTGGTGATGAATTCATTATTTCAATGAATTTATTTCATATAATTCAAATAATTCATTATTACTCTACTTAAACTTCTGTGACCTGTGATTCTTCATACAAGGTTGGTAATTTGCTCCATGGGTTAAGATGGAAATCCCAAGTGTCTTTGGCTTCCTGCCAGGATTCCCCAGCCCCTGCCAGGGGCTCGAGCCATCCAGGGCACCCAGAGGGATGTTCTGGGTTCCGACAGGAGGTGACAGGGCTAGAAGGTGATTTTGGGTGGCAAGGGGGAGAAACTGAGGGTGTTTGCTCAGCAGATATGCTGAGGCTGCCCAGCACAAAGAAAGATGGATCCCTGCCTTCCTCTGAGCTGGTCTTATCACATGAAAACCAGGAGAAGGAGGTTTATGGCTGGTGTGTCTGAAACAAATCAAAGGAGAGCATATTTGGCTGGCCTGAGCATGGCAGGGAACATGCCAAATATTTCATGTGGGAGCACAAGGTCAAGGTGTTGCTGTGCTCTGTGATGGAGTGGCACATCCTGGTGGGCAGGGAGTGATGGCAACAGCAAGGAATGGGCCTAAATCACAGATATTGGACCAGAATTTAAATAAAAATTCTACAGTTTATTACACAACTCAGTGGGACAGAGTTGGGAACAAAAATCTGGATGTCACCCCAGGGGACTGCAGTCTGCTTTAGGGACCTCCAGCTGCACTGCACTGCTGATCTCCTGCCTTCCCAGTGCTTCCCAGTCCCTTCCCAGTCTGTTCCCAGTCCCTTCCCCGCCCCACCTCCCTTCTGCAGCTGATGTTGGCTACAGACAAGGACAGGATTTCAGAGACGAGACAAAAATGCTCTTTCATTTCCATCCACCTGTGTCTGCTCACTCGCTGCTCTCTCCGACTTCCTGAGTCCGAATTTAGCACTTATCACCTCCCCTTCCCCACCCCCACTAATTTTTGTGATTTGGGTTTTTCCTGGGCATTACTCTATTCCTTGGGATGTAAAATTTCCTTCTTGCATCACTTGAATATACACATGCAATATGAAGGCTGCCAAGGGGAGATGGGAAGCATGGAAGCTGAGTGAGATGTGTGGTGCCTGTATAAATCTTCCAGAAACGACAAATCACTGAACTGGATGGCAGGAGTGGCTCTGCAGCCTGAGCCCACCACGCTGGGCCAGCTTTGGGATGGAGGAGGGAATCCCCTCTCCTTGGGAAAGCTGCTGGAGGAGCAGCAGAAACTCCTGTGCAAGCTGAGCCAGACAGAAAGAAACATTGCCGTGCCTATTTTAGGATTTTTGTGCTGCTGCTCGTCCCCACCCTGCCCAAATACATCCCTTTAATGGATGCTGCCTGAGAGGAAGCACATTCATCCTGCTGTGAGAGGGGGCCTGTGCCCATAAGCCTGTTTCCCAACACTATAAATTGGTGCTATAAAAGATGTTTCTCCTCAGTCACTCCGTGCCGTGGCCATAACAGCCTTGCTGCCAGCATATTTGTCACCAGCCCCCCTCTCTTTTTTCCTCCTGGGTCCTGAACAGCTCCCAGCAAAGCCAGGCAGTTCAGTATCCCAGAGGGGTCTGGGGGGATGCTCTGGGCGAGGTGGGACACTGGGTGCTGGCAATGGGGCCAGGGGGGAATTTGGGAGCTGAGTGGGTGCACAGAGTGAGGTGCCAGCAGCCCTGCAGCCACGAGGGTAAATCCCTTTTCCATCTCACCCTCCTGGGATGGTCCCTCTGAGGATCAGCCAGCAGCTGCAGTGGGGGCTGTGGGCTCGTCCTCAGGGGCTCAGCATTCCTTGTTCTGTGAGGAGCTGCTCTCATCTAGCCTGCCTTCCTGAAGGGTTGTGCTGCCCAGGGCCCAGCAGCACCAATGTGGGGCTGAAATGGAGCAGGGAGGGCTCCCAGCTGGCTGCCCCTTCTCCTGCCCATCCCAGAACACCCTTGGCACAGTGCTGGGATGCCCAGGGAGCACCAGAGACCCTGCTGACACCACTCCAGCTTTATTTAAAACAGTAAATCCCAATTCCCCCTGCAAGTGACCAAGTGGGATAGTGCCCATCTGCTCCCAGTTCCCCCCTCCCCAGTCCACTGGGACCAGTGGCAAAGTTGGGTCCTGTCTGCATGACTGGCACCCCAGTTGTGGCTGATAATGGGTTTTTTTGGGGGCTGCTACTTGGGGCTGCTCCTCTTCCTTTGATTCTTGGGGAATGCAGCAGAGTAATTTGTGTCTGGAAGTTCGTGTTCCCAGGTTTCTTTTCCCTGAGGAGGTCAGAGCCCTTTCACTGAACACTAAAGAGGTGACGTGGTCTCTTTCACAAATAAATGCATTCCTTGTGCAGGGTGGCTGTTGGAAATCTGCACAAGCCCAGCACCAGGGAATTATTAAGATAATAAAGGTTTAAAATAAACCCTTGGAGGGTTCTCTGGCAGCTGAAGCTTGGAGGCATCCCCGGGTCACTGGGTAGAGCCCTGGGGGGAGCTCCAGGATGTGGTTCTGGTGTCACTTGTGTGCCTGGCTGGGTGCCTTGGGGGTGACAGGGCAGGGCTGGGTGCTGCAGGGGATTCCCACACTCGGGAACCCACAGGGTTGCATCCTTCACACAGAGATGGGATTGAAACACTGATCCTCACTGGAGCTCGCTGTGTGAAGGAGAAGGGGAACAGCTCAAAGCTGCAAAATCTTGTCAGCTCACATCTGGCACGTCCTGCCCAACAGGTTGGGTAAAACCACGCAGCTGCAACATCTTCTCTTTCACTTGTGCCTGGATTTTTTTAAAAAAAGATCCCTTCCCCTGGCTTTTCGTTCCCTCTCAGCTGAGCTGTGGCTCTCCTGCTGCAGCCCTGCAGCAAGCTGCTGCTGTCAGGAGCAGCCCCCTTGCTTTGTGCCCTCCCAACAAAGCATGGCCAAGTATTTGCATGGGGGCAGCTTTAATGAGCTGCTTTCCTGACAATGTAAATAATCTTGTCATCTTCCTGACAAATTAATGCTTAACCCCCCTCCTCCACCTCTTTCCAAGTGGCTAAAGTGTTAACCATTATTGCTTTGGGGCTTATTACTATTTTGGAGCACAGTAGTGGCACTGGGAGGATGCCAGGGGGTTGTGTGAATTAATGCTCCTTTGCCTGTCAGGGCGTTTAAGTCTTAGGTTTGGGATGATTTAAATAATTCCCATGGATTCCTCAGCTTCCCTTGTCACATGCACGGGGACAGGAGAAATCACACGTACAAGCATGATTAACTAATGAGCTGTCTAATGAAGTGCTTCTGACTACAGGCATTAACCATCTACTGCCAAACAGATCAGGGAGGGGAAAAAAGGCATAATCCCATGTCAGAGTTCCCTAACGTGCCAGCCTGTCTGTGGTGACAGAGGCTGGTCCCACCCCACGTGTGAGAGATGCTCCCTTCTGATAGGGAGAGGTTTATTTCACCAACCCAAATGAAATCTTCTCACTTAGCAGCCTGGAGCAGGGGGCTGCCAGCTACAAAACCCAGCAGGAACCCGACACAAATAGCCCACAAAATGAGGAGAAATTTGATAAAAGCAAAAAAAAACCCCAGACTTTTTCATGCCTGCATGTATAAAACACAGATTATCACACAGGTGCTCTGACAGCACACCTTTCCAATGTGCAAAAGTCACTCCCTGTCTCTGGAGCTGGATTT
Source organism: Passer domesticus (assembly GCF_036417665.1). Taxonomy (NCBI): domain Eukaryota; kingdom Metazoa; phylum Chordata; class Aves; order Passeriformes; family Passeridae; genus Passer; species Passer domesticus. The sequence continues at coordinate 115,623,801 of NC_087476.1, read as the reverse complement.
GCCAGCTGCAGGCACTGCCTCTGCCAAACAGGGGCTGCAGGGCCAGGAAACAAATGCAGCTCTGCTTCCTAAAGCAGCTAAATCCAAAACTTTCCATGGAAGCAGGAAAAACCCTGTCTGCAGCTGGCTGGAAAGCTGTGCATGAGCCAGCAGTGCTGCTGGGGATGTGAAACCCCTGTGGGATGCAGGGAACTGCACCAGGCCCCCACTGCCTCCTCCCAGATTGCTGCAAGGAATTAGAAGCATCTCCTGGGGCTCCAGCCTTCCTGCCCCTTGGGCTGGGACTGAGTTTTTTATCCAAACATGACATTTCTCAATCCCCAAGTAACCAGCCTGTCTCCCTGCTTTTCTCCTGGAGCAAAGGGGAGTGTTGAAATGAGGGTGTCCCTGCAGGCACGCAGAGGATCAGTGGATTCCTGGTGGCCTGCTCCTCCCTGGGCTGTTGGGAGGGGTTTTGTGCCGAGCTGGGATGCAGATATGGATCCTGGAGAGTTTGTTCCACCTGAGCTGAAGAGCCATTCCCAAATCCAGGATTCATGGTACATCAAACGGGACTTTTGCAGTGGGTGTGGGCTGTGAGTTCCCATGCCATTCCCCGTGCTCAGGCTGTTTCCCCAGGGGCAGTGAGGGGCCCAGCTCAGCCTGGGCTGGGCATCTCTGCCGTGAGCGTTTCCTGGCTCCCGGCGCACGGGAAGCGCTTTGCAGGGATGGTGCGGAAATTCTTTGTCTCCGCTTCCTCCTTCTTTTCCTGCTCACCCCCCTGATGCAGGCACGTGTGCTGCCTGCTCCAGCAGCCCTGGCCTGCCTCCTTCGGGGCCATGTCTGCTGTTCTGTGCTTTACAAAGGATGGGAAGGGCTGGATTTGGATTTCCAGTGGTGCCCCATGCCTGGTGGAGCGCTGGGGCCTTCTCCAGGCTGGTCCATCCTTCCAGGGGCTGGGGTGGCCCTTGCTCTGCTGAATGTCCTCCCACTCAGGTGCTGGGAGAGCAGAATGGGTTTGGGTGCAGCCTGAGGGCATAAATGGCTTTATTCCCACAAATACCAGGACGTGGGAGCTGCCAAAAATCCTGGTGTTTTCTGGCAGCGTTGTCAGCAGCTGTTCCTGGGTGCTCCTGTCCTCCAAGGGACAGCAATTTTCCTGCTGCAAAGTGAATTTCTGCTGCACAGACTGTGCCTGTGCAGGGAGGAGGCCAGTGATGGTCCCTGCAGTTTGGTGTTGTGGCCTTTGGTCCAGCAGCTCCCACTGTGGTAGGAGGGATGCTGATGCTGCTGGGACGAGGGCCAGCCCAGCTCCTCTGCCTGCAGTCTCTGCCAGCACCCCAGCGGCTCCTGAGCTTGGAAAAGGGATGGGATGGGATGGCCCCATGGCAAAGGGGTCTCACTGTGGCTTGGAAAACCCTGGGCAAGCTCTGCTCCCTGATTCATCCCCCAGCAGTGCCACGGACGTGCTGGTTCCCCCCGGTATTATTTTTGGAGCTTCAAAGTCTCCAGCTGGATATTTTCCCCCCCCTAAACATTTACCCAGCACCTGCAGTTCTCTGGTTTAGGCCAGGAGCTGCTGAGACTCTTTGTGTCATTCCAGAGAGCCCTCGGGCAGATCAGCAGCAGGCACCTGCCTTGGCCAGACACTTCTGTGATCCACGACCATTTCCCATTTCTGTGATCCATGACCATGTCCCATTTCTGTGACCATTTCCCATTTCTGTGATCCACCATCATTTCCCATTTCTGTGATCATTTCCCATTTCTGTGATCCACGATCTTTTCCCATTTCTGTGATCCACGATCTTTTCCCATTTCTGTGATCTGTGTGCCAGGGGAAAACCAAGGGGTGTCTCAGGGGAATGGGGGTGGATGAACTGCAGCAGCAGGAGGGAAATGTGCTGACATCTCCCACCACACTCCCCACAGACCCGGCGGGGCTCCCACCCCTCCTGCCGTGCCTCTGCACCCCCATCCCGTGTCTCAGAGCAGGGCAGGGATGCTCGGGACTCACCTGCTGACCCCGGGCAGGTCCCACTCGCGGTCTGACAGACAAACCCCAAATCTGTAACCACAGCCCCCTCTAATGGCCCGATCCCCGCAGCTCCCCGGGCAGCGCCGCTCTCGGGGGATGCAAACCCTGCCCAGGATTTGGCACGGCAGCCACACCGCCCTGCCAGAGCGGCTGAGCAGGGACACAGCACGGCTGTCACCTCCCTGGGACACAGCACGGCTGTCACCTCCCTGGGACACCTGAGCCTCGGGCTGTGCCACACGGCAGAGCGGGGTTGGATCTTTCCCATTTTTACTGGGTGTAAAAGCTTTGATGGGCAGCCTTGGGGACACACAGAGCAGCCTTGGGGACACAGAGCCATGGGGACACAGAGCAGCCACGGGGACACCAGCCTGGACACATCTCCTGGCTGCTGCAGGGGCTGAGGCATTGATGGAAACCCAGACTCAGCTGCTCCCTGCCTTTTCCAGCAAGGAAATTGGGGAAAACTTCCAGAAAAGCCTCGGGGTGGCCTTGGGGCACAGAGCTGGGACAGGCACTCTCTGCTCCTGGGCTGAGCCCTGTGTGGAGCCCTGCTCTGAGGTCCCAGAGGCATCAGAAATGTCACCTGATGGTGACTTCAGCTGGATTTCAGGGCTGTCGTGGCTGAGGAAGGAAAAGCCATGAGAAATCAGACCCGTGATTTTGGCAGGATGGCTCAGCCCAGCTCAGCTGCCTGCAGGAGGGGTCCTGCCTCTGCTTGGTGCCTTGTGCAGGGGGGCTGCCTGGGGCTGGCCTGAGCCTTTGGGGACAGTTTCATGGCAGACAGGCCAGTAGCTGCTTTAGGATGGTTTGGTTTTGGGTTTTTCTTTTACACACATCTTCAGGTATTATTGTTGACTCAAACCCAACTCCTAGTGCCAGGTGTGGCTGATCTTGTCTTCTGGAGCCAAACTGTGGTGTTGAAATGATCCAACAGCAGGCTGGAATTCCTGGATGTTCTGCTGTGCCCACCAGGGTGGAGCGAGGTGGGCAAGCCCCCCGTGCTGCCCTGGGGATGTTTCAGTCACACTGTCCCCCCTGTGTGCACCCACAGCCCTGCTGTGCCACCCAGCCTGCCTGGCTGAGCCTGGCTGGGTCTCTGTGCTGCCAACAGCAGGGAAATGAGGAGGAGGAGGAGGAGGAGGAGGAGGAGGAGGAGGAGGAAGGCCCAGCAGGAGCCCGGCTGCAGCTCCTCGCCCTGGTGACAACTTGGGGTTGAAGCCAGGATCAGGATTTTCCAAGCCTGGCTAAGAGAAATGCTCCTGTGGCTGGGCAAAGAGGCTCCTCTGTCCATCCCACACCACTTCCAGTGCTCTGGGTGTTTCCCTTCACCTCCCACTTCTCCAGGCACGGGGCTGTGCCCTGGGCTCCCCTGTGACCTGGTCCTGAGACCCTCGTGCTGGTGGAGTCTGGGTGGGGATGGGGATTTGGGGGGCTTTTTGGGAGCCCTGGGGGGCATTGAGAACAAGGTGGCATCACCAGGAATTGTCCCTTTGGCTCTGGAGCACACAGCACAGTGGGAGCAAGCCCCAGCTCTCCCACAGCAGCAGGTTACACACTACCCCCCAAAAGCACAGAAATGCAGCAAGCCAACGCTGGAGCCTCAGGATATTTATTTTCCCCACTGTTTTCAGTGTTTGCCCTTCCCTTGGCACAGGGCAGGGGATCCTCCAGCAGCAGGGGCTGTGGCAAGGCTGGCAGCACCAGCCCAGCCAGCCCTGCTGGGGCTGCCCATGCCAGGGCTCCCTGCTCCTCCCTGGGTTTCCTTTGCTTTGTGGCCACTGCCAGTTCCAGCAGCCAGGCTGGAAGGGAAGCCTGGCCCCTGTCCCCCTGGGCTGGCTCCAGGGCAGCAGAAAGTGGCTCTTTGTGGGGTCCCTTTTGCTGGCAGGGGGAGCTCCCCCCCAGCCCCTGTTTATCCAGTACCCAAAGCCTACCTGTAAAAATGAGTTTTGGCACAAGAATCCCAAGGAGAGCATTTGCCAGGGAAAAAATCTTGTCAACAGGCTTTAGGAAAACAGGATTACTCACGCAGGGGAAATTCACCCAGCCAGGCTGAGCACCCTGCTCAGACCTGCTGAGCCCAGCTTTGCCTCCAGCTGCAGAAGGTGCCTGCAAAAGGAAGCTGCTCCTCCTCAGTGCTGCCCAGCCGGGGCTGGTGCAGGCTTGTGGGTCCCCACTCCCCTCTGGGGGACACATCAGGCCACAGGGGACATTTGTGGGGTGAAGCTGGCTGGGGCAGGGGGGTTTGTGTGGTGGATGCTCCTGGAGCTCTGCTGAGCCAGGGCAAAGCCCAGCCCTGGGGCACTGCCTGGGGGCTGCTGATTCTGCTTCCTGCCTGGTTCTTCCCATCACCAGGCCTCCATGGAGTCACTTTTCCCTGGGCATGAAGCAATCCAAGCTTTAGTGTCACTTTCCTTTCTTTTAAACACTAAAAATCTCTGTTCTCTTCAAGCCAGAGCCAAATTCAACAAGCATCAAGCAAAACTCTGCTGGGTGCTCTGAGCTCGCTCTGTGATCCTGACTGTCCTGACACAGGTTACAAACAACTTCCCAAAGTTCTACACAGCCTGAGAGGTGGGATTTGAGAGCTGCAACTCCCCAGTGCAAACCACTGCAATGGACATACTGACTGTCCAGGCCAGAGGAATTGGCTTTTTCCACTCAGACCTGCTCCTGCATCAGGGCAGCACAGCCGAGGGGAATTTTTGCTCAAGTGCACTGGAAGGGATAAAACATCAAGGCTCCTGCTGAGCCTGAGCACAGAGCAGCTGGCAGGACAGGTGAGGGCAGTGCCCATCACCCAGCAGCTGCTTCCTTAAAACAATTCTGCACAAAAGCTGAAGTCCAGCACCAAGGAAAACACAAAACTCCAGAGAAGGGGAGGCTGAAATAGGGAATTACTCCTCCAAATCTGACCACCAGCAAGCCTTGCCAGTGCTGACCCCCTGAGTAAAAGGAAAGGAGCAGGTTTCTCACCAGCTGCACGATGGAGATGGCACAAGATGAAAATAACAAGGGCTGGGAGAAGAATTTATTCTAGAGAACCAGTGTTGCCTTGTTTTTCCTCATTCCTTGCAAGTTTCTTATTTTTAGGATACTAGATGATAACTTTTTATCTATATTGCATGGACATATCTATATCTCTACTAGACCAAGTTTAATGCATTTCTTTAAGTCAGTCTGATGTTTCAGTAAAACTTTTGATGTCCAAGGGGCAGGCCTCAGATGAGCAGCATTCAGGGAAAGATTTAGGATGGCACTTCATGCCTTGCTTTATCTTCCAGGGTGTAGCTGTGG